>NW_013952484.1:1364543-1369524 GCF_001266775.1 Austrofundulus limnaeus | reverse complement strand
GAATTAGCATTTCCTACAAAAATACAGTGTAAATGATTATTGCTGAATGATTTTTGCTGAAACATACTTATGAAGCTAAAATGTTTATGTGAGTACAATTTGAACAATTGCTAGAAGCAAAAAAAAGTAAACAAAATCTGTACAAAAATATAGAAAAAGTATGTTGGAATAGCTGAACAGAGCAGAAGTGTAGCTAAAATATCAGAAACAAGTTAGATTTAGCAGACAAAAAATTAGCAATTTGTGATAAAAAATACTTAAAAAGCTGAAATAGTTAAACAGTAGCTGAAAAGGCTGAAAATTATCGCACAAAGAAGTAGAAAGAGCATGTGTTTGCTGAATTAAACAGTAACAAGCTGAAATTATTGTAAAAAGGTGAAGGTAGTAGAAAAAGCTAAGTTTGGCTGAATCAGCTAAAACGTAGCTTAAAAGTCACAAAACGGTTTAAATTAGCATAAAATATATAAAATAAGCACAAAAGTTGAAATTAGAAGAAGAATAGCTGAAATAGCAAAAGAAAAAAAAGACTCAAATTAGCATTATAAAATAAGTTGAAGAAGGCTGAAAGTATCACAAAGAAGCTGAATCAGAGTGAAAAATAACAATTTATAAACATTTTGAAGTGGTGTTGATGACAGCTCCATTCATTTTCAATGTGAAAAAAGTGGCTAAATAGCTGAAAAAGTATAATTTGCTGAAATACTAAAGGTCATAGCTCCCATGGCATTAATGAGCTAAAAGGTTTTGGTTAAAAAATGTTAAAATGACACAAAAATTGTAAAACAAGTTATGTACCAAAAAATGTACGGAAGAAAATCGGATCATCCCAATAATGTGAATGCTTAATAGGCCTTTTCACAATGATTATGTGGCACAGGTGGAAGCTAGTTGCTGAGAGGTTTTCTAAGTTATGCAATTAACTGATGCAGATAAACATTCTTCAGCTGTGGATCATAATCTGCTCCCAGATTAGGGTGAAAACCCTCCAGAGTAAACAGTGAGAAAAATAAACAGAAAAGAAAAAAAAAACGAGCTAAAAGAGAGATGTTGACAGAAGCACAGGCAGATTGAGAGAAGACGAGCCAGCTGACAGTTGTGTGAGTTCATCATCAGTAATCTTATGACACTTTCATCTCGGCTGAGTGGAAACTTTTCTCAGACTCGTCTGCCTGAGCAGAATGGAACYCCTCTAAACAGATTCTATCAAAATGAACAAAACTGATTCAAACCTGCCAACAAAAACAACTTCAAAACCGCAGATATGTCAAAAACAAAAATCCACGTAAGATGTTTTGGAAGGCTACAAAAACATTTTTTGTTGGGCTCAGATGGTCTAAATCTAGTTTTGTTAAATATCAGAAACATCTTCAAACTGATGCCATTGTCAGAATTAACATGACAAAGTGTTTCTCATCACATGACTCAGCACAAATTGTGATATTTSTACAGAATATTCCACCTAAAATTTGACAGACGTGATAGTTTCTGCCCATGTCTGTGTTAGAAAAATACCTCCTGAAACGTTGGATGGATTTTATTGAGAGCTTAGGAAAACAACCTCAGAATATACATGTCAACCAATTAACACTTCCAACTCAGCTCGAAATTATCAGTGTGCATTGCCAATGCAATGCACACTATTGTGATTCGTTTCCCATCCAAGTCATCTCCACTTTGGCACGCTTCTCCTCCTGCATACTTTGTCCTAGAGCTGCCTTTGTAATTTATATCTGTAAAGCTCCTGTGCCAAATGATGGCTATGCCTTTTGGTGCCTGTACAACTTATAGTTTTTGAAATGTTAATGTTTAAAATCATACAGTGCCAGTCAATAGAGCCTTGTATTGGTCCAATACTGCCCCTTGCTGTATATACTCAGTACTGAACCATAGTTTAATAATATTTAAACTCAGTAGTTCAGTGATTACAATACTAATATATTGTATTTTGATGTTTTACTAAAATCTTATCCTAATATTACTCTATTCTTGTAATATTATGCAGTTCTGTGTCAACAACTGCATTGGCAATGTGGCCTCTTTCTACACACATACAAACCAACCCTTGGCAGTACCCTCTGCCACAGCTCCACTGGTCTCATGGTAAACTCTATGGGCTTTCATGTGGGAGATCTGGGTTCAAAACCCAGCTACAGCAATTTTAACAAAAAAATCACTACAAACTTCATATTGTTACACAATTACCATAATTACAAACACCTGCTGACTTGACAAGCACAAGCTGGTATAGAAAACACATTTGAACTCGGTCACATTTCATTCTGCAAGTCCACTGCTGCAGGCAAAGCCATGTTGCAATGACATGCTACATGGCAATGCACACTTGTTTTTTACATCGTAAAAACCCATGTCTAGTTTGATTTACTGTTGTTTAACCAGACAAACTGAGATCGCAGATCTCTTTTTCAAGAGCAGCCTGGGCCTGGAGGCAACCTATTGTACATATTTTTGTGTTGTGGGGGAAACCGGAGTACCCGGAGAAAACCCACACAAGCACAAGGAGAATACGCAAACTCCACAGACCCCAGGTCCGAACCAGGGATCAAACCCAGGACCTTCTTGCTGAGCTGTCATGCTGCCCTAAGCTCCAAAACCACAAAAATGGCAAAAATCCATAAATTTATTAGATATGAACCAAAAATTTGTTCTGAGGCTGATCTCCAACACATATTCTGAGCGCTAGCATTAAATTTTTGTTTAAAGTTTTCCAATTAACTATTGGCAGTAAACTCTTTTTGTCTGTTAGCAAAATATCTCATGAACAACATAATGGATTTTGATTAAATAATCTGAAAAAAAAAAAAGGTGTACTGTTACAACATTTTGGAGCCAATCCGACAATATTGCACACGTCCCTTTAAAGGTTACTCAGTTTTTCATTCATCAAGTTTTGAAAGTGGAAAAATACGGCATATATGGGAGTTGAGGATGTCCAGAACACACCTTAAAAAAATCCGGATGTTTTTTTACGCAAAACTAATTTTTTGCAGCAAAAAAACTGGACTCATGTCTGAACCCTGKAGAACGTTTTCATCCCACTTGATCCTGGAACGCTACGGACGGCCAGGCTTCATGTTTTTTTCAGCTTTCGAAAAGCAGATATACGTTTTTATTTCTCTGTTCAGGGATCTCGCATTGTTGTCGTTCACATGCACCCCCACCCCCCACCCCAAACTCAGTTTCTGAATGGTGGCATGCGGTGAATCCACCTACTTATTTACCCGCTCGCTCTCTTTGCAATTAGCCGCGTTCGCTTTCTCTCTCTGTCTAACGCCGCTCGAATGCTGTTATTACAGAACTCCATTTGCATAAGCTGCTTTTCTGCGTGTAGCGCTCATTTCTGTCCCTCTCTTCCAAGCACAGCTCTTTTGGTCTGGGTCCAATTTTGGAAAAATGACCCCAGCCTTATTTTCTGGTTAAACGGACATTAACAGTTTGACACCGGCCATTAGCGAGATGTGACTGTGTCTTTTGAGATTGCAGCGTTGGRCATTTGAACTGGCTTTCTGGAATTTGTTGTCCTGTTCCATCTTTTTTTCTTTTTTTTTCTTTTTTTTTTGTGAGGATATATCTCCAGGCTTGAATCAACACATTTAGTGTTACAGAGAAAGAGAGGAGCTTTTGACAGGACACATTTCGTTGCCTTTTAGCTGTCGTCTCCAGCAGCGCTCGTTTCCTCTCCGTAACAGGAAGAAGAGCAGCGCGCCGGATGTGTAATTCTGCCTGTTGACTTTTAAATGCGACTTATTTGGCAAATAGAGGCCTGTGAGCAAMGAAAGAGCTTTTCTGTGACGATAGCGTTGAAAAATCACGCCAAAGTCAATTCTGTTTTTTTTCCCATCTGCTAGTTTAAATGTATTTTTGGTTTGTAAATTCTTCAAAAAAAAAAAGAAATTCTTATTTTAAATTGCTCATGTTGTTTACCATTTCAGTTGCTTCTTGTTTATTTTACAGGAAATAGGCATCTAAAGTCTAAATTATTGTTTTGCTAGTCTACATGCTTCATTCCTAAGTAGCTGTTTTATGTGTTTCCCTGGTGTATTAGTGTATTATTTGTCAAGCCCAGATGTCCCTCTGCTATTGGACTCATCAACAAGTCCAGGGACCCCCACTGATTTGACCCTCGTTACACAATATAATAATTTAAAGGCATTATGCGTTACAGTAGTATTTTTGGTATGATGTCAAGTGAGCATTGCATCATTTGCAGAAACCGTTCTCCATCTACAAGAACATTTACCTTCTGTTAAGTGTATTTAGTCTCATATTTATTTTATTTTGAAAAATGTTGCTTATTAGTGATCCACTGAAACTCGTAATCTATGGTAATAAGACTCACGAAGGACCCAAATTTAGGTCAAGGATGCAGCAGGCAGACAGATAAATCAAGSCTGTGTGTTATCAACCCAAACTAGAACAAGCAAAGGAAGCTAAAAGTTATGTACATTCTAAAAGGAACCACTAAAAGTAACGTTGCATTTCGATGACATCTTTGTGTTCAACAACACAATGGAGAAAGAAATTAATATTTACAACCCGACCAATTTGGCTTCGCTGACATATTAGCATCTAGCCAGGCAGAAATACGTCAGGTCGACATCGAGCAGTAGGGTCAGTTTTCCACAACCAGAATAACATGACCAGAATAAGTGTTTCGGAACCGGCATGAAGCACAGCGCTCGTTCCTCAGATCGAGCTGAGTCAGATCAGAATTTTCCAATTGGGATACATCTACACGATGCATTTTTTTTGATTGGCCGTTTATTCTAGTTGTTTATGAACGGAGCCCGCGAGGGGACATGGGAGATTTTTTTTCTTTTGCGTTCCTACGCAAAACTATTGCGTTCCCTCGCAAAAGTCKTTTATCAGTGTTGTGCCTGCCGGTTTATTATCAAACTCACATGTTCACCATTAGCGAGTTAGCCTACTGCTTTAATTCAGCTTCAGAATGAATATATCACAC
>NW_013952484.1:1361284-1362967 GCF_001266775.1 Austrofundulus limnaeus | reverse complement strand
AAACGCAAAAGTATTGCGAGGGAACGTAAAAGTATTGCGAGGGAACGTAAAAGTATTGCGAGGGAACGCAAAAGTATTGCGAGGGAATGCAAAAGTATTGCGAGGTAACGCAAAAGTATTGCGTGGAAACACAAAAGAAAAAAAATCCCCCGTGTCCCCTTGCGGGCTCCGTATCTATGCCCCTGTAGCTACTGCCAAGTTACTCATCACTGTTTTCCAAAATCTTCCAAACAAAACCAGTTTGATGCCAGCAGARTGTGACAGGATTTATCTGAGTGAGCGGAAAAAGAACTCTTGTTTAATATTGCAACACCAAAAACAAAAAAAGAAAAGAAAAAAAAAACAGTGGAGCATTTTAAAATAGGAGAAATTGTTTAATGTCGTTATTTATCATCAACATTTGTCTTCAACTGGCTTTGCAACAGTTCATGAACAAACTGTCGGGGTTTTGTTGATGAATGGACGTCTTTTGGCGTCAAAAAGAAAAAAAAAGAGACAGCATCTCTCCGACAGTGTTCCCTGTTATAGACACTGATCTCCCAACTCAAACTGGGGCGTGATGAATAAGTAAAAGCCGCCTGGAAAGCTTTTATGGGCTCACACGTTGCTTTCTGAGTCTGTGCACCACCACCTTAATGCTGCTGCTTCTGCCAGAAAAACAGAACAAAACAGAACAGTTTTTTTTTTCCACCAACAGGAGAAAAAGAGAAAAGAAAAAAGTTCAGCTGAAACTTGCAGCACGTTTKCAGTTTGGAACTCCTTTTCCTCCGCCTATCCTAAATTTCCTCTTCTTTAAAATAACTCTTCTCCTTCGTCCTCTGGGGGAAACGGTGGGTGTGATTAAATCTCTGCCCTGCCAATTAATTTGGGGACTTCATAAATATACAACTGGAATATCAAACTGGAACTGGAGCATCCTGCAGAGATCTCAGTTCCCCCCGTTGTTGAACACGGTTCTGTAAAAGATCCAGCTGCTGACTTGTTTCATCCCTCAGAACAACGCTGGACATCGAGTCKTGAAAATGAACTTGTGACCTGTCCRGTGTCAAACTGTCACTTCTGGAGATTCTGACTTAATTATTATACGAGATTTATTCCTGTATTTTGAAGAACTGATTCACAAAAGTCGAACCGCAGCTATGAGTTACAGTTTGATGCTCAAATCCAGAAAACARCTCCTATTAGTGTTTCTCCTCCTCTTGTTGGCTCCTCAGAAGAAAATGTGAAAGTTGTGTAACATTACGTAATCCTGTTACATAATTTACTTGGCAAATTGCAACAAGGTCTATCATTATTTGTTTTATTGTTTAGAAATGACATGATCCKTTCAGTTAAACATTTAACATGAATTTGACACAAACAATAAAGAGTTTCTGTCGTGTCGCAGATACATTTAATCGATCCATTWATTCACAAGAGTCAAACTCAAGGTCCGCGGGCCAAATCGGGCCCTCCTTAACATTTCGTCTGGCCCCAACGTTAATAACTGAAATTTAAAATAGCTTCATAATTTCTCTCTTATTCTTCTCATGTCAGCTGGGCAAATTTCAAGCCAAGAAAATAAAATTTGAAATTTTTTTTGTAAATTTGATTTTGGTGTAGAAAAAAGCAGCAGGGAATCATCGTTAATTATTATTTGCTGTATTCTTTTCTTATTTTAAAGCCAAATAAATGGATTTATAG
>NW_013952484.1:1357140-1359133 GCF_001266775.1 Austrofundulus limnaeus | reverse complement strand
GATTAGAAATTAAGTGTTAACGAGCAGTTGGACAGGTGTACCTAATAAAGTGGCCGGTGAGTGTATATATAGTTTTGGTGGATCTGTGTGGTTTCAAAATACAAAACGTTTGAGGAATGTTGATGGAGCAACTTTACTTGCTCATGGTCAACCAAATCAAAACTAAAACTATGAATCAGTTTTTACTCATTTTTTATGTTTATTTCTATCSTGATTTTGTCACCATTCATGGTGGTCTACTAAAAGGCTTATTAATTTACTTTAATGCTTCAGGCATGATGAACTCTTTAAAAAATGGAGGCTTGAAATGCTCAAATTCCAACTCACAGCCTGTCTGTCATCACAGGACCATCTGTAGAAACTAATAACAGCAGTGACTCTTAATCTGCTTTAACAGGTGTTCCTGCGGTATATCAAGCTCAGGTTATGTAATAATAGACCTTCAAATATGCAGTGTGAAGGCGCAGAACATTGAGGTGACATCAAATCAGATTTTGTCCCATTAGGCGTCCCTCATGTGGCCCGTGAGGCTTTGATGAGCTGCTTGGAGTTTTGCCAGACAGCAGCATCCTGAGAGAGGAGTGTGAAAAGACAGAAATGTCATTTTACTTCATCACACACTGCACTGTGAGACACAGTCGAGCATGTCTTCAGCGTGCTGTAAATTATTCATATGGAGTGTTGAACAGCACTCCTCCTGTCTCGCGTTTTCTCCGTCTTTATTTTTTAAAAAAACGGCTCGCTTTCTTCTCACTTTGATCGAATAAGTCAAACAGCGAGCAGACGTCATTAAAACCCGTTTACTGCACCGGGTAGGTGCGTTTATAGTACGCAMCGTGAAAGCTCGTATTTTACAACTTGTACTGAAAAACAGCGGGGGGAATGAAAGAAATGTGACCAGACCCAACGGAGTTCACGAGATCTCTTAATTCAGTTTAGAGAAATGTAAGAACRACTTCATTGAATTCCTTTGTATTTTAAATTTTTTCCGTTGAGCTGCTTGTTTACGCTTCATAACAAATAAATGCTCGGATTTTAGATGACTACATTCATCATTTTGAGGCTGTTTTTTTTTWAAATTTGCTGTTGGTTATGTGTCACATTAAATCCATGAAACTAAACAATATAATTAGATGTGTAATTTGTGGAGAGAACTGAACATGGGTTTCACCTCCCCAGTGAATTAAAATTCATACATTTGATATGACTAATCATACCTGGCTTAACATTTTTTTATTCTAAGCTCAATATCTGTACTGAATGAGTCATTGCTCAGGAGGGCACTACTCAAAGCCAACAGCTCGGGGGGTGGGGGTACTTGATCATAATAATAATAACTAAAAAACTTCATTATTACATTATTTATACTATTATAAGATCCCATATTATCAAATTTTAAATCATGGAAAGTCCCATGAGCCTTTGCTGCCTGAGCAGAAGTTGAATTTTCTCCATGTCCATGGGCTGAAAGAAAAGAAAATGTGGGCAACCACACTGGCTGCTAGCTTAATCATAAAAATAAAACAACTTTACTTAAGAAGTATTTGTATTTCTTATGTCATTGCATTTGGCCCACAGCCCTCAGATTGATTTTAATTTTGGCCCTCTCAGGGAAAAGGTTTGGGCACCCCTGCATTAGACTTTATTTGATAAACATATATTTTAACTGTAAAATAAAGACTGTAAAAATACTGTAGGCTGTTTAGTTTTTAATAATTTTTAAACTAAAAGTTTAAAAATATATTACACGGACGGGGCCATTTTATCTACATGCAAAGCATTCTGGGTAAATGATGACGTAGATAGGTCATTGGTGTGAGGCTGCTAGCGAGCTATATCCACCCTGAAGGTTAATCTTGGACAATATCTGATGATCGACTCTTTTAAATGAAACCAGAGAGCGTTGACAGAGAGGAGAGCTGCTTCATGGAAGAAGAACTTCAGCTTAGCCTGTTAGCTTTAGCATTAGCCCCGACGCTATCAGCATTTACAG
>NW_013952484.1:1355020-1357053 GCF_001266775.1 Austrofundulus limnaeus | reverse complement strand
CTGTAAATGCTGATAGCGTCGGGGCTAATGCTAAAGCTAACAGGCTAAGCTGAAGTTCTTCTTCCATGAAGCAGCTCTCCTCTCTGTCAACGCTCTCTGGTTTCATTTAAAAGAGTCGATCATCAGATATTGTCCAAGATTAACCTTCAGGGTGGATATAGCTCGCTAGCAGCCTCGCACCGTTGACCTATCCACATCATCATTTACCCAGATTGCTTTGTGTGTAAATAAAATGGCTCGTCCGTGTTAAAATATATTTTAAAAAATTTACAAAACTAATCAGCCTACAGTATTTTTACAGTCTTTATTTTAGTTAAAATATTTATTTATCAAATAAAGTCTAATGTTACAACTAATCAGGGATCCCTTTAATATTATTCTTGTCAGAAATGATCAAAACAAGCTTGTACGGCAGGTCTCTTAGTTCTTCAAATATCACCTCTAAGCTAATTTTGTTAAATTATAATATTAATAGTTTGCTAATTTATATAGATTTTCTATTTTCATTGCTTCTGATTAGCATAGGCCACAGGACATCAGGGTAAAGCTGAAGGATAGACCAACCATATTCACAGCCACTTCCTTCCCGTCTTTGCGGTCGATGAAGGGCCCGGCCCACATTGACCTGGTAGGTCGGGTCCTTGAAACGACGCAGCCCCTGAATTTGGGCACAGCCTGTCATCTATCAGTAATCAGCACACCTGTTATGATTCAGTAATCACCTGTCCCAGTCCTTGCTCGCTCTGATTTTCCTCGGTGCCTTGTCAGATTTTCTGTTTGCGTACCTCATGTATCTTGCTGTTGCTCCTGTCACATCTCCCGTGCTGCGTTTGGATTTCTAAGCTGAATAATAAATTTTACTTTATCATGATCTTGTCTTTGCTACAGCTGTCACTAATGACACGTAGTGATTCATGGGCTTATTTAAAGTAAAAAGAACAGCAGAGCAGGTTGAACAGGACAACTTTGTTTTCACGTGTAAGGTGTCTGCAGGGTCACAGGCACACGTTGTAAAGTGATACTGAGCACAAAACTTGGAACAGAATTTAAACCAGAAATAATGTTTTTTTTAAATAAATTATTTCCATAAATGAAAAAAACTAGCACCCTAACAAGAACAAGAGTTTGTCAATGAATTGTTACACTATTGCAAATAAAAATAACGAAACATTGCTTTACCAAAATCTAGAAGACTTGAACTTTGTTTTCTGGATGATTACCATATTTTTCTCATATCCAGCTGCCCAACTTCCCTGTGCCTTACCCTAAAAAGAGCTTAAATAGACTACGGAGTCTCCCACCCATAACTGGACCGGTGCTAACTGGATGACAAAGGTCAGAGACTTTGTGAGCTGCACACTGAGGCATGCACCCGCCCTCATCCATCACACAGAAAAACATGTGAGAGGTAATTGGTTCTGTGGTGAGCAGGCCTAATTGCTTTGTAGCTGTCAGTGCAGTGTGGGCACTTCAGGTGCTTCACCTTAACAAGACGAGCCTCGAAAGTAAACCAGCTGAGAACTTCTCCGGACTCAGACTGAGAGGTAAAAGTGAGCCTTTAGCAGTGCTGCTCGTCTGCCTTTTTTGCTTTTCCAGCGTCGCTTTCACTGATGTTTTCTATTTCTCACTGAGCCCATTGGCCACATATGTCCAAATTAGCTTTGTAAGGTTCTGGCACGAGGGATTACACAGGCAAAACAAACAAGCTAGCTGCGGGGGGATTTTGTAAAGCATGCTGTTACAGTGGAGGCCCGACCACAGAGATTTCCATCCTTTTAAATTGAGGATTGCTGCAGCAGACTTGAAATAAAACATCAAGCAAAAATAAAAAATAACTAGGATGACGTACAATGCAAGGGATTTAGGGTTTACTTACAGTAAAAGTACTGTTTCCTCATTGGTACTGCTATCTGTAAAATTTTTGAGTCGTATTTACCCAACGTACCAACGTACACCTACCAACTTTACCTACCTACCTACCAACGAACCAAGCAACCAACCAACCAAGCAACCAACCAAGCAACCAACCAAGC
>NW_013952484.1:1335785-1353664 GCF_001266775.1 Austrofundulus limnaeus | reverse complement strand
CATATGGTGAAAAACTGACTGAAAAATAAATCTTTTTTTTTTTTTATAAAAGGCTAAATAAAACAAAACTATTGGTGGTAATTTTTGACTGTGTAACTTTACAAACGGCACCACATACACATACAGCCTGGCATTTGTTTATCTATTGAGCCAAAAAGATGGTCGGTGTGACAGTGCGTGTATCTTCAACCTTTTAATCAAGGTTTTATATAAAATGAGGAATCAGTTTAAAGATTTTTTTTATTAAAGATGCAACAAGCAGCAGTGAACTAAGCTAAGTGATCTTTTTATGTTGCTGTCTTTTAAACAGATGTTGCAACAGCTGGCCAATGTAAACTGAAAATTACGTGTAAATTATAGTGAAGTGATAGTGAGTCTCTTCAGTCTTCATGTTTTCTGTATGTTTTGCAGTGATGGATGGGCTGACCGCTACGAGGTTGTAGAAGGTTACGAGCAGGAAGCGGAGGGAGGAATCACCATGAAGCTGCAGTCAGAGGTGGTCAAGTCCTTCGACGACTATTACCTGAAGCTGCGTCTGGACTCCAACAGGAGAAACCCCTGGTTCGCCGAGTTCTGGCAGTACCGATTCCAGTGTCGCCTCTCGGGCCATCCACAAGAGAACAAGAACTACAAAAAGATCTGTTCTGGTAGGTAGMAACCGAGGAGTATTTTACTTTAGAGAATCTACGTATATTCTTTAGAACAAATAGCTAAATTTGTCCTCAATTTTTCCATTTTCGAAATGAAATTTGAACATTTCAACTTGAAAATAATAACAAAAAGTGTCCTTTTTTTCCCCCTCCATTTCCCCCTCGTTTGCTCCCAAAAGGTGATCATGGTAATTTCAGTTCTTGACTCAAACTAAACCAAATTCTATTGCCGTTATTTTGTCAGTACTTAAACTTGCTCGGCATGCTGTGAATGAAATTATAGATTTAAAAAAATGTATCAGTGCTGTTTGATGACCATTGCTACATTGGAATCATGGCTGCTCTCTGATTTATTTGTGTACCTTTTTACAAACGTCTAATATTTCAAAGATCTTCAAGGTGGTGAGTGTCACTCAAGTCAGTTTTATGACTTCTTTCCCTTCATTTTTATCGTCACCTGCACTTTGCATGCATGTGACTCCTTCAAGGCAGTTTAAGCTGTTTGACTGATGCTTTTATTTTTTSAAATAAACATCACTCTCTTTATGTTTCATAAGGAACAGGCTCRGCCGGTTTAACAGGAGTGGCATCAGCATCAGTCAAACTCTGATGAGAAGCATTTAGCTTGTTTATTTGAATAAAAGGAATTAACTCACCCAAGCTGCACAAAGACGTGAAAACTATCTTATTGAGTGTTAAAAAGTGTTACTGAGGCAGATCACCRTCTTGTTTTTGTGCATGTAAATGTCACAGAGTTATTACTTTGTGGAAGGAGGCACAAAAATAAAATTTTCTTTGTAAATGCAATAAGAAATAGCTTAATAGTTTTTTCTTTCGTGGATTTTCGCATTCTTCAYAAAACTGAGATTTAATGTCAGGATGTTGCTTTAGATGAGAGAAGTCTACGAATATTTCCTGACAATTGTAATTCTCCAAATATGTTTCTTATTAAACCACTGAACATTTTGTTTTGATGTGTATTATAATGAACCCTGCTGCGAGAAAAAAAAGAGTTCTGCTTTTCCCCCTGTCTGGATTTTACACTTTCTTTGCTTTTTACTCACAGTGCAAATTCATTTTCCAGCACAGCGCAGAGCACCAGATTCTGCACATTTCTTATTTGTTTTMTGACCTTTCCTTTTATTTGCACAGGAAATGAAAATCTCCACGAGAACTACGTGCAGGACAGTAAGATGGGCTTCGTCATCAACGCCATCTACGCCATGGCTCACGGCCTTCACGACATGCACAGGGAGGTTTGTCCGGGCCAGACGGGACTCTGCGAGGCCATGGACCCCATCGACGGAAGCAAGCTGCTGGATTACCTGCTCAAGACGTCCTTTCGAGGCGTCTCCGGCGAGGACATTTATTTCGATGAAAACGGAGACACCCCAGGCAGGTGAGAGGAAGTCGAGAGGAAATGGAGCTTTCATGTCCCAGCCAGATTTGAATTCCTCCCCCCTCATACAGTCTCGGGCTCATTAACACGCGTGCACAAGCACACGCGAGTGCGCRCCAGTCTTGAGCACAAAGGGATGTAATTAGTTTGGACTGGAACAGATTCCGTGAATGGCCGACTGCGGCAGCCGCTTTCATCTCTTTTCTGGTCCAACAGACAGCATTTGACAGTCAGGAAACACGGCCGTGTCATTTCTCCGTCAGGTGGAGCACATCCCGGTTCGAGTGTAAAAACGAGGACACAGTGTGCCGCTGCACAAGCTCACTATGTCTTATTAATAAGGCTTTCAAGCCCTATCATTTCAACAGCAAAAGAAAAAGAAAAGGCGCTATAGTTTAATCTCTGTGAATCCCTTCCCCCTACTCTACTTCTGCCCTTCCATACCCATAGCTGTCTACATTTTGACCCCATTTTTCCAGGTATGACATCATGAATCTACAGAACGTGGGCGACGATCGCTTTGACTACTTAAATGTGGGGTCCTGGCATGAGGGGGTCTTGAGCATCGATGACAACAAGCTATGGATGAACAGCAGTGACATGGTTCGCTCGGTCTGCAGTGACCCCTGTTCCAAAGGACAAATAAAGGTGGGTGTTCTTCAGTGCTACAAGTACATTTCCACAATGTCTTACAAAGTGGGCAGGACTGTGGGGGGTTCAGAAGCATTTTGCGTGTGCCACAGAGGTACGCCGTCTTGTTGCTTGACGTTTTCAGAACTATTTTGTCAAAGTATTTGCAACGGAACTAAAAACATCTCTGCATTGCTAGTCGTAAACCCCTCGATCAAGCTACAATGAATCGCTCTGGAAGCTGGAGGAGGGCAGGGTGGGAAGCTCCTCATTTGGCTTTAAAGAAACAGCCTCAAAATGAGTTGATCTGAGACACACTCCTGAAAAAAGGGGTAAAAGAGAGCTGAGTGAAACCAACCCATCCAGGGGATTCTGATGTTATCAGTCCATGAAATGGACGTTATTAGGCGTTATCAGTCCCATGCAATGGCTTCAGAAGGTCCCTACTGTGCCTTCTAGGCTTCAGACTGTCCCGACAGTGCCCCCTAGTGGGTTCATATATCAATGACAATGAATGTGTAAATAACCAAAACATAATGTAGTAAATATTTTGTTTCCGTGTCCATGTCAGTCTTGAGCCCTTGTCTTCCCCTCTCTGGTCCAACACTCTACCCATTGCACTATTGGAAGACCACAACACACAACCGTTGGAGGGCGGTGTCTTTAGCGCTAACCATGTCATTTGCTCTAAAGTTAACCTTAGTGGCTTTAAGCCTCATATTAACCAGTTTTTTTTAATGCCTTATGTTAACCAGATAGTGGTTTTATGCCTCATACTAACCAGCTGACAATCGGAAGCCATTCTATGGGATAAGGAACCTGCTAACCGGCACAGGCGGGACCTTCTGAAGCCATTGTATGGGACTGATAACGCCTAATAACATCCATTTCATGGATGATAACATCCGAAGCTGGTGACCCCTCCCAAAAAATGAACCACAGAAAAAAAAAGGCAAATAGGCTGAGTGGTTAGTGAGTCGTTTGTGCAGGTTTGTGCACTTGAAATTGTCATTTGTTCTGCTATGGTTTTTAATATATTATAGATTATTTGTAAGGATCATTCAGGGGTCACCATCCCACCCGCTTGCTCCAAAATGAACCAAGAACGAACCAAACTAGTCGAATTTTGTTTTGCTTTGTTTGAGCAGGTTTGTGCTATTGAAACAGCTGTTTGTGCTGCTCTAATTTATGATGCATTACACGTTATAATTTCGGATGATCATGTGTCTGTGACGAATGTGCTAAACAGTCAGCGGGTGGTGAAATCCATTGTCACAGACGTAAACAATTCAGGCCAAGTCACGTGATCGTCCGAAATTATAACGTGTAATATCTCATAAATTATAGCAGCACAAACAGCCGTTTCAACGACACAAACCTGCTCAGACAAAGCACTACAAAATTCGACTAGTTTGGTTCATTCTGGAGTGAGTGGGTGGGATGGTGACCCCTGAATGACTCTTACAAATAATCTTTAATATATAAAAAAAACATAGCAGCACAAATGACAATTTCAAGTGCACAAACGACACACTAACCACTCAGCCTATTTGCCTTTTTTTTGCCTGTGGTTCATTTTTTGGGAGGGGTTGGTTTCACTCAGTTGTAAAAGAGGGGCTTGTGGAGTTACAGTAAGGAGGAACTCAGACCAAAGCATTGCTGTTCTACTTTATATAGACCCTAACTGAATGATTTAAATCTAAAAAAGAAAGACTTAAAAACGTGATCTGTCTCCTTGCATTATGAGGCATCAGTTTTCTGTTGTGCTACACCTAGCAGCCCTGAGGGAGGGTGCAGCCTCTCTCCTGGATGCTCTCGTCTCCTTCTATCGGCTTTGTTTCTTACCCCACTTATCACCCTGCTTTGCATATCACAGCGCTGGTAACAGCTTCTCCGGGAGCAGAATGTAAAAGCAGTTGGCCTTGTTTTCTAAACACTCTGTTTGGGGTTCAAGCAAAAAGCAAAAAAAAAGCAAAAAAAAAAATGGCACAAACACATGATCGACTTTGACATCCCCTTGTGGCCCATTACTTTTTTATGCTGCTTTGAGCTCGAGGGTTTTAAGCCTCTTGTCTCAGCTTGGTAAACGATGCGACCGGTTCCTATAAGATGTCTCTTTTTGACCCACATATGTTAATTATTCCTACATGCAGGTGATAAGGAAAGGCGAAGTGAGCTGCTGCTGGATTTGCACGACATGCAAGGACAACGAATATGTCCAGGATGAGTTTACCTGCAAGGCATGCGAGCTGGGATGGTGGCCCGATGAAGAACTGGCAGGTAAGGAGAAAACCTGGACTCTGCAATGCCTTTATTCTTTCATTTGTACCGAACTGATCTGCACACATCATAATCACCCTCACTCGTTTAAGCTAACTAATAATGAGGGTCATAAATTTTCAAACAATGACGTTATCCTCTCAAAATGCAGCAGTRTGGCACCCTTTCTCCAGCTCAGCCCCGTCCTCCAGCTCTCCTTTAGCTTCCTCAGCCTCCTCTCACGAACCTGTTATTGCTCACTTCCTTCCTCTCTGCTCTTTGCCTTTTTGTACCTTACTGGTTGTTTTGACAGCAATTTATGAAGTTGAGAGGAGCTCTCATTTCCCAGGTGCCAAATCCTGTTACTGCCATGAGAGGCTTAGGAACACACTTCAGCASAGTGCCAAGAAAGAAATCTTCCCCTCACTTTTCTGGCACAGGGAGAATTCTAAAAGATAGRGGTTGATAATCCATACACAGGTTACATTGTTGATTTTTGTGCCTAACTGGAGACATGTGTTATCTATAAATTAATGTTTTAAGTCTAAGAACATTGTTTTAAAGATTTTATTTGCGGTATGCATTGCTGGCTACTGTAAAATGTCTGATTTGGCACGTTAGGCGTTAGCATGCAGATCAGCAGTGGGYTTCACAGTGAAGTCACTTTAATGCTATTAGCAGAAGCATATAATTTATGGAGTGTTAAGCTGGGGAAGTCGAGGGAGTCAGTTTTCTCCCATTAAGCTCTACAACATTCCTTTACATGCTGGATGACAAGTATGCAACTGGTGCATTATGACAAAGAGTTAAGACACACATAACTACATGTTTGCACAATAATGTGCATTGCATGTGTGAGGGAAAATAGTATTTTAAAGGGCCAATATTATGTGTTTCTCAGGCATACATTTAAATACTATATCATAATAAAGCATCTATGTCACCTTTAGCTGTTATTAAAATGCTGTTTTATGTTTAAATAGAAAATAAAATTATCTTCTCATCACTTCTTCTTCTAAACGCCTTGAAAGTGGCCTCTGTCTCTTTAAGAACCATCTTCCGCTTCTGTCCCGCCCATTTCGGTGCGGGGAGGTGGGGGGTGCGCTATGATGCAGTTTACTTGGCATCTGAAAATATATTTCCTCAAAGGTATTTTAATCTGAAAAGAGCTTCACTGAGTGAGACGTAGTGGAGCCCAGCAGACGGTTTCAGTTTCACTTTCACTTTCACCCGAGAGCCTGCAGGAGTCATGGGCAGGGTGTGTGGGTATGGGTGGGGAGGTGGCTCTGCATGAAGAAGTTCGGCTTAAAGACACGTCCCAGGGGCGTTTCTGGCCCCCACCTGTCGCTTTGCTCCACTGCATGGCTTCCTAAAAACGCTGCAGGATTTCTCAAACATGCATGAATGAGTCAAAGCAAGGCTTTGGGCATGTTTTTTATGAGAGTATAACATTATAACATGATATAAAACTCAAAAAAGTTGATTTTACATGATATTGCCCCTTTAAAAGACTGACATATCGTCTTCTCCTTTCAGGCTGCCAACCCCTGCCTTTGAAGTATCTTGACTGGGCAGATGTGGAGTCCATAGTTGCAGTCGTTTTCTCCTGTGTGGGCATCCTGATCACCTCCTTCGTCACCTTCGTGTTCATCCAGTACCGTGACACACCTGTGGTTAAGTCCTCCAGCAGAGAGCTGTGTTACATCATCCTGGCAGGTATATTCCTAGGCTACATCTGTCCGTTCACCCTGATCGCGCGTCCCACGGTGGCCTCCTGCTACCTGCAGCGTCTCCTGGTCGGCCTTTCGTCGGCCATGTGCTACTCGGCCCTGGTGACTAAAACGAACCGGATCGCCCGCATTCTGGCGGGCAGCAAGAAAAAGATCTGCACCAGGAAGCCACGCTTCATGAGCGCCTGGGCTCAGGTGATCATTGCTTTCATGCTAATCAGCGTGCAGCTAACTCTGGAAATAACGCTCATCATTCTGGAGCCTCCTGAGCCCGTCAAGTCCTACCCGAGCATTCGCGAGGTTTACCTCATCTGCAACACCAGCAACATMGGCATGGTGGCGCCACTGGGCTACAACGGCCTGCTAATCATGAGCTGCACCTACTATGCCTTTAAGACAAGAAACGTCCCTGCCAATTTTAACGAGGCGAAATACATCGCCTTTACAATGTACACTACCTGCATTATCTGGTTGGCCTTTGTGCCGATTTATTTTGGCTCCAACTACAAGATCATCACCACGTCCTTCTCCGTCAGCCTGAGTGTCACAGTGGCGCTGGGCTGCATGTTCACCCCCAAGATGTACATTATCATTGCCAAACCAGAGAGGAATGTCCGAAGCGCCTTTACCACATCCGATGTGGTGCGAATGCATGTTGGTGATGGGAAGTCTGCGGCTCAGTGTGGCAGCAATAGCTTCCTCAATATGTTCCGCCGGAAAAAGGCTGTGTCTGGAAATGCCAAGTAAGTAGAAAATTTTAATATTTGCATTTTTATGCTGTGTCACGGTGCTTACTGAAAAAGACCTTGTCCACATGGAAATGCTATTGTTTCAAAATGATTTTTATGTCATATTCAAACGATTCTTGTTTAACATGGCACCAATTCTAATAAAGTTTTCATCCACATGGAAACAYCAAAWATGACACAAGGCACTRTAGCAGGGCTATTCAACTAGGTGACTTCCAATGAAAGTGCTCAATTTGRATTGAAAGGAACAGCATCAAAATGAGCTGCTTTGAGACACACCTCAGAAAAGGGGTGAAAGAGGGGCAGGTAAAGTTAAAAKAAGGAAGAACTCAGATCAAAGCAATGCAGTTCTACTTTAAATAGACCCCAAACTAAATGATTCAAATGTGGAAAAAGAAGGATATAATTGAATTTAATAATACATTTCAAGTCAATGCTAACTTTTAAATCAATGCAACAAAAAACAAAAATTTACAAGGCAAAACATAACGGTCACATGACTTAGTGTCATGTGACCAGGGGGAGTTTGAAGGAATTTATTAGTCAGACACTGATTTAAGCACCACATCATTTTCATAGTTTTCCCTTTTAAGGCTTGACTTTAATAATCTATTGTTCGACTATTGTAACGTCTTGATTAAAATAGGTTTAGTTACATGCCCGAAACACCTTGACAACACATAACAAACCGTTAGTAAAAACATTAGATGAGCATTGCTGTTCAGAGTGTCTGCGATTCAGCCGTAGGCCTGTAGTGGGCGTACCAGGCACTGAAGATCCCTGTATATATAGACCGGAACTTCCGGTTTCAGCCAGACTTGCTCTGATTGCTTCAGCGTAAGCAATAAAGCTYGCTCGTAAACCAGATCTGGTTTGTATGGTTCCATTCGCTTCACATTTTAAKCTATTCAATATTTATGTGGTTTCGTCACGATTTCAGTTAACRAACCCGAAATATTCTTACATGTGTATGAATGGTGATTGACTAGCGTAAAGCACTTTGGAGTCCTTGGGCTTGATAAAGTACTACATAAGTTCAGGCCATTTACTRTTATACCTTTAGTTCTTCTAAATGTTCCAAGAATAAATGAAGCACCAGGTTTATTGTTTTCAGAATGTTTTGTAAAAATAAAACTTAATTTGGAAGAATGTCTACACTTACYTCCRTAGCATATTATRCATAATGCCATGGTATTTCTTCCACWTTGGTGAATTCCTACATTCATGTCAGACCTACATCCAATCTGACTGGATCAAATGATAWATTCTGCTGCAAAATGTAAACTAATTCTTTTAACACATTGAATGGAATAATGATACTTGTATTGATACCCTTATCAGTATCAGTTCCGGGTACCAGGGCACTTTGTAAGAGTATGTCGATTTGAAAAAAAACCCCGCTGGTATCAGTACACCACAAACAAAAACACAATGCTGGCGTTTCAAGGTTTGTTTTCCTCTCTGCAAGCCATTTTCCAAAAACACCACTTTGGGTTCTAAAACARACTTTCTGTGTGGATGCAAAGCTGTAACACTAACAAACATTGGCATCTTCACAAAAAAAAAATTCCACGTGGACAACTCCTAAAGTATGTGATAACTACGCACCAAAATCAAATTAATTAATTGGGTAATACCTGACACCAGTCAAAGTTAGCATGCAGTCATTTTGGACATGAATGTTATGAAAATATTAAGCTTTCTGGGATTATTATTAGGTGTAAAATTATTTACTAGAAAATGAAAAAAATATCACTTGGTCACATTTTTTTAATCAGGGTGTGCCATACTGTTTATTGAATGTCTTTTATAACATGTTTTACCTTTTAAACTGAAGTTTTTGGTAGCAATCAGGCTCTACTAATTACTAMTATGTTGTCGAACTGAAAAGGCATGTTATGAATTGCATCATTCATCCTGAACCAAAGTACTGATTCATGAAAAAACTTGATGCTCATGACATCTATGTCCATTATGAGTGTTTTTAAGCTTCTGATTAATGTTAACAATCGGAACTTAAGAGCTGGACTTCATTTAAGCATTTATAAATGAATGCAGATTTGCAGAGAAACAGTATAAACAGTGGTTCATATGGCACATCCCCCACCCCCCTTAGATTACATATAGTCCCATCTTCTAAAATGTTGTTTCATTTYTAAATACTTAGAATGGACGTTTGCTGTCAATGATTTGGAGCAAAGATGTCAGTGATGTTTTCATTAGTAAAGCAGAATTAAGAATTGCATTTACGTTTTTGAGATCCACAGCCGTGACGCGTGGACAGGTGACTGAAGTAAGGAGTGGGGCAGAGAATGAAAGTGATCCCGACATGTTTTCCGTGTTGTCCCTCAACCCTGTGCTATGCAGCCAACATAACCCTTTAATATTCTACATGAAAAAAAGCAAAAGTCAAGGCTGGCAAATGTTGTGGCGTGGGGGTTCTTCACCTGCTTTCCTGGAGAGCTGCACTGTCAATTGAATCTATTGTTTATTTTTAAAGAATTGAGTTTTCTGCTTGAGTGCTTTTGAGTATTTCCACACTAAACAACAGAGCAACCTGGTTAAAGTATCCAAATAATTCAAAGTCTCCCTTTCCTCTGGTGCTTTTGGCACTGTAGCTCTCCATGTAGGAGACTGCCACCCTGCTGCTTTTGGTTTACCCGGAATTAACCTCGCATTTTAACTTTTTTTCACAGCATGTACACCCTCCCCATGCCACCTCCCTAACTAATCACATTGGAGCCAGTCCGAGCTCATTCTGCACTAAACTTTGTGTTGTCTTCAGGCCAGCGCAGGGGCGAGCAGAAACACTCCACAAATGCATGCGTCTTAGTTTTACCATGAGCAAATAAATAAATAAAAATTAGCTGGATGGCTCTTAGTACTTTTTGATTTTAATGTCTAAAGCAATTGGTGGATCATAATGCCTTTGGTGCATTATGAAACACCGTGAGGCTAATAAATGTAATGCTGTTTAGGGTTTATTCGTGAACCCTTTAGCAAAGCTGTTAATGTGAAGTCCTGTGGAGAAAAGTATTTTAACATGCATTAGAAATGTTGAAATGCTGTTGCTTGGTTGTGGGTATGCTGCCGCTGTTGTGTTACGTTGTTTGTTTGGTTGTATTTTTTTCTGCCTCCACCTCCTGGTTTCCTGTGACAGTAACTTGAGTCTTTATCTCGTTCATAGTTCTAATGGCAAGTCTGTGTCATGGTCTGAATCAGGTGCAAGACACCCTCCGAAAGGGGGGAATGTGTGGCACAGACTGTCTGTGCATGTGAGGAAACAGGAAGCCGGCTTGAATCAGACAGCGGTCATCAGGCCCCTAACTAACACCCCCGACCCCCACAGTTCCGAGCCCTCCGCCGACAACCTTGGCACCGACGCCCATCTCCCCCAGGAGCMACCCGGCAGTAAGCCTCTGCGCAATCTGGTAGAGGAAGACGACGAGGGCGACGCGCAACGCCCCCTCTGGACTCCCTCGGAACAGATTCAAGGACTCGATTCGGACTTGGACGAGCCGGCTTCTTATTTGCCCCACAACTTGAAACGGCCCAACCCCGAGCCCTCCCAGGGACGTACGGTGAACACGCACAGCTCCCACGTCCCTGGACTGAACGACCACACTGCCAGGGAGTCGCACCCTGCCAAGAAGCCTTTGAGCTTAAAACCATCTCAGCTTCCTTCAGCCTCGCAAGTGGGGGCCTTCAACGAGGAGGAGTCTGAGGATGAGGAACTGGACCTCTTGCACAGCTACATCTATGATGCCAAGGAGGAGAGGGAKGGGGAGGACGGAGAGGGCGAAGAGTTGATCCGACACAAGGCAACTCTGGAGGAATCCTTACCTCTGTCTCCCCCCTCGCCCTTCAGAGACTCTGTGTGTTCGGGGGAGTCTGTCGACGGCTCGCCCACCATCGAGTCGATGCTCGGTAGCTCCGTCTACGGCTCTAATATCCTGCAGAATTTCGCACATAGCTCCTCGACACTGTGAGAGCAAAACGGGCCCCGACTCATCAGTCGCACTGATCACAAAAACAAAAAGAATTCCAATTGTTTATTAGGTGACCTACTTGCTTGTATTTACTACTTTTATTRGTAGATGGTTTATTCAAATAGAGATGCACCTCAATGTAGAAGCGCTTAATGTTTTTGAAGGGCTGCCAGTGCACTTTTGGGAACATGTAAAAGTGAGAACGGTGCCAAAATGAGCCAACTMCAATGCCAAATTTTTTCATAAATGACACAACAAGGAATCAATAAAGGCTGTAGCTCTGGTTTTGACAGTGGCAGCACAACTGAATGGTTTCTGTGGACCAAAAATTGGAAATAAGTAACAAGAAGTCACATCAACATTAAAATGACAAGGTGGTAAATTTGGTAAATGGTAAATTTTGCAGTTAAGTGTTATGAGTTGCATCAACATAGAGATAAAGACTTGAGCTGTATATTATGTGAAATGGTTATAATGTGCCAATCGAACTTTTGAACAACCAACATCCMTGCTTTTAATTTTTTTTAAATAATGTAGCTGAGAAATAATTGTGTGATTGTAGATATAATGGCGATGTTTATTCTGTTTATGCTAAATGACAGCCCTGAGAACAAGTTTTACAAATATTGGGATGTGCAAAAAGAAAAAAAATGCTTTTGCGTTTCATGCCGCGGTAATATTTTTCACGTTTTCTGGGTTTGCCGTGTCATTGTAAGGGAAAACACAGTACAAGTTGTTCAAATTTTCAAAGTTTGTAATACTATTAAGCCATCTCTTGTTTTTCACACAAGTGGTATGTTTGTAATACGGATAAATGTTTCTATATTTAGAATGTCAGCAGAAAAAAACAGTTTATACACTTTGAAACTGTCTTCTGATATTTGTTAAGGTACAGTGTGTTTTAATTATTATTATTATTATTATTATTATTATTATTATTATTATTATTATTTGATATTTTTAAGCCAACTCAAGTTGACTGCATTCTCTTTAAAAGGGTTTTGTTGTAAGCATAACCACTGATTAGCTGCTTCCTGTAATAAGATTATAAATGTTTCAGTTGAGCTTAAATCTTGCTATAAACTTGAGTAGTTCAGTTAAGGTTAAGTTTCTTAGGTTTTTATTTAATCACTAATAATAAAAATCATTTCAGAGTACGCGACTACACGGTACATACTGTAGTGCAAATGTATTGTAATTCCCAATGGTTTTTAGTTGATTATAGTGCAATTGGTTTAATACTTTTAGCTCATGTAAACAAAACAAGGTGCCACCTGTTTGAACACTGTTGACTCYATAATAGGCCTTTTATTGTTTTGGGTGAGCTGGATATGAACAATGCTGTAAAATAAAATTATTTATATTAAGAAGTCTGATCATTGCCTACAGTAGCCTGATGCCAAAGTTGTCTCAACTCAATGAAGATCCAATAATTTGAAACACTTTTCTTTAAGGCAGTAGTTCTGATGATCGATTTCCAGGAAGATAAAGGTTTATAATTAAAAGAATTATTTATTAAAACAAATTTTAATATAAATGGTAGATTTTGRAGATTATATGTTATTGTAGTTATTGGTATTGCTAAGTGTCTGGACTAATTTTTACCAGAGGTTTATAGTAACTAAGTACATTTACTGTAGTGTTTTTTCAGGATTTGTAATTTTACCAATTTTTTTTAAACAGCTACTTTTACTTTTATTTCATTACATTTTAAAGCTAAAAGGATACTTTAACTTTTTTACTTTAAAATGTAACACATAGTTACTCTTTACAAAAATTAAACATGTTTGAACTCATAATAAAAGATGTTTATGCACTTTAAAAAAATGGTGTTGAATTTACTCAACAAAGTTGTGTCACCTGGCTCCACTAAGCCTAGCTGAGTAAATTGAGCAAATAATATACATTATTGCTCAATTAACTCAACCTGGCTCAGTAAATTCAACGTTTATTTCTTGGAGAGTTTGTAAAAGTTTTACTTTTACTTAACCAATTTCTGTAAACAGTTTTATGACTTTTACTTCAGTAATTTTCTCATCAGTGAAATTTATTTTTACCAAAGTCATTTTCTGTTCAATTTTATTTTTACTTACTGGTAGTTATTATTTTTTCAAGTACTTTGTAGACCTCTGATTTTTACACAAACATCAATGACAGCAAAACCCTATGTTTTCAGGTTTTTGCACTGCAGTCTGATCCATTCAGACTCCTTTTTATTTAAAATAGTCAAGCCTAAACCTACGTTTGTGTTACTTTGCAAATGTATGTATAAACTTACCACAAAAAGAAAGGAAATTTGTGTTTAGATTATGTCTTTGTTGTAACAATGGTTATTGGTAATAAATCTAATACTGTTGGAGTGCATGTTAATTTTCCCTTTAAATGGTGCCACATTCTTCTGGTACCCCCAGGTGCTGCCAATCAGGTGCCCTGTATGAAATTTATTCCCAAGAAGCATTGTTACAACCAAGAAATAATCTACCAAACACACAGTTTCTTACTTTTTGTGCGCTAAGTCTAGCTCACATATAATGGTTAAATATAAATAGGCTTCACTAACATTCATTAGTAACACAAAAGTTCCACAGCTGGGAAAAGAGCGACAAACTAAGCAAACAGTGTTATGCAAATGTTTAGAGGTTTAATGTAGAATCCTTCCAAATTTTAGGGGTGGCCATTGCCCCTGTGGTCCCCCCCTATGGGGCGCCCCTGGTCCAGCCTATAGAAATAAAGTCGGATGTTGATTTTTAGACAAAGTGGCGTTGTAAACCTGAAAAAATAATCAAACGGTACCCATCAGCTTTATTATGCAATTTGTTGCCAAAAAGTATTGTTACAACAAAGAAATTCTCTACCAAAATAAATCCCCTTACTTTTTGTGTTAAGTATAGAAAGCGTAAAAATATATGATTCGCTAACATTCATTTACACAGTAACACAAAGGTTGTACAGCTAGAAAAAAACAGTGTAATGCAAAAGTTTAGAGGTTTAATATAGCATCCTTTCCAATTTTTATGGGTGGCCATTGCCCCTGTGGTCCCCCCCTATGGGGCGCCCCTGGTCCAGCCTATAGAAATAAAGTCGGATGTTGATTTTTAGTTAAAGTGGTGTTAKAAGCCAGAAAAATAATCAAACTGTATCCATCAGCTTTATTATACGATTTGTTGCCAAAAAGTATTGTTACAACAAAGAAATTCTCTACCAAAATAAATTCCCTTACTTTTTGTGTTAAGTACAGAAAGCATAAAAATATATGCTTTACTTATTCATTTACACAGTAACACAAAAGTTGTACAGCTAGAAAAAAGTGTAATGCAAAAGTTTAGAGGTTTAATGTAGCATCCTTTCCATTTTTTTTTGGGTGGCCATTGCCCCCTGGTCCCCCCTTGGTGGTGCCCCTGATCCAGCCTATAAAGCCAGATGTTGATTTTTAGATAAAGTGGTGTTATAAGCCTGAAAAAAATAANCTGATCCAGCCTATAAAGCCAGATGTTGATTTTTAGATAAAGTGGTGTTATAAGCCTGAAAAAAATAATCAAACTGTATCCATCAGCTTTATTATGCAAGTTGTTGCCAAAAGGTGTTGTTACAACAAAGAAATTCTCTACCAAAATAAATTCCCTTACATTTAGTGTTAAGTATAGAAAGCATAAACATACATATATGCTTTACTTATTCATTTACACAGTGACACAAAAGTTGTATAGCTAGAAAAAAGTGTAATGCAAAAGTTTAGGGGTTTAATGTAGCATCCTTTCCAATTTTTTTATGGGTGGCCATTGCCCCCCCCCCCGGTCCCCCCTTGGTGGCGCCCCTGATCCAGCCTATTAAGCCAGATGTTGATTTTTAGATAAAGTGGTGTTATAAGCCTGAACAATAATCAAACTGTATCCATCAGCTTTATTATACAAGTTGTTGCCAAAAGGTATTGTTACAACAAAGAAATTCTCTACCAAAATAAATTTCCTTACTTTTTGTGTTAAGTATAGAAAGCATAAAAATATATGCTTTACTTATTCATTCTCACAGTAACACAAAATTTGCACAGCTAGGAAAAAAACAGTGTAATGCAAAAGTTTATAGGCTTAATGTAGCATCCTTTCCAATTTTTTTATGGGTGGCCATTGCCCCTGTGGTCCACCCCTATGGGGCGCCCCTGGTCCAGCCTATAGAAATAAAGTCGGATTTTGATTTTTAGATAAAGTGGTGTTGTAAGCCTGAAGAAAAATAATCAAACTGTATCCATCAGCTTTATTATACAAGTTGTTGCCAAAACGTATTGTTAAAACAAAGAAATTCTCTACCAAAATTAATTCCCTTACTTTTAGTGTTAAGTATAGAAAGCATAAAAAATATATGCTTTACTTATTCATTTACACAGTAACACAAAAGTTGTACTGCTAGAAAAAAAAGTGTAATGCAAAAGTTTAGAGGTTTAATGTAGCATCCTTTCCAATTTTTTTGGGTGGCCATTGCCCCCCCTGGTCCCCCCTTGGTGGTGCCCCTGATCCAGCCTATAAAGCCAGATGTTGATTTTTAGATAAAGTGGTGTTATAAGCCTGAAAAAAATCAAACTGTATCCATCAGCTTTATTATATGATTTGTTGCCAAAAAGTATTGTTAAAACAAAGAAATTCTCTACCAAATTAATTCCTTTACTTTTAGTGTTAAGTATATAAAGCATAAAATATATGCTTCGCTAACATTCATTTACACAGTAACACAAAATTTGTACAGCTAGAAAAAAAACTGTTATGCAAAAGTTTATAGGTTTAATGTAGCATCCTTTCCAATTTTTTATGGGTGGCCATTGCCCCCCTGGTCCCCCCTTGGTGGCACCCCTGATCCAGCCTATACAGCCAGATGTTGATTTTTAGATAAAGTGGTGTTATAAGCCTGAACAAAAAATCAAACTGTATCCATCAGCTTTATTATGCAAGTTGTTGCCAAAAAGTATTGTTAAAACAAAGAAATTGTCTACCAAAATAAATTTCCTTACTTTTAGTGTTAAGTATATAAAGCATAAAAATATATGCTTTACTTATTCATTTACACAGTAACACAAAAGTTGTACTGCTAGAAAAAAAACAGTGTAATGCAAAAGTTAAGAAGTTTAATGTAGCATCCTTTCCAATTTTTATGGGTGGCCATTGCCCCCCTGGTMCCCCCCTATGGGCCGTCCCTGATCCAGCCCATTGGAGAACAGATGTCAAATTTGCGGTAAGCCTGAAACCTTCCCGGAAACTTTACCCAGAATCTCAGGTTTGTTGGAAAATGCTCACACTAAAGCACTATTTCTATGAATTAAAAGGTTTCCCCTGCAGCTTTATATTTCTTTTTYCCTGAATCATGACTGTAATCACCGCAGGAGGAGGAGAGAAATGTCGAGCTTGTTCGACGTTTCCGGGTCCTGTGACTTATCAGGTGGTGTGTGGCAGCGGGAGGAGAAGGAGGAGGAGGAGAAAAAAAGAGTATTTAGAAAAGTGCTGGAAGAAGAAGAAGAGGCGACGCGACTCTCTGACCCACCCCAGCACTCAGGGCAGCTTTATGACCGACAGGAAGCAGACGTCCTCCTGTAAAGTTTCGACAGAACCACTTTTAGCGTGTCAGCATGGCCGGAGGCTCGGTGTCGGAGTGTAAGGAGTACCTGTTCAAAGTGCTGGTCATCGGGGAGTTAGGAGTGGGCAAGACCAGCATCATCAAGCGCTACGTTCACCAGCTCTTCTCGCAGCATTACAGGGCGACCATCGGGGTCGACTTCGCGCTTAAAGTCCTGAACTGGGACAGCAAGACCCTGGTCCGGTTACAGCTGTGGGACATCGCAGGTAAGCTGACTTTAGTTTTCTGAAACTCGTGCGCGTGACCGCGAGGGGAGTTTCTSTTTCACAGATAAAAACTGAAACAAGACTTTCTGGTTGAGAATTTTGTCACGATATGAGTCATCATGTTCAGTCACGTTTGAAAGGAATATGTTAATATAATAACTTAAAGAAAGAAACATGAAGAGTTTTCCACTTTTCTRATCACAGCAGCTCTTAATTGTCAATGGAATGTAGGTCACGTTGTTATTATCGACTAAGCCCCGCCCCCAATAACTTCTCAGTTGTGTTTTTCCTGTTATGTGACCTTCCTGCTTTTTATCACTATACTACTATAATTTAAATTACATAATACTGCTCTATAAGCTACCCCAAGTAACTTTTTTTTTCTCAGTCTAGGCCAGGAGTGGGCAGTCCTGGTTCTGGAGGGCCGCAGCCCTGCATGTTTTATTTTATTTTTTTCTGCTCAAACACACCTGATCTGAATGAATGGGTGATTATCAGGCTTCTGCAGTATGGAGGACCGAAACTGACATAATTAAAAATAAAAGCGGAAATATATAAATTGACAAATAAATAAATAAATAAATAAAGTGCACCAATATAATTCAAAAAGGAGGATTTTAGTTAAAGTATATATACACATATACAGAC
>NW_013952484.1:1328390-1334580 GCF_001266775.1 Austrofundulus limnaeus | reverse complement strand
GCAGAACTTGGACGAGGTAATTCAACGTCTGAATCAGGTGTGTTGGAGCAGGGAAAAACATAAAACCTGTAGGGCTGCGGCCCTCGAGGACCAGGATTGCCCACCCCTGATCTAGGCCCTTGTGCATTCCAGCAGTTTGAGTAAACAATGCTGAAAGGAAGTACCCACATTCCTCATGGAGAGACAGCCTGTTTGGCTCAAACTGTCTGACAGCTGGCATAAAAAAACAATATATATTTAAACAATAAAGCAAAACAACCTCCCCAGAGAGCAGTTTGTGAGCGACATGCTTGAAAAGACAAGAGGAAGTGAGCAAAGATGAGTGACAAACTTTTTCAAACTCACCATTCAGCTTTTATTTTTCTCCACACGCCAACTCTTCAGTCAGCCGTGACGGAGATACGTGATGTTACATTAACSTCTGGTTCTTGTGTCTTTGATCCGATTGTTTTTGTCGACTAAAATACGTTACACAAGTGAAATTCTAAAGTCACAGTCAGAAGTGATGGTTGTAGAAGTCATGAGGCTCGTATACGATGGGTATCACGTGGTACGACGGTCTCTGAATGAGTGGTTTAACTTTCGCTGCAAAAAACAATAAACAAATCTAAAAGCGTCTATAATTTGAATAAAATGTGAGTGAAACCGAAAGGGGGAAAGACATGACTAAGAAGAAAACCGAAAACAAGGAAGTGAAACCAAACGAACCAAAACCATTGCATTCGTTTCTATCGTAGGACAAGAACAGTTTGTTCTCAACTTAAGATCCAGGAGTGATCTAACATATTTTTTTATTGTAGGGAAAATGATCTAAAATGTGATTTTTTTAGAATTCAAACTTTTCACTACCCTGCCCCACGCACTGTGACTGCTGGATATGGGCACCCAGTGACCCCCATGACCCTGAAAGGAAGAAACTAGATGGAACTTTTCACTATTGATTTTCAAGAAAATCGGAACCTGTTGGAAATTTACAAATTCTGGCTTCTACAAACTTGATGTTTAAAGGGGCAATATCATGTAAAATCAACTTTTTTGAGTTTAATATCATGTTATAATGTTATACTCTCATAAAAACATGCCCAAAGCCTTGCTTTGACTCATTCATGCATGTTTGAGAAATCCTGCAGCGTTTTTAGGAAGCCATGCTGAGGAGCAAAACGACAGGTGGGGGACCAGGAACGCCGTTTGGTACCAGGAACGCCTCTGGGACGTGTCTTTAAGCCGAACCTCCTCATGGCAGAGCACACCCTGTCCCCACTTCCACGCACACCCCGCCCACGACTCCTGCAGGCTCTCGGGTGAAAGTGAAAGTGAAACCTAACTGTCTGCTGAGCTCTCAACATTAGTTCTCACTCAGTGAAGCTCTTTTCAGATTAAAAACACCTTTGAGGAAATGTATTTTAAGATGCCAAGTAAGACGCCCCCCCCTCCCCACACCGAACAAGTCGGAACAGAAGCAGAAGGAGGTTTTTAACGAGACAGAGGCCAATTTCAAGGCGTTTAGAAGAGGAAGTGAGGAGAAGATAAGTTTATTTTCTATTTAAATATAAAAACAGCATTTTAATAACAGCTAAAGGTGACATAGATACTTTATTATGATATAGTACTTAAGTATATGCCCGAGAAGCACATAATATTGGCCTTTTTTAAAAAGTACATGTAAGGAGCTCTTCCTGTGGCATTGGTTAAAAAATAAATTAATGCGTGGCCACAAGATATTAAATGCATGAAATAATCTCATAATTTTAATATAGGAATGAATTGCCTACTTCAGTCATTTGCTGTTAGTCATGAAGTAACAGGTGATGATTACAGTTGTCTTTGTCCAAAAAGCTTAATTTTTTTAAAGTTTACCACTCAAAACAAGCTCCTCTCTCACCTCGTGTCTTTGCTGTGGAAACAGAGTTATGCCACATTCAATAACACATAAATAAAAAATAATAACTCCTGACACACACTTAGGATATTCAATGTCATCTCGTAAATACTAGTACTATAAAAAAATGAATCTTTTGGATTGAACCATTGGAGGTACATTCTTTGGAATAAACAATTACCAATAAATMAATGAGGTAACTTTGAACAGTTTAAAACAAAAACGGTGTATTCACACATAATCTGACTCAAACAATGTCTGTATCTCTCAGAATTAGTTCATGGCCATGAGTTATCTACTGGTCACGCATTCATTTATAAAAGTTTTATCCAATCTCACCGTATGGACTCTTTATAATTCTCTTACGGTTCAATAAAAGTTCTTATGTGTTTCAAGGATACTCGAGTTTTTCTTTCTCAAATATATCAGATTCCAAGGAACATTCTTTTCTCGATTAGGAGCACTTATATGACCTGCTTCTATGAAGGCGAGTGATTGTGTAATCTGTGCCTGTGTGGGTTTATTTGTGTTTGCTAAATATTTCCTGAACTAATGCAGAGATTTTAATGAAACTCTCAGAAAGCAATCGTTGGATTTACAACTTAGTAACTAATTTGAACCTATTCAAGATGGTTGCCTCAGTAAATCAATCYTAGCAAAGACAAAAAGGGTTGTTAGTCTGTTTTAAAGATATTTAGCTACGATTCGGTGTGGTAGTAGCTGAGAGTCATCCATGATACACACTCTTAATTGCGCGATAAAACAAGGGGGACAATTTTTAATAGTCTGCTTGTGTGTTTTCTTCACGTCTCCCTCTTTTCTAATCCTTCAGTAGCTGCTGTGTGTCGCCACAGACTCCGCTCCCGGTCCAGCCGTTAACCTTACGTAAAATTTGTAAACTTCCGCAAATTTCAGAAGCGGCCCAGAAGAAGACGTACAGAATAAATTGTGCCGGCTTGGATGGAGGACGTGCGTAGCGATTTTACAGCTTCAGCAGCTCTTGTTGTGTGTTTTCGCAATGTCCCGTCCAGATCCGTTCGTAAATTATTTTTGTACGTACGTAAGTTTCATAAACTTCCATAAATTTAAAATGGTCTCCAAACAAAATTATCGTTATAATTAGCTTAACCAATATTATCACAATCGTTTCTGAGACAGTTTATCGTCCAGCAAAATTTGTTATTGTGACCGGCCTACTTTGAGTGCTAACGTTGTTAGCATGCAGAGTGGCAGGCCATGCATTCCTTCATACGGAGCCCGCGAGGGGACATGGGAGATTTTTTTTCTTTTGCGTTCCCACGTAATAGTATTACTTTCCCACGCAACAGTATTACCTCGCAATACTTTTGCGTTACCTCGCAATACCTTTTGCGTTCCCTCGCAAAAGTCATTTATCACTGTTGTACCTGCCAGTTTATTAACAAACTCACGTGTTCACCATTAGCGAGTTAGCCTACTKGTTTAATCCAGCTTCAGAATGAATATATTACACAATCATGCATTGAAGTATGTCATATGCCGATATTTTAACACTGCAGCCACGCAACATCAATGTCAATTTCATGAACTTGTGGCGACACATCCTGTTTTGGTAACTGGATATTTCAAAATAAAAGTCTGATTTAATTCAGTTCATATTCAAAACAATCTTTTGCGAGGTAACGCAAAAGTATTGCGAGGTAACGCAAAAGGTATTACATGGGAACGCAAAAGAAAAAAAATCTCCCCATGTCCCCTCGTGGGCTCCGTACCTTCACAACTTGATATTCACAGAAATAATTTTAAAATGTTTTTTAATGCTTGAAAAAAAAGAAGCACTCTTTGTCTTTAACTATCTTCTATCCTCTCTTTCAAACACAGCTCATATGCTGAGACGGATCAGGACAGATGGTTCGAAGACTACTGTTTTTATATTTATTCTATCGCTCACAGCAGTGACAGAAAGGGGGCGAACATTTGGGTGTTGGATAGGTCGTCTCAACAACTTGTGTTTTTGTGACAGTCTGATTGGCAGTCCGGGCTACTCCCCCACCCTCCGGCCAACATTCAGGCTCAGTTCAGGAGCATCGGTGACCGAATATCAGAGAGGACTGTTTCTCTATCACAGCCAGGCTGCAGTTGATCAGAAAACAATGACACSCAGACACACACTTAGATAGCCTGATTATTTACAGAGACGTGGAAGAATTAGCATATACTGGGGGAATAGAGCGTTATCTGACCAGATCATTCGACGTAACCTCCACCTACAACAAAGCTGGGCATGACATCACTCTGAGAATAAAACCCACAAATTGTGGGCGTAAGAGAGCGCTCAAGGTATATTTGCCAGGTCGTTAATGCCATTAAAGAATGGCCTTTAAGACATTTAGTCGACCTGAATAGGGGAAGGGATTGCCATCTTGGCAACAATGGGAGCAATTTCCGAGTTGTGTAGTCTTTACCAAACTCACTTGTGATTACAGGGAATGATAGTAATCAGGGGCAAGTATCCCACCCATTTTCACCCAGAATTGCTACTCTCTCTTGGCCTTTTTTTAAGCCTGTCAACAGGATGAGTACCACTATGGTATAGGTTAAAAAAAACAACTGCATGTTATTACAGTTTGGAACATTTTTCAAAGAGGTAAAAGTTGAATATATGAGTGTTAAYCTGGACCCTCATCTGACTCCATGTGACTTAATCTGCAGAGGGCTTCTTTCCATACAGAATTTCAATGATAAATATTAGCATAACCAATAAATAATACAATATTTTTATTGAGGTAATCATGTTATAGTGTACTTTTAGTTGCTTTGTAGCTCTAACCATTATGCTAATTTTTTTCTGGGTTTAGTTTTAGCGTTCTGTTCTGCTTTTAACCTATAACGTCACAGTGCCAACAATAATGCCTGTTATTTGCCTCAACATGCTTTTGCTCAATGCAGCTATACCATTTGTGTCAACATGCCYAAAGAGATCCCAAAATATGAATGATGGATATAAATGCTGGAAGAAGAAATAAACATTTTTTTAACCTTTTTTCAATTTTACTTTACATTCTGTATTGTTTTTTTTTTAATCTAACAGTCAAACTCACTGTTGTGTTCATTGTTGCTAGAGAAGTATTTTTTAATATATAATTTTTTTTACAGTCATCAGCTGATTTTGACAGGGGCGAGTTAAAATAAACTCACCCTGGTGTCGGTGTGTTTGTGGAGAGTAGCTGTGGAACAGGTTGCCTCATTTCATCACTCAGTGTCTGAGCATGACCCAGTTTAAAAAGTGATACAAACAGATGGTGGAAGAGAGTCCTCACACTCTGGTCATGCTATGTGTGCACAGATGTGTATATACATTCTGAATATATTTGTATATAAGGTCACAAAACCAAATATGTAGCAGTTGTAAGGACTTATATTAGGATAGAAACAGAAAGTAAAGTGATCAGTTGCTAAATGGTAAAGAAAGATGGAATAAAAAAAGCTTATGCTTCTTTCTACTCTTATTTTGAACACTTCAKATTATCTTTATGTATTGTTTTTGTTGTACTTATTTTGTTATTAACGTGTTCAGAAAAAGCTTATCATTATCATTAAAGGGACAATATCATGTAAAATTAAACTTTTTTGAGTTTTATATCATGTTATAATGTTATACTCTCATAAAAAAAACATGCCCAAAGCCTTGCTTTGACTCATTCATACATGTTTGAGAAATCCTGCAGTGTTTTTAGGAAGACATGCTGAGGAGCAAAACGACAGGTGGGGGACCAGGAACACCTTTTTGGTACCAGGAACGCCCCTGGGATGTGTCTTTAAGCCGAACTTACTCATGGCAGCGCGCACCCCCTCCCCTCCCCACACACCCCGCCCATGACTCCTGCAGGCTCTCTGGTGAAAGTGAAAGTGAAACTTAAACTGTCTGCTGAGCTCTCAACGTTAGTTCTCACTCAGTGAAGCTCTTTTCAGATTAAAAATACCTTTTGAGGAAATGTATTTTCTGATGCCAAGTAAACTGCATCATGGCAGCCCCACCCACCCCCTCCCCCCCGCACCGAAATGGGCGAGACAGAATCGAAGATGGTTCTTAAAGAGACAGAGGCCAATTTCAAGGCGTTTAGAAGAGGAAGTGATGAGAAGTTTATTTTCTATTTAAACGTAAGAACAGCATTTTGATAACAACTAAAGGTGACATAGATACTTTTATTATGGTATAGTATTTAAATATATGCCTGAGAAACACATGATATTGGCCCTTTAAAGGTCTTTATGTTTTTGTCTAATCAGCTTTTTGTAAAGGCCAATGCAATAATAGTGGGTGGAAAAGAC
>NW_013952484.1:1325388-1328277 GCF_001266775.1 Austrofundulus limnaeus | reverse complement strand
CAGGTGGGGTCCAGAAACGCCCTTTGGGACCAGAAACGCCCCCGGGACGTGTCTTTAAGCCAAACTTCCTCATGGCAGAGTGCCACCCCGCTCCTCACACACCACGCCCATGCCTCCTGCAGGCTCTTGGTGAAAGTGAAAGTGAAACTTAAACTGTGTGCGGAGCTCCACTACTTCTCACTCAGTGAAGCTCTTTTCAGATTAAAAATACCTTTTGAGGAAATGTATTTTCAGATGCCAAGTAAACTGCATCATGGCAGCCCCCCCCACCCCCCACACCGAAATGGGCGAGACAGAATCGAAGCTGGTTCTTAAAGAGACAGAGGCCAATTTCAAGGCGTTTAGAAGAGGAAGTGATGAGAAAATAAGTTTATTTTCTATTTAAACGTAAGAACAGCATTTTAATGGCAACTAAAGGTGACATAGATACTTTTATTATGGTATAGCATTTAAATATATGCCCGAGAAACACATGATATTGGCCCTTTAAAGGTCTTTATGTTTTTGTCTAATCAGCTTTTTGTAAAGGCCAATGCAATAATAGTGGGCGGAAAATACTTTTCTACTTTGATACTTTTTTAAAAAGCAGTAAACCTAAACTTTTTTATTTTTGCATCACAGTCAGTGGATTTTGTGTCTGAGATAAGCTCATGGTTGAACGATCACTTGGGTTGGGCAGTAAAATAGTTTTTATTTTAACCCAGAGTTTCTAAAAATAGCAACAGCATCACCTTTAATACCTTTGAAACTCTACTTGGTGATCTGTTTATTGCATATTGCAAATGAAAGTATCTGAATGGACAGAACAGCAAAGTTACATAAACACAATCTACGAAAACACATCACAAGCTTTTCGTCGTCCATCGTAGCAAAGGCTGAAGAGAAGCAGAGCCGACTGGTTATTGTAAAAACCCTGTGATGCACAGAGATGATGATCCCTTCCTCTGGTGGAAATCTAACAACACCCACTATCACTCTGTGAGTTCTACAAGCACACTGTGTGATCGTATCTTCAGCACCGCGGGAAAACTGGCAAACCTGCTTAAATCCGATCAGGTCAACATGCTGGGATAATGTTCAAAAGACCTTAAGGAATTTTGATTCGGCAACATTCTGAGCCTTTTTATATCAGTCTGTGTTTAATTATTGTTTGGTCACTTGGTTCCATGATGCAAAATAACAATACAAATAATATTAACAATTGTGCGTTGCGTTTGTAATCTAAGCATTTAAGGTTAAAAATTTAATACGAATGTTTAAAATGCTCTAAAATCACATGCAGTCATAAGACAACAGGAAAAGTAAGTAAAGAAAATGGATGGATAGATAAAAGTGTAGTCGAATGAAACAGAAAAAAACTAAATTTTTAATCTTTTTTTTGTTTACAGAACCAAAAGGAAAATTCAGACAAATCGGTATCCAGTTTCTGATTTTGTGCACTAAGCAAAAATGAAAAAAAAAAAATAAAGTAAAATAAAAATGGCCGAGTGCTTACTTTTGCTTTATTTCATTTAATTTAATTTATTTTTTAAGATTAATGGCCTGACCCTGAARTTCTCTCTGCCTCGTGTACACCGTGTAGAAAGTCGTTTCTGTACACACGTCCAAAACAAGATGGAATTTATTTGAGCTTACTTGCACACAGAAAACCTTCTATCCTAACTTTGTTTTGTATGTGAATTAAAACCACATCAAACATAAATTTGACATCACAGTAGGGTTGGGCATAATCGAATCGTGTGCAATTAATAATCAGAAAAACATTAATCGATTATTTATTTGACACTTGAATACGATTAATGCCACCAAGCAGAGTCCGCTCGGTGCTTCAAATATGATGAACATTTAAAAAAAAGTTCTGTAATTTATTTATCAACACATATTTAAAATTTAATGTATAGCCTGAAATCTGTAACTTTGACACAATTTGGAACAGATTTTTATGAAGAGCAAATCTTTCCCACTAAATTGGTCATGTGACCAGGTCATAAGAGTGTCCAGGGACTCCAGGGGATTAATAGTCAAATTAATCGTTATCGGCTAAATTCCAAAATTAATCGTGATTAAATTTTTTTTGCCATTATTGCCCAACCCTACATCACAGTCTATTTAAACACCTTGAAATTGGCCTCTGTCTCTTTAAGAACCTCCTACTATTTCTGACACTCCCACTTACAGATTGTCTTCACAACAATGTTCCTGGGAAGGGGAGCTCTGTGGTGGGGAATGAGCTCCAGGGAGGAGCTATGTACAAATAGGCAGTGCTTTTTACCAGCAAGCATCTAGGCAGCTCCAAATAGCTACAACAGAAAATTCAGGGATTTCTCAAACATGCATGAATGAGTCAAAACATCATAACCCCCTTAAAAAAATCTGTGATCTTGTCAGAGCTCAGAGTATTTGTTGATCATGACTCTTAGCTACTATCTTATCAAATTTTATCTTAAGCTCTGTTCACATGATAGTCACATTCATGTTTGATTAGCTGTGGCAGCCATCTTGATTCAAGTTAACTTCCAAAGTAAATAATAAATAACTAGAAGCACTCGGAGAGTTCAAATCTCCGCCAAGGCCATTTCCCCTAACCTGCAATAGTGAAGAATCCTTCAAAAAACTGCTGGATCAGGATTGTGGTCTGGGTCATCACCAAAATTTAATGGTGTGTTCCTTTRGCCAATACCCATCTGTGGTAAAAAATTTCACGAAAATCTGTAAAAAAATAAAATAAAATAGGGATGCACGATATATCGGCATTAATATTGGTATCGGCCGATATTGTCCTTTTTTAGAATATCGGTATTGGTCCGTTATGTAAAACTGGGCCAATATTAATATTAGGGCTGTGTATTGGCAAGAATTTGGCGATACGATACATATCATGACAGAGGG
>NW_013952484.1:1318136-1324772 GCF_001266775.1 Austrofundulus limnaeus | reverse complement strand
TTTTTAACTTTGTGTTTCTGTTTCGGGAGGGGAGATTGTTGGTTGAGCGGCATCAGTTTGATCATGATAGTGATATTGMTGCTGCACAGCCAGGAATAACTGAAGTAGAGCCATGTCAGAGGTTTGGTCGTTTATTYACGGTATCAAAAAAGAGACCCAAGTGTGTTTGTGCGTATATGTATAAAATAATTTGTATGTTTGTGTAATATCAGTAAATATTGGTTATCGGCCATAACCGCAATAATTATATCAGATATCGACATCGGCTGAAATTTTCATATCGGTCCATCCCTAAAAAAAAATCCATAAGTTTTTGAGTAATTTTGTCCACAGACAGACATATGCAACCAAAAATATAACCTCCTTGGCGGAGGTAATAATTTGTGTATAGGCTTTACAATTGACATTCTCATGAGAAATTTTCACAATCAGTTCCAAACAATAAAAAGTTGCAGTAATGATTAGCTCTTGTTGGATTACGTGAAAGTGTTACATTGTTGGAATATTTGGCACTAGTGTACAACATTCCCCTGGATCGTTTCAGTACATCTCGTGATGCTTAAGCTGGATATTGCGTAATAAATAAATTACAGTTTTGGATCTAAATTCTTTGAAGTGTACACTGAGATGTTCCGAYTGAATCATTCAGTCAAAGGTGAGGGGGAATACGAAGACCACAACTCTTTAGGAGGTCTGGGATCCACACACACACACACTCTCTCTCACACACACACACACACTAATTCAGAGTGTTCAGATTAAGCTGTAAGTCATCGCTCACATGCTGCTCGGAGGAATTTTGTCTTGCCGATCATGTGCACTTCACAGCCCTTCCTTGAAAGGTTTGTGCTGAAGACCACCTTAAATACAAGTTTCAGCGCTGTCTCGTTATTTTTGTGTTTGGGGGYGGGTTGTGGTGGTGGTGGTGGTGGGGGGGGGTCACAGCCATCCTAACAGATGGGAGACTGCTGCGGCTGCTGTTGTTGCTGCTGCAACGTCTGGCTTGGACAGTTTCTATGGTTACCCACCCACAGGAGCACGTATGACCAGAGAAGAAAGTAGGGTTGCTAGGTCTGCGGATAATGATGAGACTTTTTTTTTTGCCTCCCTTTTTTTTCCTTCCCTGTTTTCTCCCACGCAGTAAACAGCGATGACACTGTGGCTGTTTCATCAAGTAGTTCTGTAAGTGAAATGTTGGATACGCTCATAACCCGCGGGGGTCTAATTGTGCTCGAGGTCATGGACTTCCTCAGCTCGGTCGACTGAACTGAAATATTCCTTTTTAAAGCCTCTGGTGTTCCACCACATCTCTGTGCAGTATTGGTGTCRATGTATGCTTCTACACCCTTGTGCTTGGACCACAATGGAAATAAGCTTTATTGTGTTACCCATTTATGTTAATGTTACTGTATCCTATATGCAGTGCCGTTTATACAATAAATAAAATGAATGAATGAGTTCTTGTCAGTTTACTGACGGACGTCTCATGTTGTACTTTTGACGAAGGAGCACACGCCGTTGTTCCTTCCCGCAGTCTCGTGCTTCTCTGTGGCATTCGCTGAGTAAATACTCGATTGTTCATGCAGCTCAGTCCATCTGCGTGTTTTATGCTGATTGGGTTAGCAGCATATGACATTCATTTCTTGTATAACTGTATTTGTCCCTTTTCATACGGAGAGAAAAAAAATTCTTTGAGATGTACTTTTTCTTTTGCCGGATAATGAAATAGTACAAATTCTTGAACAAGAAAGAAACAAACCAGAAAAGTATATTTAAAAAAACCTTTTAAAATAATTTAGCTGATATCTTATTTTTTTTGGCCTTAATTTGTTAGGAACTTCAGCATCAGTAGATTTGAGCAACTCCCTGACTTTTCATAAATCCTGTTTCAATGCTTAGGATAACTAAGTGATTAAGCAGAACTATAATGCTCTATATCCGTGGTTCCCAAACTTTTTATCTTCTGACCCACAAAATATTCATGGCAAAAACTTGTGACCCCAAATATTACTGGTCTGAGTACACAAACTTTGTTAATAAGCCTAAAAACTAAGGCTACATAAAAATAAATATGTATTTATACTCATTTTGTTTTTGTAATAATTATAGGGAAAATATTACATCACTAATTATTTTATTACCCTTTAAATTGATTTCTGAAGTGCAGTGGTTCCCAAACTTTTCAGCGTTTGACACACAAAATAACAGTAGCAGAGACCTGTGCCCACAACTATTTTTGGATGATGAACATTTGTATCAGGTCAACTAAACATGGGCATAGTAACAATATTTATTATTCTACATTTATACATTTTAGGCAACTAAGGCAAAAATGTAATTAATTTAGAAAATCTTTTCAGGACCCCACCTTGATGTTTCAGGACCCCAAATTTGGGAACCACTGCTCTATACCGTTTTATAATAGGGATGCACCAATATGAAAAATTCAGCCAATATCGCTATCCGATAGAATTCTTGCTGTTAGGGCCGATAACCGACATTTACCGATATTACACAAACATACAAATTATACGTATAYGCACAAACACACTTGGGTCTTTTTTTGATACCGTAAACAACCAGACCTCTGACATGGCTCCCGACTTCAGTTATTCCTGGCTGCRCAGAATCAGTATCACTATCATGATCAAACAGATGCAGCTCAACCATCTCCCATCCCAAAACAGAAATACAAAGCTAAAAGTGGGAAATCTAGATCGGATATTAATATCGGCCCAGTTTTACATATCGGACTGATACTGATATTCTAAAAAATAACCAATATTGGCCGATATTAATGCAGATATATTGTGCATCCCTAATTTATAATTATGGGGCCTGCTCTGACATGGAAACAAATTGGTTGTACGGTAGTTTCCAAACTTTGAGGAATTTCTTGGAAATGGAAACTAATATTTTGTACCCTTAGCAATAATTCAGATTATTTACAGTGGGCGTTTTCATCTTGGTGTAAATAGTTTTCCTTCAAACGCAGTGAATATTGTTTTGATGCCACCAGCCAGTGTTATGGCCAAGTAACAAGATGAAAATGTGTTAAAAAGGAAGTAGGCTTGGGCAAAATCCTATCGCGTTAATCGTGCGATCACTGCAATTAGTGCCATGTGATAATATCTTTTCTGTGTGTGACGAGGCTTTTAGGTAGGGTTTTGGAGGAGGGCGTTGACAWTTTAAGCCATAACCCCCACCCCACCCACTTACAAAGTTTGCACAGCTTACAAAATTTACATAGGTTAAAAAAGTTACGAAAAGTTCCAGACCGGAGATTGTGAAAACACACATCTGCTGAAACTGTAACATCACTACCCAACTCCTCTATCCAAACAAGCACAATTTATTCTTTGTCTTCCTCTGGCTTCATAAAATATTACGGTCACTCCCTCCTCCACTTATGTAGTTTATGGAAGGTTACGAAATTTATGTCACATATAAAAAAATAAATGAATAAACTCAGGGGATCGAAAGTTCARTACAGTGCCTTGGGGGCATCCTTAGGCGCTACCAGCTGAAAGAGGTCGGCGTAACGATGCCCCGACACCCCTCTAGCTAAATGCTTGTGTGACACTATCGCAATCAGGTGCAGTGTTTCCCCTAGGAAATTGGTCTTGGCGGGGTGGGCTGTGTAATGGTAGGGGAAACACTGAGGTGTGTATCTGAGCCCAATGGTGGAAGGCTGCTTGGAGCACCGAACCCTATGAAAAAACTGGAGAAGTGTGAATACRTGTGAAGGTATTTATTAGTTAGACACTGATTTAAAAGCACCACATCATTTTCTTAGTTTTCCTTTTTAAGGCTTGACTTTTATAATCTATTGTTATGTCTTGATTAAAATAGGTTTAGTTACATGCCCGAAACACCTCGACAACACATAACAAACGTTAATAAAAACATTAGATGAGCATTGCTGTTCAGAGTGTCTGCGATTCAGCCGTAGGCCTGTAGTGGGCGTACCAGGCACTGAAGATCCCTGTATATATAGACCGGAACTTCCGGTTTCAGCCAGACTTGCTCTGATTGCTTCAGCGTAAGCAATAAAGCTTGCTCGTAAACCAGATCTGGTTTGTATGGTTCCATTCGCTTCACATTTTAATCTATTCAATATTTATGTGGTTTCGTCACAATTTCAGTTAACGAACCCGAAATATTCTTACATGTGTATGAATGGTGATTGACTAGCGTAAAGCACTTTGGAGTCCTTGGGCTTGATAAAGTACTACATAAGTTCAGGCCATTTACTATTATACCTTTAGTTCTTCTAAATGTTCCAAGAATAAATGAAGCACCAGGTTTATTGTTTTCAGAATGTTTTGTAAAWAYAAAACTTAATTTGGAAGAATGTCTACACTTACCTCCGTAGMATATTATACATAATGCCATGGTATTTCTTCCACTTTGGTGAATTCCAACATTCATGTCAGAGTTTAACAAAATGATGATATTCTTATTTCTGTCTATATTCTGCCCTCCTGCCCCTTTCTGGACATATGAGCTGCGTAAGGCCTGGAAATGTAAGCTTTTTTTTCCCAGTCCATCAGCTCTTTATCCCACTGTGTCGTATCTCTGGTGAATTCACCTGGGGTTATATCAACTAAAATTAGACCCTCAATTATGAGCAATTACTGTCAGGCCTGTGGGCCCCACAGTGTATTCGCTCTGCCGCTCACACCCGCACTGCGCCACGCCACTCCAGTTCCATCGCACGGCTGGGAAGGCTCCTATACGGAAAAGTGAAAGTATGCAGAAAGCCTGGCTCACGCTTCCTCAGTTGGTCTTCTTAGTTCACTTCCTATTTTGCGACAAAGCTATTGTAAACTTCATTAGCAGCTTTAATACACTGCCTTGTAGGGCTTTCTCAAATTGGAGCAATGTAGCATAAATATGTGCTAAATCTGTCACATGCTCCCACCAGTCATCGGAGGCTCGCTGTAATTGCACGGCTTTAATCTAATCACTAGTGTGCTGCACAATAAAAGGCAAGAAATGCATTAAAAAATTGTAGCTCAGCTGCATATGAGAACAGAGGATTGTAATGTGCTTTTATAAGGTCCTCTGGGTGCTGTTTTAGGTGAGGAGGTGATCTCATCACACTGAAATAGACCCCCTAACTGTTTTGTTTCTCGCAAACTCAGCGTTCTCTGCTTTTCCTTAACTAAGCTCTTCAATTATATGAATGCTTTATTATTCCTTTGATTACTTTGGTGCACTGCACCCCGGGTCGTTACATAAAGGATCACAACAACACCTCAAAGATCGTTTCAGAAGCTTATGCGAGTCTGTGCTTGTTGTTTGAGAAACACTTCTTATCTAATGAGAGAGAAGCTGTTATGRAAAGAAAAGGTAATGCTTTTAGATCTGAATGCTTCCTTTATATTCAGAAAATATACACTTGTTTGTCAAAAATGGAAAAAAAGCTTTTTTAACAGTTATTTGGCATTCTTTGTAAGCATCTCAACAAATCATGAAATTGACATTTGCAACCATTATTTTCTAATGATGTTAGATTTTAACAATCCTTTACTACTTCTCGAGTTTTTTCTTTTTATACTTTAATATTATCTCCTGCTGTACTTTACGTTGTGTATACCTCACACAAGTTTCAGCTTGATTCCACCCATCTGCCAGGCTAACCATTTCCGCTCCTCTTTCCATCCTTCCAGGCCAGGAACGATTCGGGAACATGACCCGGGTGTACTACAAAGAGGCTGTCGGGGCGTTCGTCGTGTTCGACGTGACGAGGGGCGCCACGTTTGAAGCGGTGTCCAAGTGGAAGCACGACCTGGATAGTAAGGTGAAGCTGACGAACGGCAACCCCATCCCCGCGGTGCTGCTCGCCAATAAATGTGACCAGAAGAAGGAGAGCTCCAACAATGCAACCTTAATGAACAATTTCTGCAAAGAGGCTGGCTTCCTGGGTTGGTTTGAGACGTCAGCTAAGGTGAGAAAATGCCACTAACACATATACTGGAAAGAGGTGTTGTAATAAATGGGGATTAGCAATAATTGGATGTCTGTGTGTGGGGTGGGGGGGATCAATTACAGTATTGTTCAAACAGTAGACTTAAAAAAAATGGAGTTTCCTTCAGTTAAATGCTCACACAGCACAAGTGGCTCTGGACATGAAGCCGTTTTTTCTTAATGGTTTCTTCACTTCTCAGGTTTTCCCATGTGGAAGTTCAGCTTCCTCTGATTGGTGCAATCCAGCTCTGGTTATTGTGAAACTGTTGGATGTTGTAATTAGTTAGAATCAGTTTCTGATCCAGAATTCATTGTTAAGTATGGAAGGTGATCAAAGTGTATCTGTTTCAATTGAGTTTACACTCTTTTGTGAGTATAAAGAGAATGGGTTCATGCAAGAATCGTTCGTACGATCAGATTTGTTAAGTTGTGCGTACGAGTGTTTTAGGAGAACTCGTGGCATTCACCAATATTCTCGTATTGTAAGGTTTTCTTCAGATACGAACAAATTTCACAAGTGGTCCAGACCTGTCATATTTTACGAGCAGTCATTCTGCTGTTTTCCAGATGGACTTTTTTCACTAATAACTTTATATTTCATTAGTTTGAAGATATTTCAAGTTGAAAATAAATCACAATCAATAATTATTTTGAAATTAGTTT
>NW_013952484.1:1313126-1316923 GCF_001266775.1 Austrofundulus limnaeus | reverse complement strand
GTCATATTTGGGGTCACAAGTTTTTGCCATGGATATTTTGTGGGTCAGAAGACAAAAAGTTTGGTAACCACTGTCCTAGACCATAAACCAAGTCTGGTTAATGGTCTAGGAGAAGTGACACGTCGTGTCTACCCGACGTAGATGCCTGACGAAAATTGCATAATTTTTTAACATTTCTAACCAGAAACAGAGTTTTTACATCTGGCTGCTCAGTAAAACTGAGTAATCCAGGCTGAAGAGGCTTCATCGGTTACATAACCAACAAGCCGGCGATCCCTTTAGATGAGACCCAGATGTTGTTTGGAAGAACAGTGCAGAACGCAGCAAACTACRCAGCACTCAAACCAGTCAGACAAAAATCTTTTTCTTAAAGGTAAACAACTTGTAGCTGGGAGTTTCCCACAAGGCACCTGATTAATTTTTAACCAATGAGAAATTAAGTCTCGTCTAAATGAAAGCATCWTTGAACCTTATTGTTGGGATTCCCTGTGATGTGCAGAATAAAGAAGGAATTTACAAGAGAAGTAATCCAAAATGTCTGAAATCTATCTGGTCAATGGAGTTGGCATTAATACTTAAATTCAGCTGAAATATCTAATAGGTGCAAGACATAAACTGCTCTTTTTGTATCCATGTCTCTTACTGGCCTATTGCTGATTAACCTAATTAGTTTCAAGAAAACCCTACAGCTGTTTTTTATTGAAACTGCTTTTACAGCCTGTTGTCGCCTCCATACTTTCCTGTTTTAGAGGTGGTGCTTCCAACTTCCCATTATTTTCTTAAAAATTGTAAAATTAATTTTTTTAAGCATTGCTAAGTTTACTATGTTTCATTGTGAATGAAATATGGAGTTATGAGATTTACAAATCATTGCATTCTGGGTTTTTATTTCCACATTTTCTATCATATTTATTTGATATAGAGTTGTAATGAAACATGAAGTGTTCTCATTCATACTTTTTATCTCCACTTTTTCTCATTACATCATTACAGGTTTAAAGTCTTTTTGTAAGAAAAGCTCAGTAGATAAGTTTCAAAGCCCCCGCACAGATGTGGTTATACGTTTTAAACTCACTCCCGTGTCAAGGAATGCTTTGATTTGTCTGAAATGAGTGCACATTATTATAGGTCTTTGGAAAAGTTGAGTCCTAGAGCTATGTCATGTGAAGTGTGTGAGTGTGTGTGAGATGACTGCAGTAAAGTGTTCGTGTGACTGCTGGTTATGATGCGAGTCGTCATGATTACAAAGCACATTGTGTTCCTGTGGCCATTAAAAAAAAAAAAAAAGACAGACGGCTGCGGTCTTGATGACTTTTTGTAAAAATTCATGGAGCACGAGGCAGAGAATCATGATTTGGACATTGGGAAACGTCTGTTTTTGTTTCCATTGTGTGTCCTAATAATACTTTGTGACGATGTAATCAAGAGCAAGAATGATTAACTCACATTTTCTTGAATAACAAAGAAAACAATCAATCATTGACTTGTTCTTAAACAACAAAGAAAACCATTAGAAACGAAGCAGTGCAGTGCTCTTTACAATTCATTATAAAACAATTACAAAAACATCTTCCATCTTTTAAGGTGGGGTTCTCTAAAACAGTGTTTCCCAAAGTTGGGGTCGGGACCCAAAGTGGGGTCCCGAAWCATCAATGTGGAGTCCTGAAAAGATTTTCTGAATTAATTACATTTTTGCCTTAGTTGTTACAATTGAGTGAGGTTAGTATATTTAAAATGGATAAATGTAGTATAATAAATATTGTTACTATGCCCGTGTTTTGTTGACCTGATACAAATGTTTATCATCCAAAAATAGTTGTGGGCACAGGTCTCTGCTACTGTTATTTTGTGGGTCAAAAGCTGAAAAGTTTGGGAACCAGTGCACTTTGGTTCCCAAAGTTGGGCTTGGGACCCAATTATGGGTCATGAAGCACCTTGGATAATCTCCAGAAATCAGTTTAAAGGGTAATAAAATAATTGCTGATGTAATATTTTCCCTGTAATTATTACAAAAACACAAAATAAGTAAAAATAAGTATTTATTTGTGTATAAGCTGTTTAGATTGTCAAAAAGCCTGTGTTTTTAGGGTTATTAACGAAGTTCATGTACTCAGACCAGTAATATTTGGGGTCACAAGTTTTTGCCATGAATATTTTGTGGGTCAGAAGACAAAAAGTTTGGGAACCACCGCTCTAAAATGCATAAAAACAGTATCTTATTTGCTGTAGATAGCTCTTTACTTAATGCGTATTTTTTCCTCTATTTATGAGCATCTTATCACTTGTCTGATAGAAATGTTTGGTTGTTTCTTCAGGACAACATCAACGTGGACGAGGCGGCCCGTTTCCTGGTGGAAAATATCTTGGCCAACGACAAAGGTTTGCCGTACGAGGAGAGCAACGGAGACCGGATCAAACTGGACCAGGAGACTGTAGCTGCTGAGAGCAAGTCGGGCTGCTGCTAACACTCAGTCCACTCATATTAAGCATCCGCTTCCCTCTGGTAAGGTCCAGTGAGCTCTAGCAGCCTGATGCACCCTCGAAGAAGAATATGTATTTTTATTTTATTTTGTGGTCACTTCCAACCTACAGGAACTTCTCTTCGTTGCATCGAGGCGTATTTGAATTGTGCATCCAAGGTTCTCGTTACCCAGTTTTGTTTTGATATCGGCTCAGTTGTTTTCAACTTATCTGTTGGAAGGAATTTTATTTTGTTTTTTTACTAAAACCTATATATAACCCAGATCTACCAGCTGTTGCTCTGGCAGCCTTTTTACTGTAAGTCTTGAACAAGAAAGGTGCAAACTAAACAGAAAGGTGAAAAAGCAAGGCTAAAAAAATAATAATCTGTAGCCTTTTGATTGTCACTTTAGTGTACTCACTTTCTATATGTGTATAATTTTGTCACTTAGCAATTATCTGTAAAAAGAAGAATATTTTATTGTGCCTTTCTTTGGTGAACGTTACATTTTACAGCACAGGCTGTGTATCTCCAACTGTTCTCATTGTTAGGTTACTTTTAGCAAATGGACATCACTGTAAAGCATTATAAAATGTTATATCTTAAATTTCTGTCCAAATGTATAGTCTTTATCCCATTTTTGTCTACAAAGTTTTATTCAATAACACTTGTTAGTTTAACTATTTGTTTATTCAATGAACAAACTGACGATGCAAAGTGATAAAACAGTATTTCACTAATACAAAGAAGGAAAAAAAACTACTGATGGTACTAAATGTTTCTGCAGGTATAATTGTGTAAATTGACAATGTGTTCTTTTGAAATGTTTTGTGTCATCCATTGCGTAACTGATGTGGTATAAAACCAGAATCAGAGGACTACACTGTTTTTGTACATGGTAATCTGTTCAAGTGTTGTTAAAATGTAAATATTGTTTTTAAACATGTTTACATGTAAAAATACTTTCGTTAAAGCCAAAGTAGAATAAACATTTTACCAATGTTTTGTTGTCTTTCTGTGATTTGTCTGTTTAATTGTATTTAACAGATTSAGGACATTTTCACGCATTAATTCAGTCAATTTACTCAAATAGACATTTTTTTTAATTAGTAAATGCTGTCTGCACATTATAATTAAAACTTGGCATTTGTCTTGAATAATCAAAATTTTATATATACTGTGTGTGTGTGTGTGTGTGTATATATATGTGTATATAGATACACTCACCGGCCACTTTATTAGGTACACCACGCTAGTAATGGGTTGGACCCCCTTTTGCCTTCAGAACTGCCTCAATTCTTCGTGGCATAGATTCAACAAGGTGCTGGAGGCATTC
>NW_013952484.1:1310745-1312603 GCF_001266775.1 Austrofundulus limnaeus | reverse complement strand
TATATATACTAATCTTACATTCAGAAAGGCGTTAATGGATACCTGCCACACCACTGTTAAAATAGCCAGATTTACTTTCTCAAATTTAATTTTTAGATTTTTTTTTAGGAGTAATCTCTGAGTGTTTCTTGGGGAAATAATTGACCTGTAGGTTATTATTATTAAATTTTATTTATTTATTTTTGTTTGTGTCTTTCAGATATTCTCAATTTTATTCTGACTAGTGATACCTTAATTTTAAAAAGAACCGTTCGTGTCTAAAAAAAAAAAAAAGCTTTTGAAGTTGAGTGGTTAGAATAAATGTTACAACGACCTGCCATACACCCACTTTTAGACGGTTACAATGAAACACCGGTTCAGTCGCGTGGCAACAAGTAAACTTCGAAATGTAGAGAGACATAACTCGTTCAGTTTTTTTTTTTACTTTGTTATTGAGTTAGTGCTAATTTGACCAAAAACAAATAATGTCCAAGGCACCGTTAAAAAGAGAGCTGTCAAGCAGGGCGTCTTTGTTTGACCGACGTACAGAGTGAGTTTCTTTTTAAGTGCGCAATTAACGTCAATAAGAAACAGCAGTTGTTTTAGCATTAGCATTAGCATTAGCTACGCTTTAGACAAACCAAAACGCGAGAAGAGCCTTCTCTCCCCCCACAGCTTGTCTCTCTTATACCAAACGCTTTGGTAGCATCGTTTTACAAATAGGCTTAGGGGGGAAAAAAGGTGAAGAAGAACTTTATTTATGAAATTTGTCGTCATTCAGTCTTTCTGTAGGAAATTCGTCTGAGAACCTGGGAGGTGTGGGGAGACCCAGGTTCCCCATTTGGCCTGAGTGGGATGATGCTGATGTCAACATGGAGAAGTGGGACTCTGTCAGAGGACATGAGGACAGGAGGCCAAACAAGAATCCCAGTGCTGTACATAATTTAACCTTTGAAAGGAATTCACATGCGATCAGAGCAGAATGAGTGTCAGTTTGTAATTGTTTGCAATTATTTCACACAGCCACACTTTGAGGATCCAGAGGGAAAGGTTCCTCTGCCTGCAACTTTTAAGGTGCACACCTGGAAACGTCCCTCAGAGTTTATTGAAAAGGTAACTTTCACACATTTTAAAAACGATATGGCTTTTATTATGAAATTAAGCTCTAGTTCTTACTTAGTGAAAACCGTTACCTCTGGGGTTCTCAAACCTTTTGGGTGTGGGGACCCCTTATAATGGTGAAAAACAATCCCAGGGACCCCCCTCATAAAACCCATGCTGTTTTAAAAAGATAATTTATTGTCATTTCAACCCCTAAATTCCATGGGAATATGTGACCCATCATATCGACATGAGGATTAAGTCAATTTTGGTCAAAATGACCTAATTACATTTTCAGATTCCTGCTTTAAAAGCTACATTTTGACATCTGTTATCATCAGCTTATCCAGAGATATGACTTAATTTGTTTTGATGGTTATGATGTTTGCTCTGAATCCAAATTTTATGTAAATTTATTGAGTATTTTTTTATTTTAATTTAAAGAGTAAACCGCAAATATTATTTGTATAAGATTTCCCAGTTGGAAAGAAACAAAATCATTGTTAACTCACCGGGAAAAATTCAAAATCAGGTTTTTTGTTTCTACTTCTTCAAAAAATGTTATTTTAGGATTATATTTCAGACCGTTCATTCATATAATTCATTGATAAGGCATTAATTATTTATAGTTTGACATAATGCAATTCTTGCCCTATACCTGTATTTCTCCACATCCCACTTTTGGACTTAATCCTCGTTTCAACTAGGGCTGTGTATTGGCAAGAATGTGGCGATACGATACATATCATGACAGAGGGGTCACGATACGATACATCCC
>NW_013952484.1:1308377-1309573 GCF_001266775.1 Austrofundulus limnaeus | reverse complement strand
AACATGGACAAAGTAACAACGTTTTTTATACTGCAGTACATTTATCCATTTTAAATACACTAACCTCACTCCTTTGTAACAACTAAGGCAAAAATCTCATTAATTCGGAAAATCTTTTCAAGACCCCACCTTGATGTTTCGGGACCCCACTTTGGGTCCCGACCCCAACTTTGGGAAACACTGCTTTAGAATATCGATACAGTATCGGGAAATGAAATATTGCGATATTTCAGTGGATCGATATTTTCTTACACCCCTAGTTTCAATGTGATGGCTCACATTTATGTTTTTTATTCTATTATGTTTGTTTTATTAGTTCATTGTTCTCCATGCATTTTTAAAAATAAAAACCAAATTAACAATTTAGTGAAATTTTTTGAGGACCCCCAAGATACTCTGACAGACCCCCAGTTTGAGAACCTCTGTGTTACCAAACTCTGATGGCTTAATGTGCTTCCATTAAGGTTTTCTGGTCATTTTGCATTGATTTTGTCAACTATTAGATGAATCTGCCATCCAAACCCATACAGTATAAATTAGCAAGCAAAGTGTATCCCTCTCTGCTTCACAATGTGAAAAGTGGTAAAAAAGTGGCTCCAATAAAGTTTTAATTGCTTCTCTCCACGTTTCACATTGCAGTATACAGCAATTACTGGAAGCTTCYTGTTATTTTTGAATCAGACCTTGGCAGGTCATACGCTGCCTTTTCACTCATGTCAAAACCATTTCATTATTTTATACTGAAGGAGGTTAATCGCAAAAGCAATCAGCCATTAGTTGCAGCTCATCTCAGATGTTCTCTCTTAAGGAGTCTRTGATTCTACATTTTCAAAGACTGTCATTATTTAAAAAAACATRTAAAAGCTGCTAACAGTGTGAAATGAACCTCCCTCATCTTGGTTCCTATCTGTCTATCCGTCATATTAGATAGAAATAAGCAGAAAATTGTGTGTTTTGAAAAACGACTTGTAACAATTCTATCTCCATCATAATTTTTCTGTCATGTATTATTCATCTGACAATACTAGGGCTGCAACGAACTATTTTAATAATCGATTAATCTGTTGATTATTTTTTGATTAATTGGCCAAATCATTAAAATGCTTAATTACATGAATATGAGTAGATTGATATAAATTAATTTCATTCCTGTATAAATTATGGATGCAAGTTATTGATTAATTAATTAATCTGAC
>NW_013952484.1:1278836-1307237 GCF_001266775.1 Austrofundulus limnaeus | reverse complement strand
CTTCAGAAGTTGTCTCCATCTTTACCTCTTTGTTAACCATGCATGTTTAGGGCCACAGTTGCTTGGCATAAAATTGAAATTTCTTCTCGCAGCAGATCACATGGTTTAGTAGATGAAAGAAGAACGGCGAGGCTGGGGAGGGGGAGGGATGGCAGAGCCTTATCCTCAGAGCTCGAATCAATCAGTCTCRCTGCTGTGCCAAAACTGACGAGGCTAAACTGCCTGTTGAATAGATAAGGCTTAACAGGAGTCAGCTGCTTTCAAACAGCAAGGCTCAAGTYGGATTTTTCCACTTATGACCCTTATAGGCACAAGGCTTGGGAGGTTTTATTTAAAGCAGTGTCATTCATTGTGCTTTTATACAAGTTCTATAATTTTACAGCTTGTGACTCCATTTTAAAGGTCATTTTTGGGATACAGCATTAAGTTTTGCTTTGTGGAACTTGCCACATGTGTTAGCAATGGGGATTACRTCACTGTGTGTTTGAAAGCGGGGACTTCCATAACAACTGGGTTACCAATAAAGAAAAAAAAACAGGAGGAAATTTTATTTTTTGGTCTGTTTCGCAGGGATTTTTGCTTTGACAAACAAGCAGGACACAGTTGTAGGCGACACTTGCTGTGCCAACCATATTCATCCCAACAGATGGTAGTTGTGACACTAACCCGGCCTCTACCCCCCCACCACCACCCAATTTCATTTTCCTCATTTTGTTCTTGGGCTACTGCTTTCTCTCAATTACCACTTATTTATCCACATATTTTCTTTTTMTTTTTTTCTTCCAACGGCACGAAATAATGTAACATTATCTCTCTGCTGCGCTTGCTTTTCTYCGTCACAGTACAACCCTGTCCTGCAGTGTGTTTAATCCCATCATGTGAACACATCAAGCTCATTTGAGCAAGAAAAAGATGAGAACAATCAAGAGAAAAAAAATTTGTTCACTATATATACAATGCAGTGCTTGTTCTGATAAAGAAATGCATGTCAGTTAAATTATCACCTGATTGTGCTTATTTTCTTTGCTAGTAGAAACCCCTTCTCCCTAGAATATTTATATTGTAATAATACTGCAATCAAAACAATTGTGCAATATAAAGAATAAAGTTTGTAAATTAGGAAAATACTATTTCTATTGCAGTAAGTTGTGGAAATTATGCCTCAATTTCTGAATAAATATTTTTTGTGTTTTTGTAATTCTACCTTTAATTTTTTTAAACTTAATAAAGGGGGCATATGCAAAATCCACTTTGTTCTTAAAATGTTAAGATATCATCAAATAAAGGTTTCTTTGTGCATTATGTTTGCTTAAAGGAGACCAATTCAATTCAATTCAAATTCAAAAATACTTTATAGATCCCAGAGGGAAATTTGGTCAGTTGTGGGTCCTAGAAATGTTTATGGTATGTCTGTGGGCTATCAGACCATGTTCATTCAATTTAATGCACAAAATAATTCTCAGATAATAAAATTTTCAATTTTCTAGTTCTGCCTGCTCTGACTTCCGTTCAGAAGAGCTGTTTATGTTAATGAGCTCTGTTGGTAACGCCCTCCAAAAATCTGACGACATTAACTCCGCCTTCCAAAGCCAGCGTTTACGTTAGCATGGCTAATAATAGCAGAAGCTCCGTTGAGAACCATATGAGACTCAGAGGCAGAGTCGTGTCGCAGCTTCTTTATTTTCTTCTCCCCCTCCTCTGCTCTGCGCTCACTCTGCTGTTACCAGAGCAGGGAGCAGCAGCGGTGAAAATACCTCAGAAACTCGAACAAATAGGCTTTAACAAGGTTTTAATAAGCTAAACAATAGAGGTTCATGAGAAAACGTGTTCATAACGAATGAAAATAAATAAATGATTAAATAAATTGTGTCAATGCTAGTCTCAAACCCTGGTCTCCCACACTCTGGTCCAACACTCTACCCATTGCCCTATTGGAGGCCTGTTGTGAAATGAGCTGCACATTGCACAACAACACCGTGATGGCTTTTTATACTGAGGAGGTGGAGTTTCACCTAGGTAAGGGGCTGAACTTAGGTTCTGGTGGGTTGTCGTACGGCTTGTGACATCACAAAATGACAGAAGTATAAAACTTGTCGTTAATATACATTAAAAATACATTTACTTACAGTAAATGTGCCCCTGGGTGCATTTTTTTTGGTTCTAAGACTGTTTTTTAAGAAGTACATACCCAAAGTTGAGTTAAAAAAAAAACCTTCAAACAGTGAATTTTGCATAATAGGTCCCCTTTAATTGCTGAAGTCTTGTTATAACTGGGGGAAAACGAATCTGATTTAAACCTAATCTTTGAGGAATATTATATATTTTTCTCTCTTCAGGGCTCTTGGAGAAAGATAACTGTAGATGATTTCATGCCGTTTGACAAAAATGACAACCTGCTCCTCCCAGCCTCCACCTGTCGATCAGAACTGTGGCCCATGTTGTTGGCTAAAGCTCTAATCAAAGTGGCCTGCACAAAGTAAGTAACCAAACATTCCAACAAAAACTCTGTATGCGTTTTAACACGCTCACTTAGAAGGAAACTCTAGTCCAACGTAGGGGCTGCTATAAAAATTCAGATGCAGTTTGACTTTAAAAATACCACTAAWAATGAATCCTAAATACCTTTTATTTATGCTGCTGACCTAAACTACAGCTATAATATACAAGCTGGTACGATTGTGTAGTTTCAATTAAATTGATTTGATTTATTGATTCAACAGGAAAAGATTACTAAAAATCAAGCCTGACTCAGCATAATTGCTGTTTTACAGCAGGTTCCTGTTCTGCAGCACAAAAAACACTCAGRAATACAGCATCACAATCACATCATTATACACCAYAGACACAAAGACAAACAAGCATACCAAATTTCAGGAAGGCAGCATTTGCAAAATAAGACATCTAAATATGAGCACAACAAAAAGTGTCCAGCAGATGGCAGACAAGATTCTTCTTAAAGGGCTGTAGTTTTGAAATGGACTTTATGTTTTGAGGAATGTCATTCCATGCTTTAGTATAAACATAGAAGAAAGACCTCTGGCCGTAACAGTTTTTAAAAGTTGGTAATATCAGTTGTCCTTTTCAAGACRTTCATTCAGTAAATCACATTCTCTGTGCAAATTGGTTTGCATATAGGTTTTTTTTGCATTAAATACGTGCTAAAAGGTCCACTTTCAGCAACTGTAGGAAGGCATTTCCAGGGAAAACCTTGGACTTGAACTCTCTGACACACATTCTCTTCACGAGTTTGATGTTAGTGTGTGCTGCTGTATGTGCTTATTACGTTTCTGATTAGTTCCACACGGCTCTGCACTTTTTGGAACATATTTGTGTGTTTGTTTCTCAGTACAGTGTTCAAAGATGGCACAGAGATTGGTCCGTTTACTTTTATTCACAATCTCACTGGCTGGATCCCTGAATTTATTCCTGTCAAGTAAGTTTCTGCTCAGTTGATTTGAGTTGTCAGTTTAAAGTGTACGTCTGATTGTGCTCATATCTGCTTAGAAATTCTAACTTTATTTTATGTTTTTACTGGTTTTGTTATATTTGCAAATGTTTTTATTTTTTCACTAAAAGGGTAGACTAGATACAGTTGGRATACTTTGACACTGAATTTTTTTAATGCATAAAATAAACAATATAAACATGAGGAGATGGCATTACTGAAGATACATTTGAAGCATTTTTAATTGGCAGCTCAATGCATGTTTTGTAAAGTAATTCGATCATAACTTTATCAGTTCTTTTTCTTACTCATTTTTTAGGTCAATCTACTCGAAAAGAATCTGGGATTTCCTTCAAGACACCGTTCCTAAATTTAAACACCAGGATGAGAGTTTGACGGTGACAAAACCTGACATGGCAGATCCTGCTGCAGGGACAGATTCTTCTCTAAATGACAATAAGAGTCTGCTGCTGGAGACAAACATCAACGAAGGTCCAGACTGTTCTGCAATTAGACACGCATTCACACTCACTGAAAAATCTGTTATGTGCAGGCAAACATCTGCAAATGTGTATCTAAATTAAATATTCTGCTTCCACATGTGAGTAAATTAGTTAAATGAAGGACGCACTTATCAACAATCTCATTTTGTTAAACAGATGCAAAAATACTCTTCTTTTTTTTTATAACTTACAAAATGTTTTAGTGATTTTCTACGTAAGTTGTCAAATATTCTGTTGTCTATATAATCAYAGTTTTTTATCCATTGTTTGTTCTTTTCTCAAACGTTTGGTTTTTCTGTGTTCATGCTTCATGGAGTTCATGGAGGGCATTTATAGGGGACAATAAATAAACCAGCAGAGGGAGCAGTAGAAAGGTGAAATATGWGGTCCTCCCTCAGGGCAGAGGAGTCTCTAAGTCAAGTGTGGTTATCTGATGTAGGCAGGATTCAAATATGTCTGCTGTGTTTTTTTTAAGTGCCAAGTCGTAGTAATACTACAGACCTTTTTAATTGGGGTCTTTAACACGCTTATTATACTCAATGTGTATTGAATGATTTACCTAATTAAGAAATAAATGAACACTTTGTTTTTTAGTAACTGTAGGTAGGAAAAATTAAACCTTTATCCATCCATCCATCCATTCATCCATCCATCCTCTACCACTTATTCCAGAGTCGAGTCACTGGGGCAGCAGCTTGAGCAGGGAAGCCCAGACCTCTTTTTCCCACAGCCACCTCTTCCAGCTCTTCTGGGAGGATTCCAAGGCGTTCCCAGGCCAGACGAGAAATATAGTCACYCTAGTGCAGAGGTGCCCAAAGTGGGGCCCACGGGCCACAATTGGCCCACCAAGCCATTTGATTTGGCCCACGAGCAGTTGTCCTGGTTACTACAGTAGATTGTAATTATGTTAAATATAAAATACAAGTAACTACAAGAGATGTTTAGATTAGATTTAAGTCCATATCTAGATTTGCACACCTAATAAGATCCCATATACTCAAATTTTAAATTATGGAAAGTCCCATGAGCCTTTGCTGCCTGAGCAGAAGTTGAATTTTCTCCATGTCAATGGGTTGGAAGAAAAGAAAATGTGGGCAACCACACTGGCTGCTAGCTTAATCATAAAAAATAAAACAACTTCACTTAAGAAGTAATTGCATTTCTTATATTATTGCATTTGGCCCACGGCCCTCAGACTGATTTTAATTTTCCCTCTCAGGGAAAATGTTTGGGCACCCCTGCTYTAGTGTGTTCTGGGTCTTCTCAGGGTCTCCTCCCAGTCAGACATGCATGAAACACCTCCCTAGGGAGTCGTCCAGGAGGCATCCCAAACCACCTCAACTGGCTCCTCTCGATGTGGAGGAGCAGCGGCTCTACTCTAGAGTCTCTCCCAGATTACTAAACTTCTCACCCTATCTCTATGGGAGAGTCCAGCTACTCTGTGGAGAAAACTCATTTTGACCACTTATCTGCGATCTCGTTCTTTTGATCACTACCCAAAGTTTGTGGCCATGAGCATAGACTGAAGGGTACAGAGTTTGTAATACTGCAGAAGCTGCACCGATCTGTCGATCAATCTCACGCTCCATTCTTCCCTCACTCGTGAACAAAACCCYGACTCTGAGAGAGTGATCTTATTTCTTCCTCCTTTTCACATTTCATGTGGCTCTCTCACTAGATCGTCTAATGTTCCTCTATAATTCAACTCCTTGTTGGATATACAGTACATTTGCAATTAACATTACTTTAATACATTTAGCTTTAAGGRAATACGCAGGCTGATGCTTCGTACGCAATCATGATAAAGAAAATAAAATTCTTTCTCTGCATTATAGTGCTTACTGTTATTTCATTAGAATACATAAATAAACATGCGAGAACCACTTAAGTGTTACATTTTTAATGTGTTGTCTTTATATTAGCCTTGGCAGCACTCCCCTCTCCCCTCATCATGGCCTGTCAAATTGATTTTTCGTGTCTCCTGGCCCACGTGCTCCACTGCATTCTACTTTTAAGATGCACCGTGGGGGCTGGGGGTGGGTGGGGGCTATCCTCCTTCGTGGTTTAGATATAATTAAGTGCTGTTGTCTTATTTATAGCTGTGAAAATGAAGTGTTTCACATTCCTAAGGTTTCATTTACTTGAGTTTGGTATTTCTGTTGACATAAAWATTAGTACGGTTAAGAGTTAATTTACAGGTTTTCAGTTTAGTGTTGCTTTGCTTTGTTTCTACAGTGGTGTTCGTCACATGTGTTGTTAAAGGGATCCCCGATTAGTTGTAACATTAGACTTTATTTGATAAACATATGTTTTACAGTTAAAATAAATGTTTATCAAATAAAGTCTAATGTTACAACTAATCTGGGATCCCTTTTAATTTGTGTGTGCTGTCTTTATTCTTTGTGTTTTTTCAGGTGCCCCTGAAGTAGTGGTGTGTGCCAGCTTTTGCCAGCAAGTTGATGACAGTTTCTTTGGTTTTAGCCAAATGGTATTCTCCCACATGACTTACTTTCTTCTGGCTACTTATTAACACATTTTTACTCACTAAAGTTGTTTTCGAGGCTCACTGCATTGAAAGATATTTTGACAGTCTATAAATTCAGAATTCACTGCTGAGTTTGCAGATTGCAAAATAAACTGTATTTTTATATATCAATGATTTGAACATTCAAATTTTAGTTTCAGCATTTGTTTCATATTTTACTGCGTACAGTCATGCCACATCTATGGGGTAAATTGGTAAGATTTGTGGGGTAGTGGTAGGGCGAGTCCCTGACGTCTTACAAGACAAAAACAAACAAGGCAGAAGCTCACACCCTTAATGAAAAAAAAAAACCAACAGAAGCTCACAGAATGTACAGTTTTAGCCACACGTTGCACCACAGAAAATGCACATAATACAGTATATCACATTAGAAATGTAAGCATAAATGTGATTAAAAATACTTCTTGAGATTTTTATCCCAAATTACAAAACACTCTCCTATCAGATGCAGTTCACCACCGTATGGAGGAAGTGATCTACCTTAAATTACTAAGTCCTGGATCAGGTTTTTGAGGCTTGTGTGTCCTGTGTTAGGTGACGCACAACGCGAACACTGTTAGGTCTAACTGCTCAAACAAACTTTCTCATTAACATAGTAACGGATCAGTTTTGCTTGAGTGAATAAAAATATTGGTAAAAATATGTAAGAAGGTGAGAACCACTCAAAGATTGTGTGATGTGTCACAAATATCAAACTTTATTTCTTAAAGATAAAAACTTGTGAACTCTTGTCTCTTTTTTTCATTAAGGATGTGAGCGTTCATTTTGTAAAGTTTTGTCTTTTTTATTTTGGTTCAATTTTGTCTTGTGAGCATTTTGGAACTGTAAAGTCACAGGTTTGATTCCCTGCTATGCCCATGTGTTGCAGTGTCCTTGAGCAAGACACCCTTTCCTAACTGCTCCTCATGCAGTTTCCTGCTGCTCCACTTGGGTGCATCTCAYGTGTGAAATGGGTCCAATATGGAGAATAAATGCTGTAATTGTATGGGCACATATACTAATGATGGCACTATCACAGCTTTTTACGTGCCTGTTCTGTACATATATTCTCTGTATGACAGTATAGAATTTTAAAAATGCACTAATAATATTTATTGTTTCTGACTGAGTGCTGTATTGTTCCGTTTTGCAAACACACTTATTTATTGTTTTGTCTTTCAGGCAAATGCCTCAGAAGTTTTGCGTCATTATGGCTTATGCCTTCTGCACGGCCATGTTGTCCTGCTGACAGGAATCTGTGCAAGCAAGCTGGAGGCACCACCCAAACCTCCACCTGTACCCAGTTGGAAACTCATTCGTCCACGCAAAAAGATTGTGATCTCTGAACCACAGAGTGAGTGAAAGAAAAGTGAAGTAGATCTAGGAATTGGCTGCAACTGAATATATTAAACCATTAGAAGAGCACAGAGGATGTCATTGTGTGTAGGTGAATGATAATAATAATAAAAAAAGATGAATGTAGAACAATGAGTGAMTATAATTCATGGTTTAGAGTCCTGCATTTCTTCTCAGACCAAGAGTCAGTGACATGTTTTGCTTACTGTAAAATGTCATCTTTTATGATTTTACTCGTTATCTTCTGTTTACTCTCGGACAAAGTGTTATAAGATCAGGGCAACACATAAATGAGTGTATCTGAGACTGCCTCGGTGCACACATTTCTGTACCACTGCTCTGTGTGACGGGGTGTGTGCCTTGCAATTGCAACAAATCTAGTTGACCTTTCACGGAGTACTTTTTTTGTTCTTGAATCTCATCTCTGCCCAGGTAAAATAAACTTTTCTACGACAATCTTGGCGTCACGAACATGTTCCACTCCGGAGCTCCGCAGGCAGGGACCAGAGGATCTCCTTCCAATGGGTGAGTGAATGGWGGAGCTGATGGTCTGGGCTCGGACCATGACTCCACGCTGGAGAAAATAACCTTTTTTTGCTGGGCAGGAACACGGTGAGATACAACTCTGTTGTATTAATGCTAAATGTATTTCTGATTTGGCACATTGCATGAGAAATTCTAATCCTTTTATGCCCACGGCCACCGTCTCTCCCGTTGGTTTATGGTWGTTTTTACGAGCGGTTAGACCGTTCGACTGGATTGAATTTTACCAGAGAGGGGATTCAGTTTCAGGGAGTTAGCTTAGCCACTAGTTCTCTTTCTAGCCTAGACAAAGGGCTAGCAGTTAACAAAATAGTTCTGTCTCTTAAAGAGGGTGGCCGCTCTACTTAGCTGAGGGAACAGCAAGTTTTATTCCGTTGTAGACACGACAAGGAATAGAGGACGGGTGCACACATTTCTGTACCACTGCTCTGTGTGATGGGGTGTGTTGTGTGCTCCTTGCAATGCAATAAAACTTGTTGACCTTTCACGGAGTACTTTCTGTTCTTGAATATTGTCTCTGCCCAGGTAAAATAAACATTTCCACAACAATGGTATTTAGAACACTGTGCAGAAGACATACAGTACTGCATTGTAAAAATTAAAATACGAGCACACCAGCTGTAATAGTCTAGTTTTGAAAATACCTGTTGGCTCAGCCATAGCTGACATAAGCTGATCTCTGACTAAAAATGCTGTGAAAAATCTGAAACTGAGTCTGACCAAGCAGTGTTGGTAAGATGTAGGAACAGTTTCTCCTTTTGTCTTTTTTGTGTTTTCTTACAGAGCTTCCTTTGCCAAAACTGGACCAGTTTGTTGAGGTTGCTACCCCTTTTCCTTTACATGACGTCAAAAGCAGCAATGGCCCCATCCCAGAACCGTATGTAACTATAAATTATCTAAAGATGTAAAACCTCTCCTCTCCTCTCCTCTCTCCTCCAGTTTGCTGTTAGCAGTTTCATCCTCGATGTCACCATAAAAGCAAGAAAACTGGTTCCACACTGGGGTCAACACTGAACATTTTTATGATAACATTACTCTTTTTCTTAACATCTGACATCTGTGCATCAATTTTTTAATCCACCAAGGCAGTTTTATATTATTAATATAAACCATAAGCATTTTTAAAAATTCCCTCACTGTTACAGTATAACACAAAGATTTCTTCCTAATTTTAGTTTGTGATGTTACCTAAAGTATTTTGTGCACATATAGTAAATTAATCACAAATCAAACCGGTTGAATAAAGATGCTGTTCTGGTGTTGATGGCTTCAATGTGGCACGCAGTTTTTAGGTAAAATGGTTCATTACATTATAATGAATATGTTTTTGTGAGTCAGAGATGCCGAGCAGAGTGCTCCAAGGAAGCAGTCCTTTAAATCCTCGTTGGTGGCCATTACTGAGACAGAAGAAATGGAATCTCAAAAAAGCCTTGAGCCTGGCTGCACCACTGCCTCATCAAACACAGAACAAACAGAGGTACATAAAATTATTTCCAGTACAGTATTTTTTTAAAAATACAACCGACTCATGTTTTTTAAGTTTAAAACATGATTGTTTTTTGTTGATGCACTGATCCCTTACAATTCTCTATGAATTTTGGGTGTTTTTGATGGTTTTCATTTTGTTCTCCTGCACCTCAGTGCACCCTGTAAGTATCCAGCTGAAGGCTGATCATTTGAGATCTGTGTGTCAGTGACAACAAGGCTGCCATCCCCCAGTCTCAAAGTCACTTCTGTTGTTTCCCAGTCAGACCACTACTGACCAGGGGCACTTTTGGACTAAAGAGAGAACCAGCTCAGAAAAGGACATACCAGGGGGCTGAGGTTCAGAGCAGCAGCACTAGCGAATCGGAGAGAAATGAAGACAGAAGCTGGCAAAGAATACGGGTGGGGACAGTGCTAGACAATAATAAAGGAGGGAGAAAAAGTGACAGTTTGGCAGGGTGAGATGAAAGCAGAGCAAGAAACGGGGGAGATGGGAAAAGAGACTGTGTTGTGTGATGGCAGTGAGCGAGCCGTGTGGGTTTTATACAGAGAGAGGTCGTGCACTGTGCTGATGAAAAACGCAGCGCAATTAGATGGTGAGCCATCAGTGTCTATGTCTCTTGGGGGGGTTCATTATTACATTTCACTCCTAGCACACAGAGGAAAAAATAGTCCATATTAATCACCCTCTTGTGTAACTGTGACCAGTTATAGAGCAATGAGGTGAGGGCAGTGCAGACATGCTAATGCAATGTCATTTTATGTACACACACACAGACGTTTTGGGCTCTCAGTTTGCATATGGCTGCCATATTTATTGTGACTGTGACCCTGCTCCTCTCAAGCACATGCTGGGTCACATGCTGAGAAACTGTGAATCAAGCAAGGGTGACTTGTGCTGTTTTGACCCCTCCTACTGTTTCTGTCAGTCCTGGCCCACAGAATTGAGCTGTGTGTGTGTAACTCCAGGATAAAAGGGAAGTTCTGTCACGTGGCGCCTCTAATACCCTCAGTAGCCCACTCACTTCACTGTGTGTGAGCTAAAGCTTTAGATTCTGGTATAAGCTCATCATTATGTTTGGATTGTGGTTATTTAGTTAATAAATTTTAAATAGGCCAGCACATGCTTTTGTTTGTTTAAGGGGGAACTCTTCAATATAAAAGCTATCTTTTTGAGAATTGAAGCTTAATGTGTGTTAAATAAAGTCCATTTAAGAGTAGGATTATATGTGCCCTCTAATAACTATAGAGACTTGACTATAATCTGATCATAAGAAGAAAAAAAAGCTGTCTCCTTTTGAAATCTGCAGCTAAACGTCCCAGGGCCCTTCTGTGCAAAATCTATCAGTCTCAATATCCCCGTTCTATACAGACAGATAAGACAAATAGTCTCATGAAGTTCTGCACTGCAGGAGCACAGAACATCTTGTGCCTTGAAGCCTCACTGAAAGTTCCATGCACTTTTGCGAACGTGCACACAAACATGTACATATTGACATTTGTGTTGCAGGAAAGCTCTTGTATAGAGGCAGAGAGGAGGTCAAGTGTGCCTCCCGATCACAATGCCTCTCTCCGTCTGTCTGTGTCTCTGGGTACTTATTTGAATAAGTGATGACTCACATCCAGCTACACGCACAATCTCTCTCCCACTGAGTCGTCAGAGTCTTGGCAGGGGTTGCTTTGAAGTTACACAATACAAAGACGCACTTCTTGTTCATAACCGAGTAAACTGTTGTACGTTTCTTTTACAAAATGGAGGACAAACCTCAAGTGAATGGACTTGTAGAGAAGTTCAGATAACTGTTATAAGGTGACTACACTTTTAATAATATCTATCATATTTATTCAAGTAGAATACGTAAAATTAAATCCATAAAATCATCCATAAAGTTGGGGGGTAGTACTATACTCAGATAAATATTTTTACTTGTGTATTTTAACTGAAATATCAGCTTCATTCACAAAATGCCTGAGTCCGGAAATGAGACTGCGTMGTAAAAAGCAGTTGAAATGAGCTCGCCTCTGACACTCCTCTGTGCTTCAGAGCGAGATAATAACAGATCCAGGCAGGTGACATGATGTGAAAAAAAAGGTGGAGGGTATTCCTGCACCTCCAGTAATAATGAACTAATGACATTAGCGTGTGACCGGGCCGCTCCTCGAACAACAACAAACACAGGTTCATCTGTAATAGCTGCCGTCTACCGGTGTTCTGAAAAAGTTTGTATCCCTGAAAAAACATTTCCCCACCAGAGGGGGCGCTCGCGAGTAGGAAGTAATCTGCTTTCCCCCCACAAGATGGCCCAAATCTCATGTGAAGTCTCTGACTTTTGTGTTGGCGCCTCCTGGTGGACTGTGTGTAAAATGCCAGAATTCATATGATGCTGCTACAGCTGATATATATTTGTTGTCAAAATACCTTTTCATACATATGTTGTTAAAATAAAATGAACAGTCCAATGATCATTTTACTGATATGTATAAAGACTGCAAAGGCTGAAAAATCTTGAAGTCTGTATGAAATTGGAGGTAGTTTGAGGATTAAATTTTTTATGCTTTTTAAGCTCAAAGTGGGGGTCGTATTATACATGAGATTGTATTATACACGAATAAATATGGTAAATCCTTTTCCAGAATATTATCTTTGTTTCCTGCCTAATTAAGTAATTTGTATATTATATACTGTGGCAGCCATTTACAACAAATTTATCTTTGTATTGGGGTGTAACAACGCATAACTTCACATCAATACAATATATCGATTACTTTTGTATTACAAGGCAAAAAGAACTGATGTATTTCATCATCATATGTCCATCTAACAATCATTTAATGATTGTGTTTAATGGATATATATCGCATTAAATCAATTACAGACTTGTGAATTGAACTGAATCCAAATTGTATCATGACAATCAGTGTTTTACACCCATAGTATATAACATTCACTTTACCCCAAACCAAGTTATTATGTATTCATTAGTTACATTTAAAAGCCCCATCATAAAAAGTATGCTAAGAAACAATAAATACAGTAGCTATAAATGTTTCCATTGATTCAGTCCCCTGGTTTGTGGGTGACAGAGAAAACAAGCACTCCATTTTAACAGGAAAGAGACCTCCAGCAGACTCGAGAAGGGTGTCCATATGCTTCAACCAGTTGGGGTGTGAGGGGACAGGAGAAGTGCACAAACTAACACAAATAAACCAGATAAGAAATTCAAAATTGGAGGCMTGTAAAGAACAGACTCGTTAGCCATATCTATTTTCATTTGCTCTAAAGACAGGCAGGAAATCAGAGCTGCTGTGTAAATTACCTCTAAAAGAAACAACAGACTACACAACATGCTAATTCCTCATCTGTCACTCACATTCAAAATAAATTAGAGCCAGTAGTTGCTAGTGGTGTTTTTAGCAGGGGAGGAGCAGCTCCTGTCACATTAAACTGCGTCTCAGTGTTGGGCGAGAATGGCACAACACCACAACAGGCAAGAAACTACCAGAGGGTAGGAGCGTATCTCTTGCAGTGGAACTCTGTCAGCAGCCCACAGTTCATGCCTCTCTCACTTTTTCTTTTTTTACTCCCTCGTTTGTCCCTGTAGGTTACAGCAGAGGACAAGAGAGAGGACAGCGATCCCATCTCCAATGGTAAAAGCTCTTCCTGTGCGATGCTTCCAGTATTTGAAAGATAAATCAGAATGCAGGATTGTCTTATCAGATGTCAAATATTGGACTACCAAAATGGAAAAATCCTCATTATGTTTTGCTGGTGTTTTAAGGATTCCCATAATTGGTTTACTTAAACAGGGTCAGTGCAGTGAAGCCCAGTTAATGTGATTAGAAGTATTTACATCCATCTTCCCCCCTCTCTATGGGCCAAGATCATTTCAAAAAGATGGGACTAAAATTATGCTTTGTGACATCAAGGCAATTCTCTGCCTTTTTTCCTCTGCCCTCGTTTAGTTGCTTAGTAACACCTGCAATTGGAGTTTGGAGACCACCATCGCTGAGCTGCAGAGATACTGGCCCTCGGCCGCCTCAGCTTACTGATCAGAATTCTGCTTGGAGTAGAGCTCGGGGGCAGACCGTTTGTGTGTGCACGTGTGTGTTTTTGGGGAAGGAGAGCGTCTCTGTGCATATGTGTGTGCTGGAGATGGTGGGAGTCTGAGTGGGAGTGTGGATGTGCGTGTGTGCTTACACTATGCCATTATGTGGGAGTTTGGCCAGTTCGACTTACTGTAATGATTTCAGTCTAGGAGAACTTGCTGTGAGTCACAAGCATTTTGTTGCTTGCAGCATTTTGAGACTTGAGATTTCACCATCAGCTCTATATCAAATAATTGGCACTGGGTGWGACATCATTTCAGTTGATACAGTACTTCTTGATTGGGAAATATTTTTCCATTGTTGGGAAAAGTGCATGTTGGGAATTTATTTTTAGCAACAGAAAAATCATATGAAACCACACTGCATAATCTTTTAAATAATTTGATTTTCAGATAGACCAGCAACTTCCATGAATAATCCCATCGCTAAGGAATCCTCAGATGTTTCCTTTCAGAAGATCTGCATGGAGCTTGATGACTTTGCAAAATGCTTCCAGTGAGACACAGTGTGAACATGCAGGAACACATATTTAGATTGTACACATGATGCTCWTAGTTCTAAAAAGAAAGTAGAATAGTTGGGTGGTAAAAAATGTATTGAGCTGCCTGAGCAACATAAAAAATTTAAAAATATATATTTTTATTTTCAGGACTTTCCTTGTCTTTTACAAGCCACTCGTCTATCCTCATCAGATACAAAAGTCACATTTTAAGGTACAAAATRTAAATCAAATAGAACTCATTGATTTTTTTCTGATTAACTTTGCATAACTGTGCATTCCAAAGTTTAGATTTTATTTAGTGTTTTTATTTTATTTACTGTTTGTGATTATGATTGTTCTAATGGATTGATTAGTAAACAGTAACTATATTATTTATTTGTCAACAGAGTACTGTCCTACCCAAAACTATAGGCAGCCTGACGTGCTCTGGGTCCCTGACTGTGGCAAGCTCTGAAGTACTGATGCAAACACACACATGAACAAACACCAAAGATTAATTTAATATTTGTTTTCACACTTTTTACTCGTAACATTTATGTTTTATTGTATTCTGCTTCAGCTTTTGCAGCATTTGTTTACTTTATCACATGCTCTCGAGGCGTCTTGCTTAAATGTCAACTCAATCATATTTTTACTCAACCGAGCTGAGACAGGTTTTATCAGTTAATCATTCCTCTCTGTGGCTTTCTGCACTTTCCCTTGTACCGTTCAGTGTCTGCTTCTGAATCAATATCTAAGAAGTGTGCGTGTGTGTGTGCGTGTGTGTGTGTGTGTGTGTGTGTGTGTGTGTTCCTGCAGCGTATAGAAGTGAAAGGCACTTACTACCTGTGTGTGGACAGTCTGCAACCTTCCCAGATCCTCATCGGTTTATCTGCTCTTCTTCTCTGGGGAGATGCAGGTGAGCAGAATAACAATTGTTTGTGCACTCTGACACACAAATCCATACTTTCCAGTGTTTATGCACATTTAATTTAATATGTGTATTAATAATCCTATGACATCACGTTTCTAATTATGTATTTTGTGATTCATAGAAACCATAAATTATGAACACATATTCATTTAATGAAAACACAACTGTTACCCATGACTTTTATTGTGGTAAACTGCATGATATGTAATATTTTTTGTAACTTTTCATTTTCTCCTATAGAAAAGCAAATATCTGGTGTTTGTCGACCCGCAGTGCTGATTATTCAGCCTTACTCCTGGACAAGTATGCAGTCTCAGCTGCCAGTTCTCACCATCAAGACCACCTGCTCAAAGGCAGCTATGCTTGGCATACCCACGGGGTAGGACAAATCTGTCAGAGGCTGAGTTCCTTGTAATCGACTAATTAAATTAGAGGCTTGGACCAAGTTTGTAAACATCGTCACTGGATGTTAATAAACTATTTTTAGAAGATTTTTTGAAGCTTTTTTCAGGACATTTTTGTTATGACTTTTGGTACTTTAGGAATTTATACTTTTATTTGGCTTTTTTGGACATGCTTTTCTCACTAAAACTAAATGTAAATCTTCATCAACATTCTTAAGAAACTTCAAAATGTTTATAAATCCAAGCTGTTTTAAGTTAGTTTCAGGGTTTTTTTGAGCCATTCAGAAAAAGTCTTTCAGCATCAAGCATTCACACTACATTTTTGCAAGAAATGCAAGTTCTCTAGCTTGATTTGTAAGTCTTGATTCTTGTTTTTGTGTAATCAAAAATATTAACATGTAATCAAACTTTACACATAACCAAACATTTAGTGACATGTTTGCTTGTGACTGTTCTGATCAAAGATTTTCTGCTTTAAAACCCAAAAGTCTTCAGTGAACAAAAACAATGAAATTTGACTTGTTGTTCTCTTTTGGAGTGGACTGTATGTGCTGTTTTTGTGCAACACAGGKGTCTTTTTATAAAGTGAAAATGTGTTTGAAGCCCTTTTCATTCTTGGTTTAATCTTTACAGTGATAAAATGTCTACTAAAGGTTCTTAGAATGTGAGCAGAGAATATTTTCCAACCCCAACTGCTCTGAAAAACAGTAAAAAGCACCTGTCCCAGTCTCTATTAATGGGAGCAGCTTGGCCTAGAAGCAGAGGGCCTAGTTTCTGGGGTCAGGTGGAGGTGTGCAACGCTGCAGTTGCCACTGGGCCATAATCACACTCAGCTTACAGTGCCCTACGGTTCGTCCTCTTTAACACTTACTGACTGATGACATCCAAGATTTTTGCCAGCAATCATTTTGTACACTTGTGCATGATGTATCCACATGTGCTTGGCTCATAATTTAATGATCCATCTTTCTCTTAAGTCTCTGCACATTTTTGTAACAGTCATATGCAAATTCTTGACTCTTTTTGTGATCTTTCTTTTTCATTTTATTTTTCTTATTTTTGCCTTGACTCCTTTGTTTTTTTCCTTCCTTTTTATTTCTTCTGGTCTGCTCCTGCAGCTCCAGTCTTGCACTGTTGCAGTGCTCATCCATYTAGTTAGACTGTTATGGGTGAATTATGTAAAGTTAATGGGGCCAGGCTTGTGAGGTTCCACTCTCTCATGCCTGATCAGGTCTGTGAAGTCAGCTGGGTGTTTGCTAGGCAGACAGGATACGATACTTSTTACTGTTCAACCCACAAAATAACGGTCAGACCCGAGCAGTCCTGTTTCCAAACAGGTTWGGACTTTTAAAATTAACGTATCAATTTGCAGCATCATTAAAGCGACAGACTTTTATCACAGATGTTTATCGGAGCTGTTTAATACTGTGAGGTAAACCTGGACGATATGGTCTGGCTTTGAAAATATGATTGGTTATCATTCTCCCCATCAGGCGCCACGTGTTCTGTGTCCGAATCCACGCACCGCTGGGTTACCACATCCACCTGTGCAGCAACACACCTTTTGTCTTAGGGGATGAAGAAACGATCATGTCACACCTCACAAAGGTGAGCATTTCAGGTAGTTCTTCGCAATGTTGCTTACCCCATTTGACAGTATATGGTCCATAGGTTTGTGTAATTATTCTTGGGTTTATTATTAATAATAATAAAGTAAAGTTTACTTATATAGCATCTTTCATAGACATAAAATCACAACAAAAATGTATTTTCTCAACAGGAAAGTGCTTGCTTTACTGARAAGGCTTTGTCCATATTTGGGGCCCTGTCCAGAGTGGTGGCTTCCTTTAATGATGAGCTGGAGCTAGCAGTTCTTCACAAGGCTTTGGAAGAGACTCAGAATATCAGCACCAGCACAGAGGCCCAGGACCTCCACAAGGTACTTCCATTATAAATTCTTTAAATCTCTTTTTTACTAGATACACCCCWAGAAAAAAAGATTTAAGAACTCATTTAGCTACTTTTTCAAATAAAATGTTTTCTGTACAGTCTAATAACTCTAATGTGGTATGTTAAAGCAGTTTATACTGAAAGGTAAATGCACCAAAGAACTGAGTTTTAATTCTTATGTAAATGTTAATTTTTATTTATTTGCATTTATGTTAAGTACAAATAAGTGTGTGTGTGTGTATGTTGGGGACAAGGTGTTGAACTCAGCAGTTTACAACATGGTCTGTGAGGCCCTGGGCAGACAGCTGACAGCAGAGGAGCAGTTTGCTGTCCAGACTCTTACTGCTGACCCCTCACTTCTGACATCTGACTCTGAAGGATTTCCTCATACCCGTAGGTCCTGTTTGTGTGGTTTCTGAGTTAAAAATGTATGAAATGTATGTTATCTGGGTGTGTACTTTTTGTTTAGTAATCATCTAAAGCATTTAACAGGTAAATTATTTCTGAGTGAACAGTTTGAATTTCACTGTTTTTCATAAATTGCTGCTGATGTATGMAATTTAGTCTTTGGTCAAGTTTTATTAAAACAAAGTTAATTCTTTTTATTCTTGTTTTTAAATGGGACATATCATGCAAAGTCCACTTTTAAGCCATTAAATACATATTGTTGTGTACTCAGGCTCAGGTGTACTTAGGTTCAGTTGGTAGAACTGTGGCCTTCTTACAAGAAGGTTGCCGGATCAAATCCTGGCCGAGGACCTTTCTGGGTATATTTGCATGTTCTCCCTGTGCATTCTCTCAAGGCACTCCGTCCCACTGACCAAAAACATGACTGTTAGGTTAATTAGTAACTCTAAGTTGTCCTTAGGTGTGAGTTAAAAAATGAATGGTTGTTTGTCTCTGTGTCACCCTGTGGACTGGAGACCAGTCCAGGGTGTACCCCACCCCTCTCATAGTCACTGGTGGATATGGACACCAGTGACTCCTGTGACCCTATAAAGAAAAAGCAGGGATGGATTTTAAGTTCTACTTTAAAAAGATTTGTTTTATCAGTATTTTATCTTAATTAGTGTCTRTATCAGAAAATACTGGCTGCCAGGTTTAGAGCAGAAGCACAAGTATTGATGAGACTGACATCCTAATGCAGTATACCATAAAAAAATGAAGCGTGGTCACAAAGAATATGCAGCAAAAAATAAAAAAAATAAATAAAATAAAGCCCTTGTGCAAACATTTCTGCATCTTTAAACCTTTCATTGGGGACAGGAAACAAATGGATATCATGGAGACGGTGGATACTTTACAGAAAAGACATAATTGCATGTCAACATAGAACTTGGGAGGTTTTCTTATGTAAATCTATTCTGCAATTTTGCTTYAGAAAAATGTATATAAAGGTGCATCATGCTGCAGTTAGTTCCTGAGGAAAYGCTCATGTGTCACATTTCTATTTATTCCTGTCGCCTGAGGCTAGCTGTGGCAACTCCAGGCACAACACAAGATAGTGTCAAAACAAAACACCAGTTGTGTTGAGATGTTGCCTCTTTTTTAAACTTCAGTATGGTGAGTCTTTCAAACATCCCAAACACTTAACACCATTACAGAAGCCRTCTGCTTTAAGTGCTGATGGGTATCTGCTGTTACCGTGAGGTAAACCTACCTCATTCATAAATCTATAATAATGATCTGTCATTATTTTTCTCAGTTTCAGTTGTTTACTTCTCAAAGCACGAMGTGCACCTTGCACGAGTGGTGTTTACAGGAGGAAATATAGCAACAAAACACTTGTAGATTAGAAGCAACACCTTCATAGTTCTTATTTTAAATAGCTAAAAAATGAGAGAAAGATAAAGTTAAATGTRGAAAACGTGTGAAATCTCAAAATACAAAAATCTGGAAATCAAAAGAGCAAAGCACAGAAACAAAACCAGCACTCAAACTGTAAACCTTGAAACAAAAACAGACAAAATTAATTAGAAATGTTTTTATTGCCTATCCTGAACTAGTTCATTTACAATTATTTTTTGTGTTCATACCACAGGAACGTTTGATTATAATTTTTTATTGTTTCTGTGTTTCTGTTTGTTTGCTCATGTTATCCAGGAACAGAGGAGARCCTTAGAGCTTTTAAGATCCTGTCAGACATGTGGCCAAAGATTGAATCAGATGCAGAAAAACATGCTGCCTTCTTGTTACGGTAAACGGAGACTGTTGATAAAATGTATGCTACTTTAATGTTGAATAAAAAATTTCCTCCTATACACTTGAGCCTTTCTACGGAGCTCGTCTGGGGACATTGGATACAATTTCTTTTTTTATAATTATGTTGTGGCTGCAAAATAATTATTGCAGTCATTTTCATGCAGAGGCTTTTGGTTTTTTTTACACACAGAAAACAAAAAGTTTCCCGATACACACATAGGGCGATCAATGCCACCTTATACTTAGCCTACTATGGAAAATGAACAGTTTATATTAATATACACCAAATAATAAGTGTAGGCAGTTGTGGGCAGCGCTAACCCAAAAATTAGCTCCGCAATTTCTAAAGCGCTTATGAAAATATTTAGGTCCGCAACTTCAAAAACACTGATGCTACAGGAAAACTAGCGGATGCAAATTTTAAAGCGCAAGTTCAATTTGATACTTACTAGCTGGCAACAATTCATGAACAATATATGCACAACTCTGCAAACTAGCAGTGTATGAACCCTTGTACAGCTTAATCCTACAACCATCGATTGCTGGGGATGTGATTTCCTGAAACAGACCTTTGGCTCCTGGTGTAAAAATTAAATAGTTGTTGAGGATTGCTAGTTCGGCTGCTTATTTGTCTTTTTCTTTTGTTTGTTGTAGATTTTTCATTAAAGAGGCATCAATAAAGCAATTTTAAAACTGTTTATTGGAAAACTGAAACAATGCATTCTGGGTACATGACGGATTTGATTTGTGACGGGAAACGAAAGTTTTCCATGTAGTTGCTCCAGTTGACCACTAGATGTCTGTCTAACCCTGTTGGCAGATTGCTTCGACCAGTTACGTCAAGTATTGAGCTCCAGCGTTTAAACTTTTTTTTTTTTTAAAAAGGAGCTCCGGCTGTAAAGTAAAATAAATCAATAATACAAAATTTTAGTATAGGTTACAAACGTTTACTGTTTTTGCTGGGAAAGGGAGTACTAAACACTGCCCTCCTGCTACGTAAGCAGACACAAAGCGTTGTGGGAAATGAGACCCGTGACCGAAAGCAACAGTCAGCAAGGATGTATACGTTTCCAATACATGTGTTTATCTGGGAGGTGTGCTGTTGCACAGATCACGGGTGTTGTGATTTATTGACAGCCATACCTTCTGCTGTTAAAGATAATGATGACTTGTAGATAATTAGTTATTAGCAGTACTGAATTTTCATTTTAGAAAGTGCAAATCTGCTTATAAACTATAAAAATTAGTAAGGCCGCTAAAGCGCAAATGAAATGTTTAGGTCCACAATTAACGGATTTGCATTTTAGCGGTCTAGTGCCCACCACTAAGTTACCTTACCTAGTTACGTAGGTACGTAACTTTGAACAGTTCAAAACAAAAACAACACTGCTCAAAATGATCTCTGTCACGTGGCCATTTGTTGTTAATGTGTGGCCACGAGACACTTTTTMTTATTATTWTTYATTAAGTGTCACTGGACGGGTACCATATGGGCACTGTGGATGTTTTCTAACACAAAGGTTGTTATTTTGAGAGAATATGAGCGCAGCCTGACTGCAGTCTTGTGCCACTGCTGTGCACAGTGTATGACACGCACACAGCCTCTCTGATGCACTGCATGCTCAGAGTCTGCCCCCTCTCCTGGTTGTGACAGACTGTTGGGGCCATGCAGGGAGCATTTTCCACATTGTGCTCCATCTTTTCCCAGTGGTACCATCTGCTGTTTATACTCTCCCCGTTCCAATCAGCTAGTGGCGTCTGCCGAATGACCTGCTGCCTGGGGAAGCATGTTTGTACACGAACACCAAAAGCTCAGTCAGTGTGTGTATGGAGGGCAATGAGAGGTGTATGTCGGCTGTTGTAAACCCTTGGAGCATGTGCTTGTCTAAACTGACAGAAATGTCCACTTTATGCTGACAGGCAAAGTGCACATCTTTTTCTCCATTGAGCTCTTCTATTTATGTTTTTAATGTCATTTGTAGAAATTTACATTAGTGAAAACATTTTGTTTTGGTGTTTTTAATATATAAAACATTCTCTTGCTGTCTGTTATCTGCTCAGGTACATCATTAAACATTCTGGGAYGAACGACAGACTTTGCCCTGGTTTACAGGATGACTCGACCAAAGTCACCTTTGCTGATTATACTGTCTCTCTCCAAGACACATCCAGCACCTGGGTTTTGATCTTTAGGTTAGAGAAGTTTTAGTTTTCACGTCTTCACRATGTTTGGAAAATCTGGTTTAAACATAATATGGTGTATTATTTCTGAAGGTCTCATACTGTAAAAAAAAACAAAAAACATTTTGTTTCTCTGCAACATTTCCAGCCTTCATTGTGCTCCTAAACTGCCCTTGAAAGTTCATCTCTCTCCATTTTCTTTTTGCTTGTTTGCATAGAGAGGTGTTCYTTGTTCCTGAGGAGATGTTGCTGGTACCCAAAGTTTACTCCCCCTTTCCTAACTGTTTGCTTTACGTCATAAACAATGATACAGGAGAGGAGTTGTACAAGCTCAAACCACTCCCCCGTGTTTATCAACCCAATGAGGTCTGTAGAAATGAACTGTTGCACGAGTTCACATTCATTTTGGAAACAGCAACGCTGTAACCAAGTTTGTAAACAGCTATTTTATTGTGCTAAATACATATACACAACATACATATTATACTTGTTTTCCTAGTTTACATTAGTCTCAAAATAGATGTTTTGTCTTTATTTTATTTTTTGTCACAGCATGGTTATACTTTCGTAGCTGAGGCTTTTACTCATGAAAAACCCTCTGGGGGTGCCAAGTGGAGGATGCGGTTGATTGGCACAAATGAACTTCCAAAACTGCCTCGTGAAGCTCCTCTTAATGCATTCTCTGTAAAGGAAATCAAGGATTGTTACATTCCAAACAATAAAAATATCATATGTCGGTGAGAGAATGATTGCACTGTATTTTTTGATAACAGTTTAAGAGTGTATAACATTTATTAAAAATCAAGAGAGTGCACTAAAAAGTGTGCACATTAAATATTCTAACATTAATACTGAGACTAATGAGGCTGCTATATTCATCTGAAATCTTCCCACAGTTACTGTGTTCAGGTGGTCACAGACAGCGTGGGAACAATTCAGTTTGAAACATCCAACCCAGATGTTGTCATACGTCTGTCTGTTCTGGACCAGGAGAAAGAAGTGGCCGGCATTACTGGGAGAGGTTTTGTCTTACTTCCTGTGTTCCACTTCCTTGCCAAGAAAGGTTAATAGTTGTTATTCTTATGTGTTTTCTGAAGTAGCTCATTATGATTGCTGCAAAGAAACTGTGAATCAAAGTTTTTTATGTGCTAGAAAGTTACAAATTCATTATTTGTTGAGTTGTAAACATATCTCAAAAGGTTAAATTTAATACTTCACTGCTTATAGATTAAAAAAAACAAAACACTTATTTTTTACCTATAAAGTACAGGTTCACACTGCAGGCAAATGTGACCCATATTAGATTTTTTTCCTCACAGTCTGAACGTGATATCCAAATTTTTTTTAAAATCCGACCCAGATCTTTTCAGTATTTGCTACTAAATCAGATACATTTCTGATGTTTTTTTAATGTAACTGCAGTTTGAACGCTCATCGTTTTTCATTCAACTTTTGCTTCAGCGAGGTGTGAGTGGATCGATTCAAGCATTTAGAATATTGTTACCAACCACATGCAGTTTAAATCTTGTAGCTGTGCATATCATTAGAATTGACACGCTAACATGTAGCATCCATAGGCTACTTCTGTAAACAGCGAGCTGAACGTCACGTTCAGCTCGCTGTTTACAGAAGTAGCCTATGGATGCTACATGTTAGCAGTGACGTCATTTTCTGCTCACGCGGGTCACATCAGGACTGTCTGTGGTTCATACTGGAGTCTGATAGAGGTCGCATTTAAAATATATGAATGTTCACACCAAAAAATGGATTTTTCAAACCATCAGAGCTGAGCSAGCTGAGCATTTAAGACCTGCAGTGTGAACCTAGCCTAAGAGATTGAAAAGTGGATGAAGAAATACATTTCTGAACGGTGGTGTCCGTTCCAAAATCTGGACTGAAGTGAAGCTGCCTTYTGTTCCAGAGCCCGGTTCCACAGAAGAGAAGAACCAGATTGAATCCCCCACTAAGGACGCACCGCAGCAAAGAAATGTGACAGAAAGTTCGGTCAGAAAATCCGACTCCTCGTCCGACCAGAACCAGACTCCCACGAYGACTGTGGTATCACTGATAACACTTAACGGTTTCACTTTCATGCACATCTCACTTTCCCTTTCTGTCTTTCTCACCCACTTGGTTGCTGTCTGTCCTTATCATTTTTCCCTGCCAGATAAAGTCCTGATTGTAGGCACATACACACTAGTGCGTGAATTTGCATTCACCCACACACATTCACACTGAAAAAATCTGAGAAAAAGAAGAGCAGCAGAATTTGGAGGGATATTTTTGTTGTTACTCTCTGACTTATCAGTGGTTGTCATGAGCAGTAAAATGTGCAAGAATTATTGTCTGTTAACCAGACATGTTGTCACAGTTCAACAACAGATACTCTGTATAATCATAGGTTTACATGTGTTGTAACTAATACAAATCAAATTGAATTATTTCAATATTTCCTCATCAAATGCCTCTTATTAAATACAACAAATTAAATTAAGTGAAAGTTTTATGTAAGTACAGCAACAAAACAAAAAAACAATGTTTAGGTTATTCATAGGCATTTCAGAAATCCTAAGCACAATTTACTAAATACATTTGAGTGGTTTATTTCATTCGTCCACCCCACCACGATCAGAACCAACAACCTTGCAGCCTCTTCAACATTAGAGGAGCAGAAAATGGCTCACTCAGATTAAATGCCTCCTTCCTCTACTGGGATGTGGCTGAAATTCTGTCTGAGGTAGAAGTCAAAGATCTCTGACAGATTCTTCCGTCAGGCATTTCCTGCAAACTTTCACTACACAGTGTGGATCCACTGGGTCTGTCCAGCATCCAACCTCGCCATCTGATCCTAGTCACCTCCAGGTGTGATCAGTCCCCAGCTCAGCTCTTCTCCTCACACAAGTGACCAAAACATCAGCAGATCGGACGACACAAATAAGTCTATCATTGCCTAGCCTCCCAGGGTGTCCTGGAACGTTGTTRAGGACCGACTGCTGCTAGCACTGAAGTCTAATAATACAGTAGAGCACTGTTCAGGCTCAGATCAGAAAGTATTAAAAATGTCAATTCACCTGGTAAAGCTACATGAGAATAAAATTCCTTTTTTTGCTGCATCCTGTGTGCCTCTCTGCCAACTAAGGTTTCACTTTGAAATTTTTTGTAAAGTCTTTTCAACTTGAAGGGATCCCTGATTAGTTGTAACATTAGRCTTTATTTGATAAACATATTTAACTGTAAAATAAAGACTGTAAAAATACTGTAGGATGTTCAGATTTATCATTTTTCAAACTAAAAGTTTAAAAATATATTACACAGACGGGGCCATTTTATTTACACACAAAGCATTCTGGGTAAATGATGACGTGGATAGGTCCTCTGTGCGAGGCTGCTAGCGAGCTATATCCACCCTGAAGGTTAATCTTGGACAATATCTGATGATCGACTCTTTTAAATGAAACCAGAGAGCGTTGACAGAGAGGAGAAGGTAGAAAAGACTCAGCCTGTAACTGAAAATATGGATGGAGGACAACAGAGCTGCTTCATGGAAGAAGAACCTCAGCTTAGCCTGTTAGCTTTAGCGTTAGCCCTGATGCTATCACCATATATATGTATTAGCTCAGTGCTACACATTCTCCTCTTGTCACTGAGGTCCTCCATCCACATGACAGAGAGAGGAACGCAAAAATGACTCAGCTGCAACTGAAAATATGGATGGAGGACCTCAGTTTAGCTTGTTTGTCGCGCTAGTGCCGAGCTAATACATATAAGGCAATATAGCGTCTGTGCTAGTGCAAAGGCTAACAGGCTAAGCTAAGGTTCTTCTTCCATGAAGCAGCTCTGTTGTCCTCCATCCATATTTTCAGTTAAAATATATATTTAAAAATTATAAAAACTAAACAGCCTACAGTATTTTTTACAGTCTTTATTTTACAGTTAAAATAAAAAAAATTATCAAAAAAATTCTAATGTTACAACTAATCGTGGATCCCTTTAATGTCATACATGTGGGAGTTTTCACCCATGATGTAATCTTATAAGGTCTTTGCCTCCTTTTACTTTTGTGCTTCAGTGAAAGAGGGCAAAGAAGAGCAAACACACGTTTTTTAAAGACTACTCTTTTTTTTCCTGAATCATCCATCTAGTTTATGCCTATATGTTCATGATGAAATTTCAGTTTTATAGCTACAGTGTTGTATAACACATGCATGTATGTAAATCCTTTTCTACTGTACGTTCATTGTCTGTTGATGTGTTTTATGTGATGTGAATTTACTCATTTGTGTTTTACAGGATCATAAGTACGTGGTGCAAACAGAAGTGCTGTACAAGAGCTGGAATTTGGATGAATCTCAGTTGGCTTATATCCAAATGCTCGAAGACATGAAGAAAGCTGAACGGAAAGGTGGATACTGTTCATAAGACAATCATAATGCCACATCAAACAGTTGAGACATTTTTAGTGACGGATGGGAATGCCAGAAAAGCTACTCACAACAACAGGAATATTATGAGCTGAACATGTTTTATATAAATTATAGATGATTCAGATTGCCTCCAAAACACATTCCTGCAGGGAGCCATGAAGCATTTTCCTTTTTACTATTGCATATAAAAATAGTCAGCATTTGAGCCTGAAGTTATGTTGTAAGATTCCTAATATGCCAGTTGTTGTGAACATTTTTATTTATTTTTTGTTTCTAATTTGAAATAGGTCTAATGCTCAGGAAGCAGTGTCAGAGGCTAAGGCAGAAGCAGTTCATCATCTGTTTGATAGCCAGAGGCCTGTAATCGCCAGCCTAATAAAAGCCACATGAATACAGCTGCTTTTACAGATCAGAGTGTAATTCCTTTTTGCCACTAGCTGTGGCAGTAATCCTGTCCTCTGTCACCACCTATGCATTTCCATTTCCACTGTAATCATGCTGCACAAATCAGATCAATTGAAAAATCACAGCTTTATTATTTTTTTTCTCCGCCCCCTCTAAGCCTCTTAACTATTTAAAGGGGACGAATGAATAACTGCAAGGGTGGATGATATTTTGATTAAAGGGAGACGATGCATGGGGACAGTTTGCATGACTGCCTGAAGAGAGAGGCCAGTCTGCTGTCACTGAATTCTCACACTCTTTTTTTTTTTTTTTCCTCCGGACAATCGTGCCAAGRTTTATACATTCAGTTTGAATGCCATGAAATCTACTGATCGTGTGCGTTAGAGTCAGGAACAAGAGGATTTGTTGCTGCCCTAGAAACACTATCCCTCTTTAATGTGCTATCTCTTCTTGGATGTGTGATCAAGTTGAGATTTCTGCCAGCAGATGATTGTTGGGTAATGCAAGGGTCAGTTTTCACACACCACTTTCTTGTCTTCTTTTTTTTCCTCCCAATAATTTGATGAAAATGGGTCAGTGTGATGTCAAATGAAGTTGGCTTTTGCCCCCCTGGTGCCCAGGGAAATATCCCAGCAGAAGAGTGAATTAATTTCACCCAATTTAATTCTGTCTCAGTGGTGGGACTGTGGCCTTGATCATGCTCCCTACATGCTACACAAATACACATGCAGCACAGGCAAGGCCAAGCTTTCACATCTAATTTACAGGCTGCTTAACTAACYACAAACAAAATACTAATATCTTAATAAACACATTCCAGTATCAACTGCAACTGTTTATACAACTTGTGTCAGCAATAATAATGTCCTTGACTCTTTTACATTTTTTACTTTTTATAGGAGAAAATTTTAGTTTAGAGCATTCMACTAAATAAAATAAATAAATATTTAATAATCTTTCTAGCTCATCTCTCAGCTTTAAATTAGAAAAGCACAGATTGATGTCTGGATGCATCTTATCACAGTAACTTAATAAGTATGTACCAAAGTGCTCCAACATGGCAGGGAGTCAGTTAAAAAGTGGATTATCTTGTCCTGATGTTGAAAGTGACTCACTTTATCTGAGCTGTGGAGGGAGTGTTTGTTTTAGCTTTAAAGTGCAACACTGCCATCCAGCAGACAGGTTGGTGCACAACAAGCAGAGCTGTTTCCTATCATGGGAGCTTCAGATGATAAAAAGCTTTCAAATAATTTTTTTAGCAATGAAAATTAAAAATAAATGATTGCAGACTTTCTTATAAGAATTAAATTAATCAAAATTATTACTTTCCCCTCGTTGGGGAAACATGAATTATTCACAACACTTTCACAAGTTAGACCATCAGTCTAAGGAGAAAATGTGATAATTTGCACTTTTTTAAAAACAGTTTTGAGTTTTATTTCAACTATTTTTAATCT
>NW_013952484.1:1272138-1277966 GCF_001266775.1 Austrofundulus limnaeus | reverse complement strand
AAACTACAGTCATCTACAAGCTTTGCAAGTGGGAAAACCTGAAAAATCAACAGTGTATCAAATGCTTGTTCTCCCCACTGTAAATGTGATTTTATATAAAGAAACACTTCCACCCACATACACTATAATCTTGCAATTTTTCAAATAATGGTTTTGGTTTAATAATCAAAGCCTTGGYTACTTGATTGATCTGATCCATGTTAAGTGCCTTTTAAACAGTCACTCTACACATCTACACTGTGACATTTGAAAAGAATGCTTTTAAAACTACTGGTTATGTTCAATTATTGTATGAAATATTTTTTATGGTAACAGAAAAATCTTGAAGTGGAAAAAAAAGGAGGATCTTCATAAGAAGAAATCTAAAATGGTTTATTTATACCACAACATWAACAGGGCACGTATTCCTCCGGAGCTGGACAGCTGATTGTGCACCAGACTTGGAGCTCATTAGAAAATGTATGAAGTTGTGGAACAATGAGCTTCTGCTCAGATGTTTGTGTGATTTTTATTTTGTCTGTGTGTGTTTGTACAGAGCGCAGGCCTGAATAAGCCTGAGTGGACGCTGCGCATCGTCACTGACAAGAGCACACCAGAGAGCATCAAGGTGGAGAGGGACACAGAGAGATTAGACCAGATTGAGAAAATTAAGAAGGACTGGGAAAAGGCTGAACCAGGACGGAGTGTCAAGGTACGCTAGAGAAAAKATCATTATATTTTCTATTTCCACAACAAACTGCAGCAAACTGGAAACAATTAAGATAATGTTTTCACACAGAACACTATCGTACTCTGTTTTAGGCTTCACAGTCCCGTCTTCGCTTCACCAGCCAAATTAAACAACAAGAAAATGGAGCTGCTTCAGATGAAACCAAAGACCGTGGTATTATTGTACAAATACAGAAAAACTTTGAGCATATTTTCCTTCTCTAACCTGTCGCATACAATTATTGTTTTTGTCACAGCTCCATCCAGATCTGATCCACATCCTCCTCTTAGACCGTCCTCACCTCACAAGGACTACACTCACCTCATCAGGTTGGCTGCTAGCTTTAAAACGGGTTCTCCCCCTCCTATTTGTGGTTCTGTTGATGTTGTTCCTGGAAAAGACAGACTGGGTATAAATAAAACCAGAACCAGCATTGCTGTTGTGCCTCTCTGCTTTGCTTTTAAAAACATTCAAATGCATTCCTGTCCTGAAAGGTCAACGATAAAACTGAATGTAGAAAAAAACTATCTCTTGAATAAACTTCATTATAACCAAGTCAGTTTGGCTTTTTAGTTTTGCAGAATTGGTATAAGCTATAGTTGCACACATGACTTGGTAGCGTTAGACAATTTTTATGTTTTTGCACATTTGTGTGTGTTCAATGCACAATGTCGTATTAGTGGACATGAATGCATCTTGTTCTCAGAAGCAGAGAGGATTAAAAAGTGTTTGCTGGACTTCGTGACTTTCTATGACCTTTGCTCTCATCGGTGCGCAGAATGAGTGTTACTCTTGTTCCTTTTCTGACTTTGCTTTACAAGACCACAATACAAACTTCAGATTCATACTGTGTGTTTAGATTGTCAGTTGCCATCAATTAATTTTGTCAGATTTTTGAAGGGAGTGGTCATCCTCCACAGTTCCGTCTGACTCTTCCATTAGTCTCCCTTATGCCATCTCACATTCCCTCCCTCCATCCATCCCTTTCCARGATAAATGAGGTGATATTTGGGTCTGTTAATTAGAGAGCTATTTCAAGGCCCCATTGAGCTGGTTGCACCAATGAGATGTGGCCYCTTCCCATCACCTCTTCATCCTCCCCTGCTGTGCGGTTGTGTGTAGCTCTCACACATGTTTATGTCCAGCACCTAATGTCTGTYGACACTGTGGCCTGCAATCTGAACCCGGTCAAAGATCCCCAGGGGCAGTCTGTTAGGGACATTGGATTAGCCTGCATTGTACAGTACTTCTCTTTCTTAAATGGGGCACCTTTCTGCAACACAGAAATRCACATTTGTACACACACACWCGTTTGTTTGTCTCTCCTCATGGGGACTTTGCAYTGACTTCCATTCATTTGCCGGTCATTTCTACACACTTCTAACTCTGACCTTTACCCTAACCCTAACCACCCCAGTACATACCTGACTGGAAACCTGACCTAAACTCAGTGGYGGGCACAGTTCCCCTAAAGCACTAATAGGGGAACTAATTTCCTGATTAGTGCTTTAGGGCTTTTGCTAATTTTAAAATGTATTAGTGGATTAGCACTTGCTAAACTTATAGGCTAWATTTAGAAGCACTAACTRAGGYCTTTAAATGTTATTTATCAACATTATTGTTAACAACTGAAGGTGAAAGCTGTCACATTTTGTTCGTGTGTGTGTCACTTATYCACTAGGTGACAATATATAAACACAAATACAGCTGTAGAATGTCAATGATAAGTATTAAGAGAACAACTTGACAATATGTGACTCATGTTGTATTTTGAAGAAAGTTCATGGGTTGTTTGGGTAATTTTAGTGCTTTAGAATTAGCTAAATATTTGAGTTAGTGCTTTAGGGCTAGTGGAACTAAGTTTTAGATTAGTGCTGCCCACCACTGCCTAAACTCAGTTCTTTACTTAGTCCTAACTCTAACCTCTGACCCACCAACAGTATTTTTCTCAATGGGGACCAGACTTTTGTTCGCATAAAGAACAGTGGGTCCTCACAAGGCTATGTGTACTGGGGAAATAATCAACCCCCCCACACACACGCACATGTTTGCACAGCTATCCATTTGGGGACATTCCATTGRCTTCCATTACATTTCTACAGCCTAACCCTGACCACAAACCCTAAGGCTAACCTCACAGGTACCTACCTGACCCTAAAACTAACCTAAACTTAATTCACACCTTGGTCCTAAACCCAACCCCCAACHCACCAATGGCATTTAAACCAAATGGGGACTTGACTTAGGTCCCCAAATGCACCAGTTGTCCCCAAAGGTAGGCATTTTTCCTTAAAATTGCCCCCAAATGTCACCAAAAACAACCCTTCCCCCACACACACACACACTCACTCTCTGTCTCTCTCGCTCTCGCTCTCTCTCGCTTTTGTCCACACTTTCCTGTGTGGTGACAGAGGTTGAATGAGGTCATTGCTTATTAACCAAATGAACTCCATCATCACCTTCACTGGCCTTACTCTTCATTAATGTCAGCTTATAGGAAGCAAGCAATGACATTTAGCTTCAGTCCTTGTTTTAGTCTGTCAGACCTGCTGCATGTGCACCTCACAAACACTCCACAGCTTCTCTTTTTGTCCTCAACAATATTAGGAGTACATCGTCTGCAAAAGTGAGGCTTCCAGCTCTTAAACTTCATTCTTCTATATGATCAGAACATCACAGTGCAGACAGTTCACATGCACAGTCTCATCCTCAGCAATGACTGCATTCCACAGTTTCTACAAGTCTATGCAGAGAACCTGTATCAAATCAAAGTCTTGCACTTTTGGATGCAAAACTAGCTTTGATAACTACATGGGCAGCTAAACAAAAACAATTAAATGCTAATCTGCTTGTAAATTATAACATAACGTATCAAATTACTTTGTAAACTCTTGTGCATACTGTACATGTAGACACCAGAAAGATTTTCCAGTCCTGATGGACTCGCAGAGAGAGGACGCCCAGCAGAGGGAGCGCTTTGAACACACCCAGGCCTACCAGTTAGCACGCAATAATGTGCTGGAGTTCCATGAAAAGCAGATGTCTGCGCTGCAGGAGTTGATGCGACATCAGCTGGAGACGTATGAGAACATGCTGGTCAGTGAGACAGATGCATGTTTTGTCTGAAACCGTCTGTAGAAGAGAAGAGTAATGAGCTGTTTTGACTATCAGTGMATTCGTCAGCTGCCTCAGACATCATCCTGTCACTTCTTTCTCTTTGTCTCGTCTCGTAGGCTGGGAGCGAGAAATTATTTGATGCTTCTAAAGTATTTAGAGACTGTCAGCTGGCATCTGTGAAAAAGGAGCAAGAGGAGAAAGCAGCACTGGAGGAGGACCAGCTAAAAACGACTCCCACCTCTGCTGGCGCTCAGCAACCCAACAAACGTGCCAAGAGTGCTGGACAGAAGAAATGATGCACCGACAGCCTCTGTTCACCTCAGCAAGTCTGCTTCAACACTGAGGAATCAAAGTAGTTGTAGCATCATTGCGTGTTCTTCATTACGCAACATCAGAACAAAAGTTTGATCACATAATTCAGAGCTGCTTTTTGTGTTGTTTTCTTTCCTGTTGACTTTTCACAACATTAAACTTTACTGTAAGCAAATGCTGTTAATGTGAGATATTCATAGTGTTACTAAAGTTTATTTAAACTACAACGCAAGACACATTTATTATTTTATTGTGGTTAAACAACTTTGAGTGTACATACTTTTTATCATATTTTATTAAATATCTTCTAATTTCAAATGTAAAAGTTGTGGTGAACCTACATGTATGGACGTGCATTTAAAATAGACTTATTGATAAAGAAGATATTTTGTTTTTAATAAACTAAGCGTGTTCAACCCAAATGTTAAAATATTTTTATTGGTGGTTTTTACACGCGTGGAGAGGGTTTGTAATTATTTATTTTAATTATTTTACAGAGAAATGTGTAGGGTCGCATTTTATAATTACACCTTATTTAGCCTTATTAATAAATGATTAATTGACCTTGAAAACCTCAATAATTAAAATGATTCAAACTTAATAAACACATTTATTAATGCTTTACCCAAAAATGGTAATTACTTCCAAACCAACACTTTGTTTATTATTGCTTAATATTCTCTATACTGTGTTTTTATGTAAAGACTTCCACTGCTGTTGAAGGAGAAGTCAGAATCCCCCGTGTGCTTGATTATATTCTGCAAATGTTTTGTTTTGTTGAAGGTCACTGTATCGACTGCATGACTCAAGTCGTGGTGGATGGAGCCAACCTCCCACAAGCCGAGTGCTGCTGATTGATTGGTCAAATGGACAAACAGTAGTCCTGCTGAAGCCTGCCACCGTCACTTTCTGCAAGATGAATGAAGGCTGCAAGAAAGATGCAACACAGGCAGGTTGGCTGATAACACTTCTTGTCAAATAAATGATAGACTATTTATTGCCTTTGCATTCAAATGCACCACTCAGTAATTTTTTAGAAAAAACGCACACCAACCAATATGTCTGAGTCAGACAATAATAACCTGGGAGAAACTCAGCTCAATTCCTAAAAAATAGTGATCACTTTTAAGACTATTTTTAGGTTTATGATTTGCAATTTGTAATGTAGCAAATAAATCMGATAAGATAAAGTGCCTTTTATCTTAAAGTGCATCTCGCCCTCTATCCAGCTGAGAAATGAGGAGGGAAATTGGAAATGAGAGGGAGGATGGTGCCATCTAGTGGCTGCAGCTATGAATTCTTATTAAAGCATCTGCATTTGGTTGGGTCAAGGCAGCTTTAAGTTGCTGCATGAAGCAAGTTGTCACTATGCTGCACATGTATTTGCATTTTATCAGAGAGGATGAGAAGTTTTATTTCTTGACAAACCTCCTGCAGCATTCTGCTCCAGAGCTTTTTTGACGGCACTTCTGACAACTCAGAGATTGGAATTCTTTGCAAAGAAAAAGCTGTTTATTATGAGCCTGGATCAGGTGGATGAGTTAAAGCTCGTATGAAAGGATGCTGTGACTCAAACACCTACACAACCTCTATCCATCCATCCATCCATTTTCTTCCACCTATCCGGGGTCGGGTCACGGGTCAGCAGCTTCAGAAGGGAGGCCCAGACCTCCCTCTCCCCAGCCACTTC
>NW_013952484.1:1265472-1270359 GCF_001266775.1 Austrofundulus limnaeus | reverse complement strand
CGACGGACCGGTACAGCGCCCGCTTTACAGCAGACGCTGCGCCAATCCGCCTGTCGATCTCCCGCTCCGTTCTTCCCCCATTCGTGAACAAGATCCCAGCCATCCAATCACATGGAGGCACCATGACGGACGTCGAAAATGAGGGAGAGGATTGAGTAACTGGGATTGGTTTTCCCAGTTTTTGCCAGTATGGTCATGGATGTTTTAGGTAGAGGGCCTAAACTTTTAGGGCGCTTCATTTTCACACACTCGGAAAGATCTATAGAGTGGAAATAGATGGTGTAAGAGATTTGATGAGTTTCCACTGCTTGTTGACACCCCTCCCTGGCTAATTTACTGCCAACGGAAAGCTGAAGTTTATCCAACATTCAAAACCCGAATCACAGCTCTGCCACTAAATTTATAGCCTGGTTCTTGCCTTCCTAGGTTCCCTTCTCTGCTCTGTCTGGGATTTCTCYCAGGATTTCTCCGGTAGAATTTTAGCCCGGCCAATCGGCGAACAGGAAGAGGAGTTGTGAACGACGACGCCAATTTTCTGCGCCGTTTTAGTCTGTTTGTATATTTAGCAATGGCAGCTGAGGAAGTGGAGCCATGTTGAGAAGGATTCCAAATTTAATAAAACTTGTTTCACAAAGGCTGCAGCATCATTTACAGACACTTTGGTCTCTTCCCAGTAGGGGATGGTTGTTTACAGCGCACGCAATTTCCGGTTAGCTTCTTAGCTTAGCCTCCTTCACAGCCGAGCTGGCGCACTGCATACCTCATGGCCAAATGTTAGCGATTAGCTAAAATTTGATCCAATCATTTTAAACTTCAACAGAGACCACGCCTCCAGCAAGAAATCTTTTCTCAATAGCTGAGGTCCCTGACCACGAAGCAAAGCGTAGAACAAGGGGCTGTTTTTTTGTTACCATATKTTCTACCCTCATATACATCAAAATCAAATTATTGTCCAGCACTATTATGAAATATGTGAACATTAAGCTTCTTACTTTGTAAAAAATGTTCACTGTGAATCCTCACTGCAAAAAATGTCCACCTAACCAAATTTAAAAATCTTATATCAGCCAAAAAGTCTTTTTGATCTTGTTTTGAGACTGATTTACTAAACAAGAACTGATTGTGTAAGAATAATCTTATTTTCAGAATATGTAAGATTATTTGTCTTGTTAGTCTGAAAATTTGACTCAAATTAAGTGAAATATTTCTGCCAATGGAGTAAGAAAATTTTACGTGGTAAGATTCTTGAAATACTTGATTTGATTCAATTTTTTCTTATTTTAAGAATCTTACCAAGTAAAAATGTTTTACTCTATTGGCAGAAATTTTTCACTTAATGAGTCAATTTGTGTGTATAGCTCTGCTAGAAAGTGCTGAGGTGTTTTGTTTATCTGTTCAGTGTGTCAGGCTTAATTTCTACCCTTGTAACTGCTTGAGTAAAYCAAAGCTTTGTTCCTGGGACGGGACGTTCCTCCAGTTGCCCTCGCTCACCTGGTTCTCCCCTGCCTTTCTCAGCATTAGCAGTTACGCGACGTTTCTATTGCACCTAAATTCGTCCCTCTCTTCTTCAGTGCATTTTGTAATGGTCTGGTGTGAGTGTTTGTGTGTTGCAGTGCTGCTGCAGGGAGAGAGACATCTCTTGACTCCCTAACTGGCAGTGACGTGTGTGTATTAACCAACAGGCTGCGTGTTAATTGGCAGCTGTTGGTTTGATGCAAATGTGTTGTGAACATCACGAAGACCTTTTTGTGTAACCTTGAAAACAAAAGCCCAGTCAGCCGTGTATGTGTGTGTGTGTGTGTGTGTGTATGTGTGCCCTTGTTTTTGCTACTTGGTGGGGACGCTTTTCAGGAAATTGCAGCCTCATGGGGACCGGAGACTCCTTGTGGGGACCAAAGCCTGGCCCCCATGACTTTGGAGGCTGATTTTAGGTGGGGTGGTTGAGTTTAGGACTAAGGTGTGAAATGAGTGTTTAGTTTTAGTGTCAGGTATCTGTGAGGTTAATTTTAGGGTAAATGGTCAGGGTTAGGATACAAAATTTCAAAAAAAAAATGAATGGAAGTCAATGGAAAGTCCCCACAAGGATATAGATACATAGCAGGTGTGTGTGCGTGTGAAAATAATGAAAAAATATTTGATTCTTAAATGGACCCACAGTACAGAGGGATGATGAAATTAACTGAAACTAGATCCACATTCCTGGAGTAGAGAGGAGACTCTCCATTATGGAGGCAGTAATTCAAAGACACTTTAATCAGTTTTYCTGCTGTTACTTTTCTGAATGATAAAAGAGCACTTTTAACTCGTAGGAATTTTCTTCTTTTCATGTTTTTTTTTAAAGCTACATTTATCAAATGCTGTTTCTATGCAGTTTGAAGTAAATACTATAGGATTTTACTTGAACCTTACAAAATATAAGCAAAGCAAATGTTTTTGTCTCTTGTTTGTGTGCTTTGTTAGCACACAAACAACACTGGACACACTTTAATACAACTCTCAACTCTGGGCACAGATCTACACATTAACTTTGGAAGCAGAGGTATCGAGTCATGAAGTACACATACTTTACACATACTTTATTTAAGCTGAAATTTTTGGTTATTTGTACTTTACTGGAGTTTTTATTTTTCAGCCACATTTTCATGCAATTATCTGTACTTTCTACTTTCATTTGTATTTCCCTTCGGCTTGCTTTCATTACGACTCATCAACAAAAAAAATCTGTTAGAATTTTATTATATTTTAAAGTCATTATTTCCTTTAGAAGAATGTTTTTTAGGGAGGTGGGGTTGTGAACTAAAGACCCCTGTAGCACAGTCTAAATGTTTGTCCTTAATGTTTTTTTCCCCTTACATTAATTTTACTTTATACTTTTAAAACCAGTACTTTTTAAACCCTATACTGTAATGAAAATTAATACTTTGGACATCTCTGGAAGTCAGCACAGACCGAGATAGTTTCAACTTGACCTGAGTAAACACCAAAGTATGCTATGGCTCTGAACTATAATTTGAGGTTGTGCAGAATTTTGCTGTTGAGATTTTCTCAAAACAGCAGCAACTCCATCCGTTCTCAACAAAAGATGTTCTTGATTTAAAACTCTGGTATGGAAAGAGGTGGGCGATGATTTCTGTGAGGAATGCTGTTTTATTTATTTTCCATCTGTTATCTCACTTGGCCTCAGCTGGATAATTGAAAAAAAAGTTTTAATCTCGTGCAACAGTTTATTTAAATTTATTCATGCACCACATTTCTTTGTCCTTCATAAGAAAGTGTAGTTACTTCTCATCACATCTTCAAACCGTGCAAAACAGATGCAGTGTCCTTCCAGCCTTCACAGCCTTCATCTGTTTTTTGCACATGTATTTCTCCATACAAACACACTCAGCCCTGCGCTTGCAGCTAAGATAAGGTGGACACGGTTCTTCTGCGTGTATTGACGCTGCAGTGTTGTCCCTTTTGTTTGCTGCTCTCTTCTTCTGGGACTRAATRTCTCCAGAGGTCCATCCTCAGAGCKAACCAGGCTGATAAAAGGCGGAGCAGCGCAGCTTAAAAAGAAAGAAACCGCCGTTGTCAGGGCTCAAACTCGGCTCAGACGACACGGAGCAAAAGGCCAAGCTTTCATGTTTTCAGAAAGATAACACTGAAGGGGTAAAGGTGAGGGCTCAGAAGCTTTACTGCAGTAATCGAAGCCCTGCTGTAACTTTTACTAACACAGAGAAAAGGCTTTTATGACTTCAGAGGATATTTTATTTACTAAGTCATTTCTTCAAGCCCCATTTTTTATATCTTAACAGAAACAATTAGAAACATTTAACCTTTAAAGCCCAACTCTTTTCTTAAAGCTTGTCTTTACCTTACAGTTTTAGATTTACTATTTGTCCCAAAAAGAAAAGCAGATTTGAAGTCTATTGCATGCACACATACAGTGACAAATCTATATTTGTTAGTTTTTAGATTGGTTTATTACAGCTACATTGTTAAAGGAGACAAATCATCCTTTTAAAAACTTCTTTTCACATTAAATCATTCTGTTCGGGTCTATTTAAAGAGGAACTGCAATGCTTTGGTCTGACATGGACTAGACCCACACTATAACACTAGACCTGTACTATAACACTAGACCTGTACTATAATACTAGACCTGTACTATAACACTAGACCTGTACTATAATACTAGACCTGTACTATAACACTAGACCTGTACTATAACACTAGACCTGTACTATAACACTAGACCTGTACTATAACACTAGACCCGTACTATAACACTAGACCCATACTATAACATTAGACCCATACTATAACACTAGACCCGTACTATAACACTAGACCCGTACTATAACACTAGACCCATACTATAACACTAGACCCATACTATAACACTAGACCCATACTATAACACTAGACCCGTACTATAACACTAGACCCGTGCTATAATACTCGATGTGTACTATAACACAAGACCTGTACTATAACCCTAGACATGTACTATAATACTAGACCTGTACTATAACACTAGACCTGTACTACGCTAGATCTGTACTATAACACTAGACCTGTACTATAACACTAGACCTGTACTATAACACTAGACATGTACTATAATACTAGACCTGTACTACAACACTAGACCCGTACCAAAATACTAGACCCGTACTATAACACTAGACCCATACTGTAACACTAGACCCGTACTATAACACTAGACCCGTACTGTAACATTAGACCCATACTATAACACTAGACCCGTACTGTAACACTAGACCCGTACTGTAACACTAGACCCATACTATAACACTAGACCCATACTATAACACTAGACCTGTACTATAACACAAGACCTGTACTATAACACAAGACCTGTACTATAACACTAGACCTGTA
>NW_013952484.1:1261767-1262810 GCF_001266775.1 Austrofundulus limnaeus | reverse complement strand
TAGACCCGTACTATAACAGTAGACCCGTACTATAACAGTAGACCCGTACTATAACAGTAGACCCATACTATAACAGTAGACCTTTACTATAATACTAGACCTTTACTATAATACTAGACCCGTACTATAATACTAGACCCGTACTATACTAGACCCGTACTATACTAGACCCGTACTATAATAGTAGACCCATACTATAATACTAGACCCGCACTATAATAGTAGATCTTTACTATAATACTAGACCCATACTATAATACTAGACCCATACTATAATAGTAGATCTTTACTATAATACTAGACCCATACTATAATACTAGACCCATACTATAATACTAGACCCATACTATAATACTAGACCTGTACTATAATACTAAACCTGTATTATAATAATAGACCTGATATAATCCAACACTGATAGCTTTCTTTCTTCATTATTTCCCNACTCTTTTCTTAAAGCTTGTCTTTACCTTACAGTTTTAGATTTACTATTTGTCCCAAAAAGAAAAGCAGATTTGAAGTCTATTGCATGCACACATACAGTGACAAATCTATATTTGTTAGTTTTTAGATTGGTTTATTACAGCTACATTGTTAAAGGAGACAAATCATCCTTTTAAAAACTTCTTTTCACATTAAATCATTCTGTTCGGGTCTATTTAAAGAGGAACTGCAATGCTTTGGTCTGACATGGACTAGACCCACACTATAACACTAGACCTGTACTATAACACTAGACCCATACTATAACACTAGATCCATACTATAACACTAGACCTGTACTATAACACTAGACCTGTACTATAACACTAGACCCATACTATAACACTAGACCCGTAATAAACACTAGACCCGTACTACAACACTAGACCCGTACTACAACACTAGACCCATACTATAACACTAGACCCATACTACTAGACCCATACTATAACACTAGACCCATACTATAACACTAGACCTGTACTATAACACAAGACCTGTACTATAACACTAGACCTGTACTATAATACTCGACGTGTACTATAATACTCGACGTGTAC
>NW_013952484.1:1258286-1261757 GCF_001266775.1 Austrofundulus limnaeus | reverse complement strand
TAGACCCGTACTATAACAGTAGACCCGTACTATAACAGTAGACCCGTACTATAACAGTAGACCCATACTATAACAGTAGACCTTTACTATAATACTAGACCTTTACTATAATACTAGACCCGTACTATAATACTAGACCCGTACTATACTAGACCCGTACTATACTAGACCCGTACTATAATAGTAGACCCATACTATAATACTAGACCCGCACTATAATAGTAGATCTTTACTATAATACTAGACCCATACTATAATACTAGACCCATACTATAATAGTAGATCTTTACTATAATACTAGACCCATACTATAATACTAGACCCATACTATAATACTAGACCCATACTATAATACTAGACCTGTACTATAATACTAAACCTGTATTATAATAATAGACCTGATATAATCCAACACTGATAGCTTTCTTTCTTCATTATTTCCCNACTCTTTTCTTAAAGCTTGTCTTTACCTTACAGTTTTAGATTTACTATTTGTCCCAAAAAGAAAAGCAGATTTGAAGTCTATTGCATGCACACATACAGTGACAAATCTATATTTGTTAGTTTTTAGATTGGTTTATTACAGCTACATTGTTAAAGGAGACAAATCATCCTTTTAAAAACTTCTTTTCACATTAAATCATTCTGTTCGGGTCTATTTAAAGAGGAACTGCAATGCTTTGGTCTGACATGGACTAGACCCACACTATAACACTAGACCTGTACTATAACACTAGACCCATACTATAACACTAGATCCATACTATAACACTAGACCTGTACTATAACACTAGACCTGTACTATAACACTAGACCCATACTATAACACTAGACCCGTAATAAACACTAGACCCGTACTACAACACTAGACCCGTACTACAACACTAGACCCATACTATAACACTAGACCCATACTACTAGACCCATACTATAACACTAGACCCATACTATAACACTAGACCTGTACTATAACACTAGACCTGTACTATATCACTAGACCCGTACTATAACACTAGACCTGTACTATATATAATACTAGATATGTACTATAACACTAGACCTGTACTATAACACTAGACCTGTACTATATTACTAGACCTGTACTATAACACTAGACCTGTACTATATATAATACTAGATATGTACTATAATACTCGACGTGTACTATAACACTAGACCTGTACTATAATACTAGACCTGTACTATAACACTAGACCTGTACTATATATAATACTAGATATGTACTATAACACTAGACCTGTACTATAACACTAGACCTGTACTATAATACTCGACGTGTACTATAACACTAGACCTGTACTATAATACTAGACCTGTACTATAACACTAGACCTGTACTATATNCACTAGACCCGTACTATAACAGTAGACCTTTACTATAATACTAAACCTTTACTATAAACCTTTACTATAATACTAGACCCGTACTATAATACTAGACCCGTACTACAACACTAGACCTGTACTACAACACTAGACCCGTACTACAATACTAGACCCGTACTATAACAGTAGACCTTTACTATAATACTAAAGCTTTACTATAAACCTTTACTATAATACTAGACCCGTACTATAATACTAGACCCGTACTATAATACTAGACCCATACTATAATACTGGACCCATACTATAATACTAGACCCATACTATAATACTAGACCCATACTATAATAGTAGATCTTTACTATAATACTAGACCCATACTATAATACTAGACCCGTACTATAATACTAGACCCGTACTATAATACTAGACCCGTACTATAATAATAGACCCGTACTATAATACTAGACCCGTACTAGAATACTAGACCCATACTATAATAGTAGATCTTTACTATAATACTAGACCCATACTATAATACTAGACCCATACTATAATACTAGACCCATACTATAATACTAGACCTGTACTATAATACTAAACCTGTATTATAATAATAGACCTGATATAATCCAACACTGATAGCTTTCTTTCTTCATTATTTCCCCGTGGTTCACCCTTATCAAAGTCCGCAACCTGCAACTACCTGGTAATAGAAATCTAAAAGAAGGCCTTTTCTATTTGAAGGTCAGGCAGAGTCAATATTTAAGCTTGGCTGAGAAGCACATGTTGCGGCAGATTTGTAAACTGTGGTTGAGCTCCGTGTACACTGAAGGATTCGACAGCACAGAGAGGAGAGGCAAAGGCTGACATTTACACCGGAGGGGATCAAGGGATTGTGTGTATGAGCGAGTGCTTTGGTATATGAGGTGTGGCAGCGAACTGATGACACTAATGCTGTCATTCCGTTTTAATGAGGAAAATATTTAGAATCCCAAAGCAACACAACTGGATCAGCGTTTACAGCCTCTTGATTCTTTTTCTGTCTGGACATCTTGTCACCATGAATTATTGGACATGTTGCCTTTATTCTCTTMATGAAGAATTGTTTGTGAAGGTTTTATAGCACCCATCAATATTGACATTTTTGCTGCTTGATTTTTCTCTTCTTATAGAGACTGRATTTGACATGAAAAGATTTTATACTTGGTTGAAACACTGAGAATCAGCAACATGGAAGACTTGGCTGTTAACAGAAATGCTTATTTTCCCAAAGTTTTTGATCAACTTCAGCCACAAATTACTCTATCTTAACTTTTAATAATTTTTTTGAATGTGGGGTTCTATGGAAAGGTTATTAACCATTAATATCTTACCTGCTGTGGATAAGCTCTTTGAACAACCTCAGGACAAAYAACATTTAATTCTATCTAGATTGACAAACTAACAGATAATCTGACCTGAGCCAAGCATTTATTGCATTCTTAAACAACTCCAATCTCAGTTATTTTAAAGCAGTCCATGTAAATGTTATTTTATATGCTTTGCATCAGGGTTCTCAAACATTTTGGGTCTGTGGACATCTTACAAGGGTGACAATTTTCCACAGACCCCCTCATAAAGCCTGTGCTGGTTTAAAAATAATTTTAATCATTCACTGTAAAAAAAAAAAAAAAGTCAGTAAAAAAATGGAGAATGTCCTGGTAATTTTCTGCCAGGACATTCTCCGTTTTTTTACGGACATTTCTGTAAACCATAAAACAGATTTTCCCCGTAACTTAACAGGTATTTATGTACAATTTACGTATATTTCTGTTAATGAAAAAACGGATAATTTCGTATTTTTGCAGTATATTTCTTGTATATTAACAAACACTTCCTTTGTTTATAAACTGAAATTTCCTTTTCTTAAACGGACATTTCTGTAAACTGGATTTTTCATGTAATTTAACAGATTTTTTTACGTACAAATTACGTACATTTCTGTTAATAAAACAACTGATAATTCTGTATTTTTCCAGTATATTTTCTGGTTCATTCACGAACAATGATACAGTGGTTTGCAAAAGTATTCATACCCCTTGAACTTTTCCATATTTTGTCACATTACAACCACAAACATAA
>NW_013952484.1:1240041-1258276 GCF_001266775.1 Austrofundulus limnaeus | reverse complement strand
TTATGTTTGTGGTTGTAATGTGACAAAATATGGAAAAGTTCAAGGGGTATGAATACTTTTGCAAACCACTGTATTTAAAAAACAGACATTTCCATATTTTTACATTATATTTACTGGTCAATTCAACACTTATGTTAAAAAAAATCCATGTATATTTTCTTAGTCTGTTCTTTGTGTTTATCAATGGTTGTAAGTATGTAATGGTTAAAAATCAAAATTGAAGGCAATCTTCAAACGACTAGAATCTTACATATATTTCTCATGCAAAGTAAAAAAATGAAACCATGATACCTTAAACACCCTTTATTTTTAAGAAGTTTTTCCATTCATATAAAACACTGACATTTATTTAATGTTCTTAAATAATGACAGCAACTGTGACTAAATGTAAACAAAATTYAATTAGACAGAAATACAAAATGGCAGTCTTTTTACAACACTAAGTTGTGTTTGTTTTACTGCCTTATAGGTGGTTGTGAAGGGAATATTATTTTTTGCTTGGTTTTGTATGTTTTACTTGTGTATTGTTTCCCGTATGCATTTTTTAAAAATGAAAACCAAATTAACAATTTATTGAAAATTTTAAGGACCCCTCGATACAGCTTGCGGACCCCTAGGGTTCCTGAGACCCCAGTTTGAGAACCTCTGCCTTACATGGCCATCAATAACCTGTCCAGGGTGTACCCTGCCTCTTGCAGACTGAATAAGGGCACCAGCTCAAAACGATCAAAACATCCCTTAAAAGCACAAGTTTGTAAACTGAGATTTCTTAGATTTTATTTTTACCACAAGATTGACTGATTTGTTGGGACTACTTTTGTTGTTTAGCAGAACATTTTTCTTGCATTTGATTATTCTAAAGKAAATGATTGGAAGGACACTTCTCTTCAGCACAACTATATTTAAACCTCAGCTGACAAGATGATACAGAATGTGTAGATGCTGTGTGGAGGGGATGCAGACGATTTCCTTAAATAGCATCATGCTTGAATCTCTGTTTAAYTGCCTCGTGTTGGAGATGATTGCATTAATTCAGCAATTCAGCTGCAGTTTACACAACAGAGCCAGGAGGTGTCAGAGCRCCAATAAAGCAGGAGTCTTGAGTTYCATCCCACTTTATTGGATTGTRCATTAGCCTTTGCCAATCACAAGGGATAATTGCTCAGTTTAATTTACCACCTGAGGCTACAGGATGCGAGGAGCCTCCTGGAAGWCGGCTCACCATCACTCGACTCGAACTCTGCGGGAAGACGGAATTTAAATTCCCTTGGAATCGACTTTAGGCGGTCGTGAACTGGATTCTCCGGTTCGTTTTGGATCTCCTCTATATGTTAACACGACGTGACACGCTTTCAACCTCTAATATTGCGGATAAAGATGACACTTCCTGTGTCGTCTCGCACCGGTTTACTGACACGGGGAAGGTCGTGAAGCGGCAAAAAAAGTGTGAACTRATTTAAGCGAACACCAACAGCAGGTGGCTCTACAAAGGAGTCACTGATAACCTGCCAGAGCTCAGTATTGATTATTACCATGTTAGATAACAGAACCACAGATACGCTACCTTCTGTGACTTACTTTACTTGTAAGTTGCAGTAATTAAATTGGCAGTWGTGGTTTTATTTTTTTAAAGGGGTCATATTAATTCACTGTTTTAGGCATTAAATACATTTTGTTGTGTRCTTTTAGTGCAGATATTTATATTCTGTTTGGATTTCAACTCGTTTAGTTTTCTCTATTTTCTATGACTGTAAAGTGTCTGTAAAGCTAGGTGAGTTATAGCCATTTTTTGTGTTTCTAAATATGAGCTGGCTGTGGTGGCCATCTTGAACTGGGTTTTAAGTGAGAATAAAGACAACACAACAAGGGCGGTAAGCTCATAATACATTTTGAACGGCTGCGTTCGACTCCTGCCCCTTTAAAGTACAAACAGCTGGTATTATCTCTACTCACTGAGTCAGTGGCCCAGATCTGAGACCAGCACACGATTCACCTCCCACGTCTCGTCAATCCGTGGATGACGTGTTCAAGGCAACTTCGTTTGAACTGCAGCTTCTTTCTAAGAATCCGTCCTCCCAGAGGTTCAGTGTCGTCATAATGTCAACACTGGCGAAGCCCTTTTCTTTATCCATCTGCTCTACTGAGCGGGTGTGTGGGTGTGTTTGTGTTGATGGACAGCTTACCGCATTGCCTGATTATTGGTGACCAGCTGTGCTTGCCCTGAGTGAAAACAAGCTGACATGTCACGTCTATCCCCCGAGCTGTTGTGCGCTCTCACACACAAACCACGGAAATAGCTGATATTTAAAGGGATCCCCGATTAGTTGTCTCATTTGACTTGATTTGATAAACATATATTTTAACTGTAAAATAAAGACTGTAAAAATACTGTAGGCTGTTTAGTTTTGTAAATTTTTTAAAATATATTTTAACATGGACGGAGCCATTTTATTTACACACAAAGCATTCTGGGTAAATGATAACGTGTATATGTCCTCTTTGTGAGCGAGCTATATCCACCCTGAAGGTTAATCTTGGACAATATCTGATGATCGACTCTTTTAAATGAAACCAGAGAGCGTTGACAGAGAGGAGAAGGTAGAAATGACTCAGCCTGGAACTGAAAATATGGATGGAGGACAACAGAGCTGCTTCATGGAAGAAGAACCTCAGCTTAGCGTGTTAGCTTTAGCGCTGATGCTATATTGCCTTATATGTATTAGCTCGATGCTAGCACGACAAACTGACAAGCTAAACTGAGGTCCTCCATCCATATTTTCAGTTGCAGCTGAGTCAATTTTGTGTTCCCCTTTCTGTCATGTGGATGGAGGACCTCAGTGACGAGAGGAGAATGTGTAGCGCTGAGCTAATATATATGGTGATAGCATCGAGGCTAACACTATGGCTAACAAGCTAAACTGTTGTCCTCCATCCATATTTTCAGTTACAGGTTGAGTCATTTTTACCTTCTCCTCTCTGTCAACGCTCTCTGATTTCATTTAAAAGAGTCGATCATCAGATATTGTCCARGATTAACCTTCAGGGTGGATATAGCTCGCTAGCAGCATCGCACCGAGGACCTATCCACGTCATCATTTACCCAGAATGCTTTGTGTGTAAATAAAATGGCCCCATCCGTGTAATATATTTTTAAACTTTTAGTTTAAAAGCTATAAAAACTAAACAGCCTACGGTATTTTTACAGTCTTTATTTTACGGTTAAAATATATGTTTATCAAATAAAGTCTAATGTTACAACTAATCTKGGATCCCTTTAAGAACAAGTGACCTCATGACTTTAAAAACACAAAAAAAACAGCTCAAAACGTCTGCACAGGAGCGACACACTTCCTTCCCCTCTTCTGCTTTCTGATCAGAAGCTGAGTGAACATGATGAAGGCTTTATGGCTCTTTCAATTTCTTCTCCCTCACCTCCTCGTGCGTTTTATCCCCTTCCATCAATATTTATAAGCCCCCGCTGTAACAATAAGCGCTGATGGTGTATGGGGAGCGGGGGGCCATTTGCAGATGTGTCTCAGCTTTGTTTCTTTCCACGTGCAGCGAATAAGTGTTTGACATTGAAAACATCCTCCTATTAAAGCAGGCAGACACAGCTAAGAGTTCCCTCAAGGGTTATGGCTCATCAGCAGCTGTGCGTGAGGAATGCGTACATGTGCCTCGTGCATAATTTTCTTCGTCTCCAGCTGTTTCTGCGAGCGCGACGTCCATGTGACAAACGACTTGCATGAGTGTCTTCTCCCCGCTCCCGTTAATCACGAGCCCTCAGCGTCGTGTGAGTTATGCACTCCGATAACAAGTGTCCCCGCGTTTGTCGGCCGGAGCTATGTGGAAATAACTGGTAGAGGGAAACGGAGGCTGGATGCCACTGGGAGGTTTTGGGGGTCATAAACGTTAAACTCAGGTGTGCTTGATTAACTACAGCTGTCAGCGAGGGCGGAAGGTCACATCCCTCCAGTCCTCCTGCATGACAGGCAGACACCAGACGCTTTGCAAGCTGACATCCGCCTCCTCGTCCCCCCCTGGGTTTTCCACTTTCTCCAGACAGCGTAGGGACTTGGTTGATGTAGGGGTCAAACAGGAGCTCTCTGTGATGTCGAGTGCTCAGGCTGCACAGTGTTCTGCTGGATTAGCCTTAGAGGTGCGAGTATGTACCAAAGTCTATCCTTGTTATGTCATCGGGATGAGTCGAGGGGTATTTGAAACGAGATCACATCTTATTTCATTGTGTAATTTGCTTTGTTTGTATGTTTATTCTTTTAAAACTGTAGACACTTGTGTTTAAAAAGGTGGTTTGAATATAAGAACAACTAGGCTGCTTTATTATATCGAATATATTTACTTTTAACTGGGAAATCTGGGAAATCGGATGCACGTGAATGCATATATATGATAATGTGAAAGCCTGTTTTCATTCTTTATGCAAATCTTATATAATACATACAATTATGCAATGGCTGGTAGGCATTTTCATTTTTCAGCCAATGTGGGGGTCATAAACATTCAAAGATAAAATGAATGAAAATGGAGCATTTTGATTCTGTGGTCAATAATTTATTATGGCCCACGCAATGTGGAGCGGGGCCACATTGTTTTTGTAATATATTTCCAAAGCTTGGTGGGTTGATTTTATGTACAAATATTTTCAGAACAGCTGATCCAAAGTGTTGCATTCTGATTTAATTTGACTACACAAATAAAGATTGTATATTTTTCAGAATACTAGGGTTGTGTCTAAATTCAGGGGTTGAAGCCGATGTAGGCCGAGCCCCACGTAGAATTTGTGTTTAACTCCAGTATCAGTACTTGTAATTGCATGTTGAACATTTCAATGCAGCATAAATTTCATCAGCTATAAGTAAACAAACGTTTAAAAAGAAATTATTTGGTCCGCGTGAAACCAACAGGACAATTTACCTTCATAAACATAAATAACCAGTGATTATTCTTATTCTACAGACCAAATCGGTCATTTATAAAAAGATAGAAAATATGATTTTTCATCCATATGTGGCGCCCCCAGCAGGTGGACGGCTCTTAGCATTTGCCTATGTTGCCTATGTTACAGGCCAGCCCTGATGAGAAAATTATCAACACACAAACACGGAACTAGATGAATTCCCTGGTCACAACACAATAAAAACACTGATGTTGATGTGGCCAAAAGCTCTTTCCTCGCACAAGATGTACTCACACACCCAAAGGTTAATAAGGCCACTTTGTTTGTGTGCTTGATTATTTAGGATCAGGTGGTATCAACAGGGGTCTGAAATGTGTGAAGTAAATTTGAGTTTATTATGCAAATCAGCGTAGCAACAATTGTTCTCAAGTCGCCCTGGTATGGTTACTGAATTAATTAACTGCCTCCTGGCCCTTTTGTTGTTGTGCTCTTTTACATAAAGCACAGCTTACATGGAAATGCTAATAAATAATCTTATAATACAGGGATATTTGCAACACGCGGTTMTGACGAAGCCATACAAAAAAGAAAGAAGCTTTCAAAATAGAATCRGAATCAGGTGTTTGTTGCCAGAACACAAACACAGACATTACTTCCGCTGTTTCACCTCTGTCCCTGCAGGCACCTGTTAGGGGTGAGCGAGTTAGCAAACAGCTCAAACAGGTGGCAACGTCAGTGTCACTTAGACATGAGCAGCCTCAGCTGAGCTTGTCAAGGTTTGTATTCCTCCATCTGGGACCACAAACAGCTGGACTGGGCTTTTGACCTCAACCCACTGAAACTCTTTGGGGAAGAGCGACGGCTCTTGGAGCTCTTTAACGCACTTGCTCCAGTGACATTTTGAGGCATTTTTTAGGTGCAAAGAAGATGAGAAACAAACAAAATTAATACATGTGCAGATGTCTAACAAAAATAGACATTAATGCCCGTGTCAAACTCTAGGCCTGTGGGCCAAACGTGGCCCGCCATGCCATTTTATGTGGCCCACGAGAGCTTTAAAGATTTATTAAAATCTTTAAAATCATTGTATGCTGCTTTAAAGCCAGCATTGATCATAAACTACATCTTGCATTATGCATGTCGATTATTTTACCACAGAATGACGGCATCCCACCACTAACTGAAGGTGCAGGGTTCAACAGTAGCTTGTAGCTGTCGAAATTCACCATGTACAAAAAAAATCCATTTTGCTGCATTTTCACCGATTGTTTTTGCTGTGGCCCAGTTGTTGCAAATATTTAAAAAGTTCAGAAGAGAGTTCAGAATTCAAACTGGCTTGCAGCTCAACAACAGAGAGTGAAACTCTTTTACTTTTTTAGTATTTGTTTAATTTATTTCACATTTAGTCGTGCACATAGTCATTTTCACTATTTATAAGGGTTTGTTAAAACACAGTTTCTATGTATGAAATACCACTCAGAGTTCAAGGAACATAATGTTTTTGTGTTTAGTCAAAGTTAAAGCAAAGTTGATGACAATCGATCCTTTGAGTGCGTACAAAATGCTCATGTGGCCCTCTGAGGAGAAAATGGGTTTGACACTCCTGCATGAAAAAGGTCCAAAGTTGATACTGAGAAGAACTCATTTTGCCTGTCTCTGTGTTTATCTGTAGTATTAGCAAAATAACCACTTGATGGAATTGAATGAAAATTGCAGAAAGTAATCATTTGCATCAATTCTTTGTCTTTTGTAGTTCCCCCAATTTAAAAWGGCCACCACAGCTAGCTAATTGAGATTGTGAAGAAGCGAAGGTTCAAAGCAATCTGCTGGCTTTTTAGTTATTTGACCGTTTGTAATGTTATGAAAGTGAATTGTTTTGTATGATCATTGGAAAGAATTAACTGTAATTGGGTTTGAATCTGGATCTGAAGAGGATTTATGATTGGGACTTGCTTTTTCTTTTATCAGTAATGACTTGTTGAAAATTGGTGTTATATACCCAAAGTAAAACAATTTGGATTCAAGCTTTAATTCAAAATTGTGTATTAATGGCACTGATAAAATACTTTGATTTTGACCCAGATCCTTCTCAAAAGGCATCACCTGCACTGAAAAAACAAACTTTTGGGTGTAGTAACATTTATTTAATTATTCTTTTAAATTTTACAAAAAAATATCAAAATCTAAACTACTAGAATTGACTAAATAAACAATACACATATTGTATATCAATATTACTGTATAAAAAGTAAATGCTAATATTATTTTACCAGTAATATTTAAGTGCTTTGTGTGCATGTGCACACAAAGGCTGCTGCTCCTCATTCCCTTGCTTCACTTTTCAAGAAGAGGACAAGACATGGTGGAAATAAAACATAAGTTGTCTGGTTTCTTTTGATTGAATACATTTGTTGGTGTGCAATAGTTTGATGTCATAATGTAGGTGATATTTAGTTGTCAGAGAACAGGGAATGCATATTGTAGCATTCTGCTGTGTTTGGCTGTTTGTCATGCGACTGCAGTGGAGGATTGTGGGYAGGATTCATGTTTGTGGCTGTTAAATCATTTTAGGGAATTGGTTAACATTGTTCTTTCAGCAATTAGTCTGTTGTGTTACTCTACGTTGTGTGTTCGTTAACTTGTGTTAAACCGTTCAGCAGAAGTAACCATAAGTGAGAGTGGTAGGCCTAGTCATTAATAAGACCTGTGAGTTTCACTTTGTCTGTGTTGTTCATGAAGAAGAATCCAATAAAGATTCATCAAAAACACCACCTGGTGGTGAAGTCTTGAACTACAACAAGAGCTACACCTCTCTCTGTAGCTGTGAGCTGTCATGCTGCAACATTGTGCTTGACGCATGTGCACTGTTATAAAGAACTTGTAAGATTTACTAGAAAAAATCCTCGTAACAATTTGCACCAGCGTTTAAGTAAATTTAAATGCTACAAATTCAAGTAATATTTACTCATCATTATCTAGTAAAAGTTATTGAGAATAGAGTTAAATATTTGACTAAATCAGGTAAATTTTACTTAATTTGATCAAGTATATGTTACAAGATTTAATTGAGCAAATTAAGTAAAATTTACCTGATTTATTCACAAATCTTTAACTATATTCTTAATAACTTTTACTAGATAATGATGAGAGGAAATAAAGTATTACATGAATTTGTAGCATTTAAAATTACTTAACAAACGTTAGTGCAAATTATAAGGATTTTTTCAAGTATATCTTACAAGTTATTTTTTTCAGTGTACATTTAGTTTTTAACACAGTTTTGAAGGACCTAAACAYGGCCAGTCTTGCACAAAGCGCGCTCTGAGGACGAGGCTGCAGTGGAAACAAGGAGCCAGAAGCGCCGGTTTGTTTGCTTGGAACATCCCAGCATCACCAGGTGCAGTGGAGCAAAATTCCCACTACGTGGCTACTGGGATCCGGAGGGGAGGGGAGGGAGTCGCTGTCGTTGGAGGCAGATGAAATGAGGAGAGAGAAAGTGGGCAGGCGAGGTGGCGGGATTTTAGTTGAACCCTTCATTCTGTCAGACATGCGCAAGAGCGACAGCAGCAGCAGCAGCAGCAGCTCCAGCATCACCATCACCGCCGCTGCGCCGCATTTCTGCCTTGGCTGAGCGGCTCACACCTCGGACAGGACAGGAGAGGAGAGGAGAGGGGAGGGAAGCCGAGAGCCACCGAGACGCAGTGAGTGGGGTGGAGGGGGGGAAACGCAGCGAGTAAATTCCACCCGAGCATCCTCCCTCCCTCCCCCCCTCCCCCCAGCCCAGCAGCCTCCACCTTTCTTCAAGAGGCGACCTGTGCGGCGGGCGCCAGAATGGAGACACTGCGCTAAAAGGACAGGCGGGGGGCACTAAAAATGTAAGGCTCACCGGAGGGGGATATCAGAGGAGACGAGAGCGCGTGCGCGTGCTCGTGCGCGCCAGGAAGAAAGTGGCTACTACCCCCCCACCCTCCTCCTCCTCCTCATCACCATCACCATCATCTGTCTTCTGCGGGCGATTCCGGCTCCGCGCTCTGCGGCGTGAAAATGAAGAAGTTCAACATCAGGAAGGTGCTGGACGGGCTGAAGGAGGTGTCCTCCTCCGCGCCGTCTGTCCAAGTGGGACCACAGGAGAACCACCTGGTTCAGGAGAACCTCCAGTCCGAGCATTTCCAGCTCTGCAAGGTGTGTGTGTGTGGGGGGGCATCATTAAGGATCTGTTGTGTTGTTTGCTTGTTGTGCCGCGCGCTCAGGAGAAGTGCGCTCCACAGAATCCTTTCATTCATCACAGATCGTTTCACGCATCTTCTTTTTAAAGTATTTAAAATCTGTGTTTGGATGGCAGATCCTGGTGAGTGCAGCCTTCTGAACGCTTCAAACCCATTCAGTCACACAGAGATGATTTCGCACAGTGTGTACTAACTGTTTTACAGCGTGTGTGTGTTAGTTATTAACACACACATGCTGTAAAATCCCAGAGTTTGCTGGATGTGCGCATGGCATGAGCTGTCATATTAGGGGCTGGGCCGAACTGATCCTTTTCTTGCATAATCTGCTGGGACTGGATTAACAAAACGGCTGGTCATGATGGATGTGTGTGTGTGTGTGTGTGTGTGTGTGTGTGTTTGTGTGTGTGTCTCCACTTCTTGCTGCTCACTCACATTTCCCCCCCTCAGACCTCTAAACACATTGCTCCATCTCAAGGTCCCCCTGTCCCACTGGGACTGATGGTGCCTGAAGCGGGGCAGCTTAGCCGGGAATAAAAAGTCTGCCTTGATTTGTCACATTAACAACGGATGGGATAATTAAACACTCGTGCAGTTTTCATGTTCCTGCAACAACTTCGCCCACTGCAAAGTTAATTCAGCGTATCCCCAGTTGTTCTCTAATGACTAAGTGTGGAGTTTTAATAGACCACATGGTGCACTTGCTATTGATTTTTCTCACGCATTTAAGCTGCATGCTTGTTGCAGGCTCAGCTATGAATTATTTTAACTCATTTTTATGTCGGCTTTTGATCCATTTTGGCCTGTACAGTTGTTTTTAGGTAACATCATAGTCAAAAACACCTTTGTGTTACCATCGCTCAACGGGCCTGATCGGATGGAGTCAGCATTTCTCTTTCAGAAATTAAATATTTGTTTTCAGTTGTGAATCTACCCAAATTGCAAACATAATCTAGAAGAACTATCCCTAAAGTAAAAATTTGAAAATGAAAGTAGCCGCCTTGTGAAGATCTCCTAGTGCCCGTGACATGCATATCCATGAAATACAAAAGTCAAGGAAAATATGTTCTTATTTCAGAAACTTGGCATAATACACATGATTTTAACCGTTATGTCACATAATTGGCATATTTTCTTTTGAAATAGCCTATCTGCCACAGACTTCCGATTCGAGCACTTCCGCATTCTTTAGCCACGCACCGGTCTTCCAGTTCGCAGGCAACACTGTGTTAGCAAAAGATTTTTTCACTCGACAACAACTCAGTGTTCTCCACAGTACAGAATTAGCATATTGCATGTACCAACATTAACACAGGACACGTACAGGTCCAGCCAAGTGGGGAAAAAAATCACKCCAAAGTGGATTAAAGCCATAAAAACAAAGGAAAGACGTTCGTGTTTATGGTTCCAGAAATTAGCCTTTTTCGCTATTCCTTGGCTGTTTGTTCTGCGAATATTTCATGTAGAGCTGTGACACTTATATTGTTGGAAAGAGCAGAGTCTGGGCTTTAAATTGATGGGCTACTTGTATGGTTTGGATCGTTTTCTCCAATGTTGGTGAACTGAAAACGTAATGATTATCAGGCGGTGGTTCTGCGGCTCTTGGTACTCGTGTTTTGTCTACTCTGTAATATACACTCTAACAAGTTTTTACTTTTGCATAAAACTCATGACAAAGGTACCTAAAAAAATTCATACTCTGTATAACACAAATGCGCGCACACACACACACCTACCTTGTACCGGCTGCTGTGTTAGCTTCCTGCTAGCTGTCGTCTGGAGGTGGTCTTTCGTCTCCTGTCTTGGCAGTGAAGGGGGATAATCGTACATTTCCCTTTTGTAACCTCCGTCTTCTCATTTCTGACTCTGGCTCTTGAATATCCCCAGGTTAGAAATGCTGATTATAAACGCGAGTGTGAGATTTTATAGCTAAGTTTTCCCTGTAATGCTATGATCCACAGCTGTCACCTTTCCTCCTCTTTGAGAGGAAAATGTAGAAAAACTAACTACTCTATTGCTTAAATAAACTTAAAAATATATATATTCCCATGGCATTTAGAGGTTGAAATGACAATAAATTGTCTTTTAAAACAGCACGTGTTTTATGAGGGGGTCCCTGGAATTTTTTTCACCCTTGTAAGGGGTCCCCAGACTCAAAAGGTTTGAGAACCCCTGCTCTTTTGTACCTGCTGGTTAGTGGACACAACGGCACACAACAGAACTCAYRTTTTATACCAGTGGCTCACAGATGCTTTAACTTTTGTGAYTTTTTCACARACTAGTACTAGCAGCTAACGCTAAAAACAAAGGCAGTAAGCAGGAAGTGGAAGRGATGTGCGTGGCAGGAATTTTAACGGAAATACGTCATCAATGGCTGTGGCATATAGGCTAATGACTCAGCTAAAGTGAAACAGGAAGTGACATCAAAGGGGAACTCTTTAASAAAGAGAGCTCCCTGGTTTTTCTTTATTGAAACAAAGTCTGTGTTGTTAGCCATAGTAGCACTGCTCTGTTTGCATTCAGACATTCCCCTTTGACATCACTTCCTGTTACTTCACATGCAAATATCTCAACAACCGTTCATCTTAGCAGCGTGAAATCTTTTTTGCAGTATGTTATCAATGTTATCTTTCCAAAAAGACATTTATATTTATTACAAAAAATTGATGTCACGGGCACTTTAATCTGTTTGCGCTCAGATTATATGTTGGGGAAAACCCTCGGCTACTACCACACTACATTTTACGTCAACATATTTCAAACTGACTGAGTTARATCATATAAATGTTTGTGTTTGCTACAACTGATTAGCATTGACCGTTATCTTGAAATGGGTCAACTTTCAAACAAAGACCTTCCTATAGTTTGAGTGACCCTCTGCTACTACCACACCACATTTTAGCTCAGTAGCTGGAAAATTAACTATATTATAGCCTATGTAGTAGTAGTATCCTTTATTTAAACAGGACATTTACTCATTGATATTTAAAACCTCTTTTCTAAGAGTGACCTGGCCAAGATAGCAGCAAAAAATATATATAGTATTGTATATATCTGTTTATTTAATATTGCTTAGCTGTGGCATCCACCTTGAAGTGCGTTGATTTCAAAAGATAATCAGTTATTTCTACGTATAATTATCAGTTTCTGCGGATTTTATTGAAACAGCTCTTTGGTTCACAACATTATTTAGGAGACAAACTCAACATGCACACAAAGGCAGTTATGATGATCCAGGCAAAAATAATCTAGAGTCAGACTGACACACCTAAAGGCTCGTRGGAAAATGGCATCAGCACCAGCCTGACATCTGATAGAATTGTCTTTCCTCACACTTCTGACTCSCTCCTGCACCTTTGCTGTCTGCCCGGACAAAAACTGTCTGTAACGTTTCTCTGGAAGAGAAGCAGGTGTCTGCGTTGCTCTGAGTGCTTCTTATGTAATGTGCTTTAGCCTTCTGCCACTAAGCAAACAAATCCAACAGTGTACCAATGGCTGACTGATGCCATAAAACTACAGTCACACTAATAGACTAAAGTGAGAAAGACTTTTCAGTGTTGCTGTTAAAAGTGCCCTCAACAAATAACCACCAAATGCCCCCTTATTGATGTATTTTATTTCCAGACTTCAGTGTAATCACGACTTCATGTGGGAGGCAGTGAGAGAAAGACAACATAAAGAGAGGAACGAGCGAGAAGGAATCTCAAAATAGACCCATGATTATAAAAGAATTTTAAATGTTAGTCCGGATACCAGCACTAGAACAAAACACACAAACATTATTTCCTCTCAGTCATATTCTCTCCACAGTTTCAGTCTTCAGTTTCATAACAGTTTCCACATCCATCTGGAGCATTTGTTTACCAAAGTCAGGTGTGTGACATCCTCTGACAATACAACACCCCTGCTGTGAAATGAAAATTGAAATTCACTGCCATCAAATCTCTCTTCCCCCCACCCCTCCCCCCATCTCTTTGCAAATAAACCAGACCGTTCGTCACGGCTTCCCCTATCAGCCATCGGCTATGGCGTTTGACCCCGTGCAGAAGATCCTGGCCGTCGGCACTCAGAGCGGGGCGCTCAGATTGTATCCTTTCAGTTCTTCTTAAGTTGTAAGAATCGGTGGCAGATCTGTTTGGAGGCAAAAGCAGGTAAGTCAACATGGGCTACAAGATATTAGTAAAACATTCACTTACAGTAATATTTAACATCACGTTTATTCTCACAACAGCCTCCATGTCAGGGTCGACCTGCGGCACAGGCAGTATAGGCAAAGGCTATGGGCGCTGTCCATCTGGGGGCGTCACATATGGGGGACAAAAAAAGTTCTATAACATTTTATCAGTCAGGGTTTGTGTCTATTTTCTGTTAATATTTTCTCCTTGTGTTTTCTCTGCTGATTCCAGTGTTTTTCCATTTTGTGTCSTCTGTCAATTTTTTGCCTTAGCCCCGCCCTCACTCACCTGTTCATGTGTCTCCTCCAGGTGTTTCTCGTTTAACCCTCATTAGATGGTTTTCAGTGTTCTACCTTTGTAAAATACTGACTATGTTGTTTTATTAATTCCCAAGAATTTAGTAAAATGCTCTTGAAATGGCTGGAAAATGTAGTTTTGAGTAAATATTTTACACTTTTTTCCGGGGGAGTATACGCTAAGATCCCCCCAAGAACTGCTTGAGTCCACAGCTGCTCATTAACATGAACAGATGTTCCTTCATTCTGTCAGCAGATGTTGGCAGGTATGAGGGATTGACCAAAMTATCACAGATTTTTAGTTTGTTCAGAGTTATTAAATGTTTTGCTACATTTTGGATGCATTCAGCTCCACGACTTGGGCAACAATTCTGATCCTGAAACTCTTTAAAAGACTGATGGTTGCAACAATGGCTTAGTAATAAATTATGTGGGCACAATTGTTTATTTGTTGACTTTTAGAGCCTTTAAATTTCTGAACTAGGTATGAATCAATGTTTATCAAACATTGAAAATGACACAAAAGAATCTGTTATTCTTGAAGCAAAATAAAAAGAAAAAAACTTAGATGTGGTGCAAGAATATTGTTGGTAAGCTGGTTTGATTCCTGAGTATTTTTAGACCGTGTTGAGGCGTATTGAAGGTTCAGCCTTAGTGTTATGGAGCACTTGTGTTTGAGAGTCTCATTTTTGGAAAAATTATTTTTGTTTTGTCTATATTYAAGCCCAACTTGCAGACGCAATCACACAACAAGCTAATGAGATCCRCTCTGGAACTCCTGACTCCATCATCGCAGCTGCTTTCACAGACATCGCTGCCTTGTTTTGCCGTACCCTTCCTCACATATTTCAAGTTGCTAAAAAAATAGAGTCTCCCGGTAAAGGACGAGCCGAAACGACCTGCCACAAATCAGCACAAGTGGGTTCTTTTCTCGGCCGCCTCGCAATATGAAGACGTTGGCAGAAACAGGGACAGCAGCTTGCTATGAAATGTCACCGCAGGGAGCCGTATAGCTTCAGAGGACGCCTGCGAAGCCTGCTTGTGTGGGGCTGTTTTTACAGGTCCTCCATGTGTTCTGCTGCCTGTCCAACAACCTTTGCCAGCTCATTACACTGTGATGAAGAGCCGTCCTCTTAGTTGTCTCTCTTCCCCACCTGCTGGCAGCCATGCCTGTGACTCAGTCTTCACCTGTGCAATAAAAGGGAGAACTTTAAAGCAGACGCTTGCCGGCAGTCAGGAACCAATTTATCCTGATTTACTTAACAAAACAAATAAAGCGTGATCAAATCTAATAAGGCATTCTTCAACAGAATGCATATTATGAGTTTTAGACTAGGATCATATATTGAGAAGTGATGGATTATAGCTAGTTTGGTCAAACTTTGTAAATAAAATTCGATGTTGTATTGCAAGATATTGCAAAATCTTGGTCCTACCAGTTAATGTTGGTGATTCTCAGCTGTTACCATATCAGATTTGAGACCTGTGCATTTGACTGATTTGTGTAAATTTGATGTTGTTTATCTGTGGTGGACATCTTGAATTAAGTTGATTCCAAAAGTTCATTGTGGATGTACATTTAAAGGGGCAATATTATGTGTTTCTCAGGCATACATTTAAATACTATACCATAATAGAGTATCTATGTCACCTTTAGCTGTTATTAAAATGCTGTTTTTATGTTTATATAGAAAATAAACTTATCTTCTCATCACTTCCTCTTCTAAATACCTTGAAATTGGCCCCTGTCTCTTTAAGAACCACCTTCAGATTCTGTCTCGCCCATTTCGGTGCGCGGGGGAGGGGTCGCACTCATGAGATGGGGGGTGCGCTATGATGCAGTTTACTTGGCATCTGAAAATACATTTCCTCAAAGGTGTTTTTAATCTGAAAAGAGCTTCACTGAGTGAGAACTATTAGCAGACAGTTTCACTTTCACTTTCACCCGAGAGCATGCAGGAGATATGGGCGGGATTTGTGGGGAGTGGGGAGGCGCTCCGCCACGAGGAAGTTCAGCTTAAAGACACGTCCCAGAGACGTTTCTGGTACCAAAAGGCGTTTCTGGTCCCCACCTGTCGTTTTGCTCCTCAGCATGTCTTCCTAAAAACACTGCAGGATTTCTCAAACATGCATGGATGAGTCAAAGCAAGGCTTTGGGCATGTTTTTTATGAGAGTATAACATTATAACATGATATAAAACTAAAAAAAGTTGATTTCACATGATATTGCCCCTTTAATGATCACTTTCTGAAAGTTCCATTATCATCTGCCCAACAGTTTAACGAGCTACAGACATTATTTTAATAAGTTCAATTGATTGTAGTGGTCATTTTAAATTGGGTTGATTTTGAACGTTAATTTGTTTTAAATATATCTTATGTCCAATGATATTTTGAGAGTTTTATTAGAATTAATTCAAGGTTCATAGATGTTTTGCTAAAAAGACAGAAATGAGCAAAAACACTGTTATCATGACAAACCTAACAATAACCACATGTTCTAGAGGTTTAAAAATTCACAACGCAGCTAAAACCATAACCCATCCAGAGCAGACTGCACATATTAGTAGACAGTAGGGTTGGGCATAATCGTATCGTGTGCAATTAATCGTCAGAAAAACATTAATCGATTATTTTTTGGCACTTGACAATTAATACGATTAATGTCACCAGGCAGATTGACTAGATATTTCCCCGGTCAGTCCACTCGGTGCTCCTCTCCGCTTCAAATATAACGAACATAAAAAAAATAAAATCTGAAATTTATTTATCTAGCAACACAATTTAAAATTTGATGTATAGCCCGAATGTATAGCCTGTCCGTAATTTTGACAGTTTGGAACAGATTTTTATGAAGAGCAAATCTTTCCAACTAARTTAGTCATGTGACCAGGACATAAGGGTGTCCAGGGACTCCAGGGGATTAATCGTCAAATTAATCATTATCGGCTAAATACCACAATTAATCGTGATTTATTTTTTTGCCAATATCGCCCAACCCTAGTAGTCAGGAGATGAAATCCCTCCTCTGATAGAAGCTCAGTGTTCGTGCCTCTGCAGGAACTGAAACACTCGAGCTTAATGGGGCTTATCTTTTACTTGCTGCTACGTCTCGAATAAAAAAAAAAGGCTGCAACCAAGAAGGCCGTCAACCACAATCGGCTTAGAGATCAAAAATGCATTCTTTCTCAAAATCAGCGTCAGTTTCCTGCCAGCTGAAAGTGGTCACTTTGAATTTGAGCGAACAGAGGAACGTCTCGCGTTCCAACCGTTTTTATCGGAGACGGGTGAAGGTGAGCTGGGAGTCATCTATCTGTTCTGCGAYGCCGCTTCTCCTCCTCGGCGCTCGGTCTTTATCTGATGACGGAGATATCATCACGGCGCGGATGACGGAGGCACGAGAGAGGTTTAATCACTTGTAAATTTGACATTGCTGATCTGCTGCGTTTGGTTTTGGCCTTGTGGGCAACTTCTATGAGCGTTATGGGATGTTTGTGTTGATACACATCATGTTTTTATTTATTTATTTGCTTGCCTGGATGGCCTGCCAGGGCATTTGGTTGGACTCTTCTCTCCCTCGGAGGGTTTAGAGGAAGTGGCAGATCAAGGGTCTTAGTCTGGCAGTGCAGCAGAGGACTGAGAATTACAGCAGCAGCCAGTGTGTACCCTCTGAGGACATGTCTGATCCCTCTAGCCAAAACCAAACAAACAAACAAAAAAACTATCAGTTTAGTGATTTCCTCCCATATGTTTCAGCTGCTGGGACACTGACGATGAACGCTTGCTGCTGTCTGGAGGAGAGGAGAGAAATAGAGACAATGAAGAGCAGAAGACCAAAAAGACGAAGGAGAGTAAATAGGGAAAAGATAGGAAAGGCTAGGGGAGGCAGGCTATCCCTTTTTCAAGAGCTAATGGCCAAGAATAGAATCTTTATTGATCTGTGTGTGGTAATGCACTGAGTCAGATAGGCCCAAGTGCATACACACACTTTATCTCTCTCTTTCTCTCGCACACATACACACACACACACAAACAGGCAATTGTTTTCTGCACAATATAACTGCGGTAAAAAGAAGTCATGAGTCTGAGAAAACAGGTTTTGCTACACAAGCAGCATATTAGCTGTTGTCAAAGTTAGCTGTGTAATTTCAACAGCAAGCAGGAAGGTTGCGCGCTTAAAAGTCACAGGAGTGTTTGAGTTAAGATGAGAAGGGACGATTTCAAAGGAAACTAGACACTTTAAAAAAAATCCATCTTAATTTCTTGTACAAAGGTATGTGTGCTACAAAGCAAATTTGTCACATTTAGGCTTTTTGTGTTAGCCGGCTCAACTAAATCTAAAACTACAATTGTAGATAACTAGTTGTATGACGTTGTTATGATCTTTTTTTAACTCGGGGTATTCAAAAGAAAGCTGGTGCGTTTAGCACAGACAAAAAGGACAATAGCGCCAAGGACACGTGGCATCATCTTGTGCTACAGACAATTTTTAAAGGGGCAATATTATGTGTTTCTCAGGCATACATTTAAATCATATACTGAAGAAATTTTGTAACCGATTAATTGAATGTTAGATTCAGTTTTGTATTTTATACTTTCTGATCATTTCAGCTTTAAGGCCAT
>NW_013952484.1:1236827-1240031 GCF_001266775.1 Austrofundulus limnaeus | reverse complement strand
GTTAATTTTGGGGTAAGTTACTCTTTAAGAACCACCTTCTGCTTCTGTCGGTCGGTCGGTCGGTCGGGGGGGGGGGTTGTTTCGCGCGTGCGCTATGATGCAGTTTATTTGGCATCTGAAAAAACATTTCCTCAAAGGTATTTTGAATCTGAAAAGAGCTTCACTGAGTGAGAAGTAGTGGATCTTAGCAGATAGCTTAAGTTTCACTTTCACTCGTTTGCTTTGTTACTGCCGAGAGCCTGCAGGAGTCATGGGCGGGGCATGTGGGGTGGGGGTGGGGAGGTGTGCTCCGTGATTAGGAAGTTCGGCTTAAAGACACGTCCCAGAGGCGTTTCTGGTACAAAAAGGTGTTCCTGGTCCCCACCTGTCGTTTTGCTCCTCAGCATGGCTTCCTAAAAACACTGCAGGATTTCTCAAACATGCATGAATGAATCAAAGCAAGGCTTTGGGCATGTTTTTTTATGAGAGTATAACATAACATGATATAAAACTAAAAAAAGTTGATTTTACAGGATATTGCCCCTTTAAAGTTTATCACTGCAGATGTGTGTTTGTGGGTTTGCACGTATAAGTGTGTATGTGTCCATGACTGTCTGCCTGTTAGTGGAACAATGATTATCCCTTTTTACTGGTGGTGGTCTGAAGAAATGGCAGCATCATAACTCAGAGTCCCAGTGAGCCGGTAAGATGCAGATCAATAGATCAAATTGTCAGTCCCGCTCTGCCCGATTATCTCATCGACAGATGAGAAACATTATGACACACACATACACACACAAACACAGTTATTATTTGAGCATACACAGTCAGAGGTTTGCAGATGTACAATAACACATTTGTGCATTCACACGTCTGCAGACACATCAATAAATGACTTATGCAGAGGATAATGATTTTAAACATGGCTTGTGTGCTGACATACACAGAGGGTTGCACACACACGCTGGTGCAAACATGTTTGCGGAGCGAACTTTGGACTCACACAGACTCCGCAGTGACTGATAGTCCTGCACAGCTTCTGTCTGCGGCACAGATTGACTATGACATATCTTCATCATTAATCTTCCCTCTGATTCACTCAGTATCTGTGCTGCCGTTCAAGCTTTTCCTGCAGTCGCAGGAAAACCTCAACGAGCCTCGAGCTGTCTGACCGGACTACAGAATGGGAACGGTTCCTTTGTGTCGCGAGAATCCACCAGGCGGATGCACRCGGCGCGCCTGTTCTGAAGAACTGTTAAGGACGTGACCTCGTGTTTCGCAGAGTTGTTCACTTCAGCAAAAAATATGTTGCAAAGATTCACTTTATCATCGTTATTTTGAACTTAATGAGACATAATGGTGACTCTTTGCCTTCTTTTCTTTGCATATCTTCAGCATCTTTAGAGACTCGGGAACAGCAGCATTTCTCAGGGTCATTTGTTCATTCATTTATTCCTTTTTTTCTTTCCACAATTTGAGATGTTTTTGTTTTTTTTGTATTTATCTTTTTTTTTTTTTTGCATGCGCTTCTTATTTGGATGCCCCGTGCCTCATCTCTGCATTTTGTGGACTCTTCTAGCCGTGACCTTCAGTGTGCGCCGGGGCTAAGATGAGAGTSGGCCGTAGTGCTCAACCGGAAAAAGGTGGAACGCTCCCTCCGGGTTAGGGATGAGTCTCTGCCTCATGCGAAGGAGTTCGAGTAGCCTCGTGTCTTGTTCATGAGAGATGGTAGGATGAAGTGAGAGATGGATGAACAGATCGGCTCTTCATCTTAAGTTCATGCTGTCGTATTAAAGAAGGAGCTGAGCCAAAAAGAAAAGGCAATGCTTTTGATTTACCGGCACCATTTTTGTTCCAAACCTCTGCTCATGAGTGATCATGACCAAAATAATATCTCAGATACAAGTGGCTGAAATGGGCTTCAGGGACAGCTTGGAGTAGAGCTGCTTCTCCTCGGTGTTGAAAGGAGTCAGCAGATGTGGATTAGGATGCCTCCTGGATAGACCCAGATTTTGCCAGACTTATAAAAGCTTTCCCACCTGTCATTTCTCACTATACCTGGAGAGAGTTGCTAGGGAGAAAGGTTAAGGTTTCAAAAAAATAACAGTTGATTTTAACAACTGCTTTGGTCACCTCACATCAGTGTACCAAAGTTTTTATGCATTATTTTCAGCATTGAAAAGATTTTTGAAAATGTTGAACCGTGCCAGTGGTGAGTATTGGTTTGCTTTAGCCAAAGCTCAAAGAATATCAGGATCAGACTAAAATCAAAAAGGGTCAACATTTCCTCGCACTTGACTTCCTTTTACGCCGCACACAAGCGGAGCAAGGATCTGGGAAGAGCGAAGAAGAGAGAATAGCTGGAAATTAAGTCATCTGATTAAATGCACTGTGGGTGTTTAATGAGCGTCTGAGTGTGCAAAGATTTGCTGCTAGCATCGAGCGAGTCAACTCGTTTCTCTCAGATGGAATTGGAAGAGCTGTTTTAATGTACAGACTGTTGTGAGGATGCCCAAGAGCATCCTGGGATTTAGCTCTCAGGTCAGTTCGGCGCACGTCCGCTTTGCAGCATTATTGGAAGATAGGATGTGTTAGTCTGTGCTCCGTTGTGAGGAACTGTTAATCAAAGACCTCTTGTGTACCGGGTTTCATCTTCTGTGCTCTCCAGAGGCACTCGGCATCCTTTATTCTGTCGCTTCTTGGAGCTGGAAAACTAATTTTGCAGCATCAGCCCCACAACATTGCAGTTTGCTGCCTCTCCCTGTCTGGCATCCTGTCAGTGTGTCTGCCTAAATCCCTTTGCCTTGACAGGAGGGATCGAGGTTTAGATTGATTAAAGTGCTGCTGCCAGATTGATTCCTCTTAACAATAATGTGTTCATTTTATTGGTACTTCTCATACATTTTTTGCTCCTTGTTTCTTGCTTCTGTTTTGCCAGAGATGATAGTTCAGTGTGTGTTTGCCTTTGTGTGTAAATAACAGATGACCTTGAGGATCTGAAGTGTTTGACCAAGTAACCACTGCGTACAAAAACTAAACCAAGGACAACAGAGACAGCCTGCCTTTTCAGTGACTCATCAAAATTTCGAAGCCCAAACTGTATTTTAAATTATGGGTTTCCATTTGTAACGTTACACAGTCAAAAATTACCACCAATATTTTTGTTTTATTTAGCCTTTTATAAGAAAAAAAGAACAGATTTATTTTTCAAAGTCAGTTTTCACC
>NW_013952484.1:1233206-1235610 GCF_001266775.1 Austrofundulus limnaeus | reverse complement strand
ATGAGTTTGTATGTAATGTATGAATATAATATACAAGTTTCACTTTTTAAATGGAATTACTGAAATAAATCTACTTTTTCATGATATTCTAATTTCATGACCAGCACCTTATATAGAAAATAAGTAATAGGAAAGAGGAAGCACCTGGATTGATTGGTGACTGGGAATACACTGATGAAGAATGATAAACGGCACAGGGATCATAACCACACAAGAATACCACAACAAACCTAACAATAAGGTACAAAAACACAGACTGGTCAAGATTTAAAGGAGACATATGCTTTTAAATCCTTTTGTTTTACATTTAAAGAGGACATGTCATTCAAAATCCACTTTTTTGGCCATTAAGTACATTTAGTTGTGGACTTGGAGCTTGTAGGAGTGCAGAAAATTTGAATTTAGTTCCTCCTATGCTGCGTACACTATRTTGTCAAAAGTATTTGCTCACCTGCCTTGACTCACAAATGAGTTTAAGTGACATCCCATTACATGATGGAACTGCTAAATTAGGTCTGAACTACAATTTTATTGTCTCAATTCTCCTCTGGCTCTTTGCCAGACTCTGACTGGGGCGTGAAGCGCCTTGTTTGGTTTTAAAGAGACAGCCTAAAAATGAGTTGACCTTGAAAGAGGGGCTTGTGGAGTTACAGTAAGCAGGAATCCAGATCAAACTATTGCAGTTCCAGTTTATTTAGACCCCAACAAATGTGAAAAAAGAAGAATTTAAAAGCATATGTCTATTTATTAATTAATAAAACATCATAGGAAAAAAAAAACAATAGAGTTGAAAATGACAAAACCGAATATAAAAATATCCACGCATCACTGGGAGAAATTGCACTCACATTTTCCAACTCAAAGTACACAACAAGGTGTATTTAAAGGCTAAAAAAAGTGGGTTTTGTCCTTATTAAAACTGAAGGGAGAAACTGAACTGAAGCAACATAATACAAGGACTCATCAAGTGAGCTGTGAAAATGAGAAACATAATTACAAAAAGGGAAACTAACTTGTTCTGATACACAAAACGATCAAAAGTAATCAAAATACACAAATCCTAACTCTATATTCAAGTCGTAGACAGCAGGCTGCTTGTTAAGATGTTAAAACATTTATTTTTCCAACACTTTCTCAGCAAATTATTGATCATTTCTATGGCAATCTAGCTAAATTTTTGGTTTTTGATCTCTCTCTTATAAGTTTGTTCATTGTTTGACCTGACCTGATTCCAACCATGCTGCCTTGATTCCAGAGCCGTCTGAACTTCAGAGCAGCGTTTTCATCCTTCTACCAAAGCTGCAGATCAGTCTTATTTGATTTTTGACAGAATTTGCTTCACACAGCTGCCTTCGCAGCAGTGTTGAGGCCACTTGTGAGAACCAGGTTCCTATTGTATCGATTTGTACTCGTATTAGTGCAAATCAATATGCTTTTCAGTTTTAGAGGGGCTCTCATGACCAAAGGGTTGACCGCTGCCCCGTCTCTATACCGCAGAGGTCCCTTCTGATCAAGAGCAAAATTTTCACTGTAAATACTGTATCCTATACACTATTGAATTTGTTTAAAGTCATTGATTCCAGACTTCCTCATGCAGGACTTCTAACGCTGTAGCCTCTGGTAACATAATGCCTCCTATTGATTTTTGTTTCGAAGTCTGAGGTTCTCATTATTTTGACACTTTAGTGAAATCCCCAAGGATCACAGGCTGCTGTTTCCAAAATAGTTTAGACAGCAGTTTCTAGACGATCAAAACAAATTTTCCATATGGACCTTTTTTTTCTAGAAATACACCAATGTGTCACAGACGAAAAAGCTTTGACTAGCTCTGATCCGAAAAAGATTTAAACTGATCGCTTGTCAGATGATTAAAAAACACTTTGTAAATCCAACACCTATCTGTCATTTAGGAAGTTGCACATGATGTTATTAGAATATGACCTGGATGAGATGAGTTAAGACATTTTTCAGGTTATGTTTTCCAAATCTCTTTATTATGCACAGTGTGTATATGGTGTATATGGTGGTGTATCATCACTGTCATCCACAGGTCTGCGAGGGGCTTGTGGAGTTACAATAAGGAGAAATTCAGACCAAAGCATTGCAGTTCCACTTTATATAGAGCCTTGAATGATTTAAATGTGAAAAAGAAGGATTTTAAAGCCCATGCCTCCTTTAGTATTCAAAGTAAAATGTCATTTTCTGTTTAAAAAAAGATTAATTTTAGTTTTGTCCTTAAAGGGATCCACGATTACCTGTAACATCAGACTTTATTTGATAAACATTTATTTTAACTGTAAAATAAAGACTGTAACAATACTGTAGGCTGTTTAGTTTTTCTAATTTTTAAACTAAAAGTTTAAAAATATTTTACACAGACAGGGCCATTTTATTTACACACAAA
>NW_013952484.1:1229452-1231527 GCF_001266775.1 Austrofundulus limnaeus | reverse complement strand
TTTGTGTGTAAATAAAATGGCCCTGTCTGTGTAAAATATTTTTAAACTTTTAGTTTAAAAATTAGAAAAACTAAACAGCCTACAGTATTTTTAGTCTTTATTTTACAGTTAAAGTATAATTTTATTAAATAAAGTCTAATGTTACAGTTGATAGGGGATCCCTTCAAAGTAACCCGACTGAACGAGTTCTGTTACTCAACAGTTTATAAATAACCCTAAAACAGCCGCTTGCATTGCATCGGTTTTAGTGCTCAACACTTTTGTGGTTTTCGCCTGACATTGTTTGTTGGGGCTTGGAAGTGTGGCAGGGTTGAGTCAAACTCCTGCTGTCAGGTTGCCACAGTCCCTGTGGTGCTTGTAAGGGGACTGGCTTACAGAACGCTGTGAAGCACAAAGATTTTGTCATCTCGCTTTTCTGCCTGCCTTTCATCTGACCTCCGGGTCTCCACGGGGCCACAACACTACAACCGCAAAGGATTTCTTCCCCTCTTTTCCTCGGCTGTTGTACAACATAATGCTTTTTGGAGATGTAATTGTTTTAATGTTTCGCAATGGTAATAATTATTTTAATGAGATTCACCAATTGTTATTTTTTTTCTCCTGCGCAGCCATGGTTTGTCTGCTGATTCTCTGTATTTATTATTTTTGTGTAACCGCTGTAGATAATCTGCAGACAATCTGGATCAGGGGCTCTGCTCTCTTCTCGTTATTTCATAGGTTTTGTTTCAAGTTGTTTTCTCAAAAGCTTAACCCAGGCATCCAGAGGTTTTAGTCACAAGGGTCTCATTTTCCTATTTATTGTTCTATTGATGCATTTTTTTTCTCACCACAATGTCCACGATGACAAAAAAGTACAAAACATAATAAGCAATAGTTTCCTCCTAACCACTGGCTAATGCTCATGCAGATCTGTAATTCAATATCACAAAGCCATGTTGTTATTAGTATAAATATTAATGCAGTCAGGTGTGCTTTACTTCCTGTAGGGCTTACTATTAGAACATGTCGATGCAGTTATAATAAAGTGATTTAATTAGTTGTATAAATATAGCTTGGTAAATAAGGATGGCAAAGGCACACCAGAGGTCTCAAATATCTTTGACTTTCTGTGCCGAACTCAACAGAAAATCAAAAGTCAGACACGTCTAGAYGGGAATTATGTGTTTTATGTAATGTGAATGTGGTCGTACAGGTCACACAAATTACACAGAGCACTGACGAAAGATGTGTTTTGAGCAGCTTTCTGTTTCCAGTACGACTGATACCAGATAATTTGATTGGAGTTTGGTGGAGTTCAGGGTGGCGACTCATGAGCAGCGCTTAATGATTATGAGCTGTGTAAATCTTTATGACCTTATCAAGATCCAGATGCTCGTTTTCTGTCTTCAAGTCCCTCCAAACACAACAGGAAGAGACTCACAGAAAAAGAAACAGCAAAGGGAGGCTCCTAAGTTACTAAACTATAAGGGATTGCTCATCACCACCTGTGTGTGTGTGTGTGTGTATGTGTGTGTGTGTGTGTGTGTGTGTGTGTGAGAGAGAGACAGAGACAGACCTGCACTTGAATCTAGACTGTTACAAACTGTCCCTTTGTTTCTTCAAATGTATTAATATTTAATGTCAGCAAGGTGCCTGCATTCTTTTCAACTTTTCAACTTTTATTTCTTTTTAAAGTTTCAGTCCTGAACATAATATCATAGAATTAGAATCTGTTCTGTTTCACGCTCTTTGCCTCCTTTGCTAGAGGCTAATTTCTACACACTTAACTAAACCAACTCCAGCTGGAGAATATTAAGAGTCTGTGTCAGCTAGCTAACAAGCTTAGTCTACTAGTGTGGCCATTTGGGTAGGTGTAATTCCATACGTACCTTAGCTTAAAGTTAAACATTCTTTTTACTTAATAAAAGCCCTTTAAAGGCTGTTTTTACTACTCTTCTACATATGTGCAACTACTTGTTACTATTGCTATGCTGTCTTTTATAAATCTCATTACTACACACTAAAACAATGATTCCCAAAGTTGGGGTCAGGACCCAAAGTGGGGTCCCGAAACATCAAGGTGGGGTCCTGAAAAG
>NW_013952484.1:1219645-1226602 GCF_001266775.1 Austrofundulus limnaeus | reverse complement strand
CATGAAGCACCTTGGATAATCTCCAGAAATCAATTTAAAGTGTAATAAAATAATTGCTGATGTAATATTTTCCCTGTAATTATTACAAAAACACAAAATAAGTAAAAAGTATTTATATTTGTGTACAAGCTGTTTAGATTGTCAAAAAGCCTGAGTTTTTAGGGTTATTAACAAAGTTCGTGTACTCAGACCAGTAACAATTGGGGTCACAAGTTTTTGCCATGGATATTTTGTGGGTCAGAAGACAAAAGGTTTGGGAACCACTGCACTAAAGAACTCTGTGATTAGACTGTAAAAGGTATCTTAAACAGACCAATAAACGACGATGCATAGAGAAGCAGTAAATCAGTTTTTGTGGACAGAATCTATTTATGTGTTTTTTATGCCCTTGCTGAGCTCAGTGTGCACAGATCCACAAAATCATTTGTTGGACATATAAAGCTGAAATACTGCGAAGCCTTCAAGTTACTCGCAGCCCAACTGCTACACTCGCATGACAAATGTCACATACTGCAGCACACGTCTAATATTGTTTTTTGTTGCCTTGGCTCGTGTGTTTCCACGGAGGGYGGTGAGATCGATTTTAAGCCGAATTTCAGCTTATTTATACAGTGGTCCATAGCGAAGAAAACTATTATAATCATTGTTCTGCTTTACTGCCTTCTTCTCCTGTTCTGAAGTGTGTGAGACGTTGGGTCTGGTTCTGACACTTTTAATGTAAGGAGGGCTATACAAACTCTGGATGCCATAATAGTACACTGAAAAAAATAATTTTTGGGTGTAGTAACAATTATTTAATTGTTCTTTTAAATTTTATAAAAACATATCAAAATCTCTAAACTACTAGAATTTACTTAATAAACAATATGCATTATATCATACTGTATATCAATATTACTGTACCAAAAAAGTAAAAGCTAATATTATTTTACCAGTAATATTTAAGTGCTTTTTCTGGACAGCACATAAATATGAATATATTAAGTAACTTCAACTCTTCTGGACTAAAACTGAGGCTGCATGCACACACAAAGGCTGCTGCTCCTCATTCYCTTGCTTCACTTTTCAAGGAGAGGACAAGACATGGTGGAAATAAAACATAACTTGTCTGGTTTCTTTTGCTTGAATACABTTGTTTTTGTGCAATAGTTTGATGGCATAATGTAGGTGATATTTAGTTGTCAGGGAACAGGGAATGCATATTGTAGCATTCTGCTGTGTTTGGCTGTTTGTCATGTGACTGCAGTGGAGGATTGTGGGCAGGATTCATGTTTGTTGCTGTTTAAATCATTTTAGGGAATTGGTTAACATTGTTCTTTCAGCAATTAGTCTGTTGTGTTACTCTAATTTGTGTGTTCATTATTTGTTAACTTGTGTTAAACCGTTCAGCAGAAGTAACCATAAGTGAGAGTGGTAGGCCTAGTCATTAATAACACCTGTGAGTTTCACTTTGTCTGTGTTGTTCATGAAGAAGAATCCAATAAAGATTCTTCAAAACCACCACCTGGTGGTGAAGTCTTGAACTACAACAAGAGCTACACCTCTCTCTGTAGCTGTGAGCTGTCATGCTACAACATTGTGCTTGACGCATGTGCACTGTTATAAAGAACTTGTAAGATTTACTAGAAAAAAATCCTCGTAACAATTTGCACTTACTTTTAAGTAAATTTAAATGCTACAAATTCAAGTAATATTTACTCATCATTATCTAGTAAAAGTTATTGAGAAAAGAGTTAAATATTTGAATAAATCAGGTAAATTTTACTTAATTTGATCAAGTATATGTTACAAGATTTAATTGAGCAAATTAAGTAAAATTTACCTGATTTATTCACAAAACTTTAACAATATTCTTAATAACTTTTACTAGATAATGAGAGTAAATACAGTATTACATGAATTTGTAGCATTTAAATTTACTTACCGAACTTTAGTGCAAGTCGTTTACAGGATTTTCTCTAGTTATTCTTACAAGTTATTTTATACAGTGTATTAAAAGCAGTGGAGAAGTGCACACCATGTATTTATTTTTAAGCACAGCATCGTACAAATGCTCTACTTATTTATTTATTTGTATTTTTTGCTGCATGCCTGCAAACAGCTACTGCAAAGCCATGCTGCATTCACTGCCAGGGCTGCTGACAATATTAGAAAAATCCCCCCAAGTTCAGCTTTGCCTTTAGTGGAAATTGATATTTATTATTGTTTTCCTGGGTGACAAAGCTCATTGGCTAAACATTTATGCATTTCAACCCAGTCCGTCATTCCCGTATTGCTCTTATTTTGTCTGCTTAAAATGACAGCCGATCACAGGGTCTGCAGTGTTTCTGTACCTTCACCTCTTGCTGATGGCAGCGTTTCTGAATAAATCTTGGAAATTTTCCTCAGCCGAAAAGAGAGAGGGCTCTAAATGTCCACTCAGTGACTTAAGCCTCACCACTGCCAGCCTAAACAGATGACATTTTCCTAATGGACTTATCTTGAGAAAAGCCTGTATCACAAACTTTAGCCGACAGTAGACGTGATTCTGCCCAGGATTTGATCCAGTCTTTTTTTTTCTGTCAATAGGAGCTTAGCAAATCTTAATGCTCGCAAGAATCAGTCCGTTTCGATGCTTCTCTGCAGATTGCTTTTCAGTGTGCCGGCATGCTGCACGCCTGCAGGAAATATGCACACACGTGTTGGATGGCATGATGACTCAGGCTTTAATGCCCTGCCACATGGCCACCATGCACACAGACACGCTGAAGCTCCATATAAAGCTCTCGGCTTGTTTGACTTAAAGGAAACATATCATGCTTTTAAATCCTTCTTTTACACATTTAAATCATTCACTTTGGATCTATGTAAAGTGGAACTGCAATGCTTTGGTCTGAATGCCTCCTTACTGTAACTCCACAAGCCCCGCTTTCACCCCTTTTCTGAGGCGTAATCTCAGATTAACTCGTTTTGAGGCTGTCTCTTTTAATCCAAAACGAGGCGCTTCACACCCCGCCCCACTCCAGCTTCCAGAGCGATTCATTCTAGTTTGATAGAGGAGTTTACGATTATATAGCGGCGCAGAAACGCCTTATTTACAAATTAATTTAAAGATGTTAACAAGGGAACGTGTTCATCTGTGCACTTCCTGACTGTTTCATCTGAATAAAGCACTATATATACCGTATTTATTAAAGTATAATATGTAAAATTTAATCCATAAAATCATGCACAAAGTTGGGGGGTAGTACTATACTCGGATAAATACTTTTACTTGTGTATTTTAACTGAAATATCCGCCTCATTCACAAAATGCCCAAGTCCGGAAATGAAACCACGTCGTAAAAAGCGGTTGAAGCGATCTTACCTCTAACACTCCTTTGTGCCTCCGAGCGAGATAATAACAGATCCAAGCAGGCAACRTGATGTGAAAAAAAAAGAAAAGGCAGTCAACGAACTAATGATATTAATGTGCGACCGGGCCGCTCCTGGAACAACAACAAACACRTGGTTGTCTGTAATGGCTGCCATCTACCGGTGCTCTATAAAAGTTGGTCTACCTGAAAAAAGTTTCCCCACCAGAGGGGGCGCTCGCGAGACACAGAGGATGAGATTGTTTTTGAGTGGGATTCTCATGCCTTTTTTACAGAGGAGGAATACCAGACACTTTTAATGATACTGATGATGGTGAGCCTGATTTTGAAGGCTTTTGATTCAGCTTCACCCTCACTTGTTAGAGCCACACAGCTCTATCTGTTTGTTAAATCACACCAGTTAACAAATGAGCATTAATAGCTTTTGTTGTAGTTATACATTTGTTGTTGTGTAACTTTTAGTACCTGTGTTGTTAAAATAAAATTAAAAACTGATACAWCAGTCAAATGATAATGTTACTGATATATATAAAGACTGCAAAGGCTGAAACATCCTGAAGTCCATATGAAATTAGAGGTAGTATGAGAATACTATTTTTTATGCTTTTTAGGCTAAAGATGGGGGGGGGTCGTATTACACATGAGATCATATTATACACAAATAAATAYGGTAGATTATGCTGTGATGTAAAACCTAGAGGAATGGTGGGGGATGGGTCAGAGGGTTCATATAAAAACTGTGGGACTCAAAGTATTGTTAGGAGAGAGGAGTGTTTTGCACTTTGTGTTTAATTTAGCGTCACTCAGAAAAGCAGGGCCCCTTTGAAGAAAGAGTGCTGTGACTCGCGACACTTAAAAACTGCTCGAATGGCATCAGCGTTTCGCAAAAGCAGTAAATGTGGAAAAACCTGAAGTGCCGAAGGCGTGACCTTGGCTTGTCATTCACTGCAGCACGAGCAGGGCTGAATCTCTGCAGCTAGGGGAGGCAAGACGGCAAACAGTTAAGGGCTGAAAATCACTGCAGACTTGACAAAGTTGTTTCTAAGTTTAGAGGAGGAAGAGAGATCAGGCTGAAATAAAGTAGAGTGTAGGAGTGTCTGCATGTGTGCAACCATAGTGGATGCAGCTATTCCAGGCTGTGACTTGGAGCCTGGGCGTTGTGTGCTTTGCAGAGATTTGAAGGGGAGCAAGGGCAACCATTTCCTGTTTACCTTTCTCTATCCRAAAAAAACGAGCATAATCTTTACTTTGAGTCATAACTAGGATAGCCTGTGAAGGAAAGAATAGCCTTGCGGCTTGTGCGATGGCACTTTTCTTTCAGCCATGAAGCAGCTAATTTGTCTGATAAGCCAGAAGCCTCTGACCCCCCCCCCCCCCCCCCCCCCCCCCCCACCCAGACAGCAGTGGGAGTGAATGATGAACACTCAACAGAGGAAGTCTCAGCCAGCCTTGCCACTAGGCCCCTATTAAGCTTCGATTGAGGTCTATTGGCCCGATTTCTCTTCCTGTCGTGTGCTTGGCAACACTTTACCATCGCATTATTGCGGGCGTTGATGATTGCCGATATCACAAAGAAGCAAGGCAAAGGCGATTCATTAACCTGTCGCTGGCGATGCTGCAGACATGACCCCCTTTAGCTTCTGGAGAGAGATAACCCATGCAGTTTACCATAGAAATCAAGAAAAATAAAAGAGAGTGGTTTAAATGGTATGTGTTGTGATTTTATGCGTGCCTTTCAGTTGTCCATCCTAACTCTGGCAGTTATCAGTGAACCAGCCAGCTGTTGGTCCTGCTGCTCATTTTTAGAAACTGTGGCTGCAGTGCGTTGCATTTTTAATGGTCAAGGCCATTGTAGCAGCCTCTGTGTGTGTTTTTATTCTGTTGCTTGTGTTTCTGCTTTTTTGGTAGTGGTCACAGTTGTGTTAGCATTGTACAGATAGAGTTGAGATCTTTTTAAAGTTGTAAACATTTTGTTGCATCAAACCATCTCAAAGTGGATTCTTTTAAAGTAATCAAAGCATGGCATTTCCTTCATTTTGGATAAATTTATTTTTGTAATTTTAGCAGGAATGGTAATGGAATGTAATTACTGATTTAAATTCTGTACCTGCTTTGCACCTTTTTTTGTATCTTTCCCAGCACTAAACGGGAAAGATTAAGGGAAAAGCTTGGCAGGTTCCCAGTCCATCAATGGGCCAGAACTGAAAAATCCTGTTCACTTAAGTGTTTAATGCTAACAGTTTGCTAACAGTTTGTACTCATGTAAACAAAATCTTCATTTTTTTGGAAATGATCCTAAATGGGTTGTAAGTTTGGTGCATCTTTTTGTTTCGGAAGTTTCTTGGCAGAATCCTTCCAGCTCCACCAGGTTGGAAGTGGAGGACTGATGCGAAGCCGTTTTCAGGTGTCTCCAGAGAGTCTCCTGGCTCTTCGCCCAAACACTGGCCAGGTGTTGCCAGGTCTGTCACAGAGGTATTCTGAACTCATTTGTCATGGTAGGAAGCTTTGGTTTATTTTTAAACAATTTGCATTAAATCTTGAACTCTCCAGAAACCATTTGCTCTGCTTTTTTCACCAACCATCCATTTATGTTTTTATTTTTTAAAGATTTATTATAGATTAACATCCCCCAAGAAGGGTACAAGCCAACTCCATGTTTTTTTTCTAGGATTCATGGTGGAATTATTTACTGTTTTATCTTCACCTAATCAGATCAGAAAATATTATTTTTCATGAGCTGCAAATGATTTACAAATTAGCCTTAACTACAGAATCTCTTATAAAGTATTTGACACTTGTGAAATAAACAATAAATGAAATATAATTGTTTATTTTTGCAAACACCTATCAACATATGTTATTCTGATTAACAGGAACATCCTATTAGGATGTTACAGAAACTTGACACATGCTTTAATGTTTTAGGTTTGATTGGTCTCCTCCTCTCTCTTTTTAATTCAAACTTTTTAGTAGCAGATGGTGTGACTTCAACTTTGGGAATGATGCAGCATTCTAATAATCCCTCCAAATAATTCAGTACAAATAATCTTGTAGCATAAAGTAATGTGAAGTTATTAGAAAGGGGTTGAAAAAGCAAAACCATGGAAAGCAGACAGATCATAATCATTGGGGTTATGGTCCAAAGGTAGTTGCTACCACCTATTTTTATTTGTTGTTTCCTTGTTGACATAGGGTACATTGTACTCATTATCGCCACTGTTTCGTAACGTTTTGCATCATTTTGCATCCCAAATACCTCATGAGCTCTAGGGTTGGGCATTATGGATCTTTTTCATACCGACACATTATCTGTAGATAATACCTTTGTTATAGGGCAAAGGAGCCCAAAGTGGGGCCCGCGGGCCAAATTTGGCCCGCCAAGCCATTTGATTTGGCCCACCAACAGTTGCCAAAGTTACAAGGTTGTAACCTGTTATCCTATAGGTAGAAACACAGTATTTCCATTGGTCAAATGACTATATAAAAGGGCTGTAGTGAAAGTAGTTTTCATTCATGGTGCTGACTTCATCCAAAGAGGGCCATTGCATAGCTTAATCGTTAAAAATAAAGGACTTTACTTTAAAAAGTATTTGTATTTCATGTA
>NW_013952484.1:1216561-1219141 GCF_001266775.1 Austrofundulus limnaeus | reverse complement strand
AGCGTGTACAGAAAATGGATGGATGTTTTTTCCTTGAGCTGAAGAAGCTAATATTTTTCTATGAATTGTCACGTTTTTATCACTTCCACTTCTAGTTGGGAAAAACATGTTTTTTCAAAGAGCACAGTTTGAGCTGTACTTCCCTTTGAGTTCTTCACTGCTTAGAGAAATAACAGACTTTTGAAACAGACTTGAAATACTACTTGAATAAAAAGGTGTTTCTAAAAACCAGCTTCCCTTAAAATTTCTTAATGCAGACAAAGAATAACTTCATTTTAACCACTAAAAGCTTTCCTGAGAGTCGGGTTCTTTTTGTTATAGTAGATCCTTTCTTTGGTTGACTCATGTTATGACTCTAGGAATCCAACATTAGAGTTTTTTTTTAAATAATTTCACTCCTGTCAAGAACCTTGATGGAAAAGTAGTACTATAAAGGTTTCCTTGGACCCTCAGGATAGGTCAAGAACTACTGTTTWACAGGTGTTTTAGTTGCTGTTTTGCTCATTTTAGCTTTTGATTGTTTTTAATTTAATTGTCAGCAAAGTCATTCAGAATTAACAGTGCATTTTAAAAGAAAATTAAATTTCTCTATTATTAGGAGGTAACAACAGGTTCAAATATGATTTTAAAACATTAAATTAGAAACCACAACTCATCAGTTCCACTGTGAAACTAATGAATGAAGCAAACTATCTGTCCCAGCTGTAATTAAGAATGATCTCCAGCATGTGGATGCACATTTTTTTTCTTGTCAGTAATCAAGAGAGCTATTTATAGCTAAAACCTCAGAGGAAAGAAGGTTCTTTATTTCATCAACATAGGCTGAAATTGTATTTGAATGACGGATAAATAAATTATGCAAAGATGAGGAACAAAGAACCGTGTCTTTTATCAAATGTGACACCTGTGGGTGTAAATAGAATGAGTACACTAGCATTAGTTGATTGCGTTACTGTTGACAGGAAAACCACAGTGATTGTACAGGTGTGAAGTAATCAAGGTTGGTGAGCGTCACCAGAAAAACTTTTAATATTTTGTGTTTAAAATACTCTTAAAGTGCACATAAACAAAATACAATTTTTTAGCCGTTAAATGCATTTTGTTGTGGACTTGGAGCCTCTAGAAAAGTTTCATTTAGTTTCTCCCATGGCTGCGTAGATCTTGTATTTTAAATTCTGTTTGTTTCTATAATTTTCAACCTGACTCCAACATGAAAGGCTGGATGGACAATTTGTCCATTGTTGACATCCTTTTAATTAATTTGTAAATGAAACATTTCTGCATTGCTATATAGTCATAAATCGCTCTACCAAAGTAAAATGGACTGGTCTCGAAGCTGGAGGGGGGCGGGTTCGAAGTGCCTTGTTTGGATTTAAAGAGACAGCCTCAAAACGACCTGACCTGAGACACACCTCCGAAAAGGGGTGGGGCTTGTAGAGTTACAATAAGGAGGAATTCAGCAGTTATATTTTATATAGACCCCAACTGAATGATTTAAATGTGAAAAAGAAGGATATAAAAGCATATATCTCCTTTAAACTTATCAATCTCTGTGGAAAATTGTTGATTTTAATTTTGTTTTCAATTTAATTTATTCTCTTAAATCTAACAAGAGCCAGGAAACAAAACATGTGCAATGGAACACATTTCAACATGGCTTTTGGTTCAATTTGTTCTCTCCGGAGGACGAGATGTGAAAATAAATCTTACTACAGTGTAAATATACACCACCCCGCTGGGGAATGGGGAGGCTGCTGATGCCTGGGAAGAAGAAAACAAAACAGAAAGATTAGAGCTGTATTCACCAGGACGCACGCTCAGCTGCACTCGGTCTTCTAGTTTCAGGGAACAGAATCGGTTTTGGTGCCGGCACATGCAGGTCACCTTATTATTATGTACAAATGTACCGATCCCATAAACTGACTGTAGCTTTAGTCTGTCTGTGTGCCCTCGCCAGTGTGTTCTTCATACCTGCAAAAAGCTTTTGTTGGCTACGCAACAAGAGCCCCAGAAGAGCGATGGAACGAGCAGGAGGAGGATAAAGGGAGAAAGAGGAATCAGAGATAAAAATGACAGAGATGGGACGAGCAAGAGAAGCAGAGCCAACGGAGGGGATTAGCAGCCAAGCGAGGAAGATGTCCTTTCTTTTTTGTGATCTCCTTTCCCCCCTTTTTTCTTGTCTTCGTCACACCATTGCTTAACACACCCTGCCCTGTTTGCCCTCTACACTGTATATCTACGAACACACACATTTAAAAACACGAACCATCCTCCGGGTTTATGCTTTCTCTTTAGACCCCTCCCCCAACAGCCTGTATATGAAGGGTGATGTGATTATGTTCAGGGCTGTTCTCTTTCTTTACCTGTCTGCTGTGGTCTTCGGCTTTACGGGAAGAACACACAAACCTGTTGTGTAGCTTTCACTGTAATTTTGCACAAATGGATGTGTGAGCCGTCAAAGCACTACTGTTTAATAAAATATACATTTGAATGAATATGCAATCAGTTAAACTAATAATTCTGCAATACATAGAGAATATTCCGGTTAATCTTTTTTTTTTTTTGGGGTGTGTGTGTGTG
>NW_013952484.1:1214025-1216305 GCF_001266775.1 Austrofundulus limnaeus | reverse complement strand
ATTTCTTACCTTGTTTGTTGCTTGTATAGCTGAAAATTGTAGATGCATACAAAAACAGCAGAAAGTGGTTACGGATTCCTGCTCAGAGACACTCCTGAGGGCAGATGGTCACCATCACGGGGAATCTTATGCCCCTTTTTCACTAGTGCCACTYAGTGTCTTGTCGGCATGGTTCCAAGCCATTTCCATTAGGCCAGATTTTTGGAACTGGCCCTTTTTTAGTACCTACTTCGTTGTGGTTCCAAGCAGTCCCAGTCGACACCAAAATGCGACGTCAGAACACTGTTCGTYACTGATTGGCTAGGGGGTGGAGTCACTGGTTGTGTCTGAGCTGCCTTTAAATGGTAAAWGGTACTGAACTCATAGAGCACTTTTCAAGTCCCTCCGGACCCCAAAGCGCTTTACACTAACAGACATTCACCCATTCACACTCACATTCACACAACTGATGATGGCAAACTACACTGTAGCCACAGCTGCCCTGGGTCACACTGACAGAAGCGAGGCTATCTGACCACCATCAGTAGGCAAGGTGGGTGAAGTGTCTTGCCCAAGGACACAACGACTGAGACGGCTGGAYGGGGGATTGAACCAGTGACCTTCCGTTTCCAGGACAACTCCCCTAACCATTCTGCCACAGCCGCCCTACGACCTTTACAACAACAACTTGAGGCACCAACAACTTGAGGCAACATTAGTCGTGTTTCCATCCAACTTTAATTCAAAATTTGAGTGAATTTTTAAAATTTCAGAACTTATTTGGCAAATGTGTTTCTATCGCTCATTTTGCACATTAACTCTTTTTTGAAAAACCCAAAAACCACCTCCACCAATCGTCCAAAACACACCCATTGGAACTGGACTGGAACATCAATGGAAAAACACCCAAACTAACCTGTTCTGACACCAACCGTTTGRCACTACTGTAAGTGGCATTRGTGGAAAAGGTGCACTTTTGTCCTCTGGTTCAAGGACACCTTCCTCACTGTGCATATTTCCTGCTGACTTTATGTCTGAAAGCCGGAGATGAAGGTAGAGAGTGTGTTTGCACGTATGCCGGTTCACCGGTGGTCACCAGTTAAGTGCGGGGAATTCTCGGCCCTCTCGTTTACATTTAATAAAAAGCAAAGGACAGCACTCAGATTCATATTTTATATGCTGCGTGACACTTGGCGAGATGCCCTTCTCCACTGGCAAAGTGACAGCTGTACAGTGTACCGCTGGTGTCTAATTAGTCCTAAAGGAGACACAACAGAATTCATGCCAACGGGGAATGCTGGACAGAAAATTAAATCCATCAGCAGGAATAAATCTATAAATCATTGTGAAGGTTTGTACAGTCATCGTGGTGCCAAAATGATTAAAAGGCAGCTTATTTTTTCCACCGCAGTATGTTTTACTAAACATTTATTTGAATTTAGGCTCTTTATATCCCAGCTGCCCAGGCCTCTATGTGTGAAGTTTGCTCAATGCTGATTGCATGGATTTGTTTCAGGGGGAACTGTATTTTTCCTTGCAGTAAGCATGCATGTTAGGTTCATTGTTTTGTTTTAATTGGCCTGTAAGCATGTACAGAAAGTAAACAGTGAAAACTCTGTGTCCATACAATCGGTGAGGTGCTGCTGCAGAGTTGGCAGTATGTTGATTTTTGCTTTCCTGGCAGCTTCCAGGCACCTTGAAAGCAAGTCCTGGCTCTGCATCGGTTGGCACATTGAAACACATTAGAGGCCAACAGTGGCTGATCTCCCATGGACCTACTTTTGAAAAGATGTGTTTGATATTGATGCCAGAGGGGGAGCATGTGTTTATGTCTATGGCCGAGACAGGCAGTTGAGAGTGAACACGGACAATGCAGTGCACTCTGTTTGCTTTGGGACAATTAGGGGATTCGACTGTGTTCGCAAGTTATTTTTAGCCTTTGCGTGTTATTTCCAMTTGTCTAAAGTCACTACACCAAACAATACAACTTATGAAACTATAGGGGAGCAATGATTGCAGGTTTCTGGCTGCTGATTCCRATTTTGGTCGATACAAATGTAAATTTTTTTTATTTTCTTTATTGATGGTCACAATACACCTTCAATGTTCTAATCTTATTTTATTGGGAAAAAAGATCATTTGAAACAATACAAACTTGTTTTGTATCACTTGTCTTGTATCACTTGTCACTTGTCACTTTGTATCACGGTCACTCTTTCAGAGATGAGGATGTTCTCATTCTTGATAGAGAGGAACGTTGGTTTGAGAGAGGAGTAAAAGAAGCCATTTTTGTAAAGAAAG
>NW_013952484.1:1211492-1213160 GCF_001266775.1 Austrofundulus limnaeus | reverse complement strand
AAAAAGAGCTGCTAAAAGTATAAATAACTGTGTTAAATCATTTTCATTTATTCAGAAGCCGCAGCGCTGCGCACCGGAGTGCTGCCTGAATTTTGCCTGAAACTCTCAGACTGAAGAAGTCTCTTGGAAGAGAGACGAAACGTTTCATTAAAGAAGAACCCGTCCAGAGGACCTATACAATTTTTTTTTCCTTTTGATTTTTTACCTGGATTACTGAGATGCATCAGGACAATACAAACTTGTTTTAATTGCACAACAGCCCTTTCTCAGAACAAAAGGGAACAGTGGCTGATTTTCAGACTTTTTGAAAAGATTGGCTTCTCGTAAGTATCTCCGATCTCGATCACCAAAATTAAGGAAATCGAGGCCGATACGAAATGACACCTCTACGTGAAACAGTAAAGTATCAATCACCTTTTATTTTTGTATGTTATAGATGCTGGAGCTTCTAAAGAACAGACTTCTAATAATGCAGGGGTGAACTGGTTTAATGTTAATTTGACAAATTCCGATAAAATATTCTTCTACCAACAGTTTTTCAAAGAGTAATAAACAAGATCATCTAAATGGTTATTCTAGTTCCCGCATTCATTATTCACAGAATGCAAATAAAAAAATTGTGCCTTTTTGTTTCAGTATAAAACCAAACTCTGTTTTTTTTATGTTTTTCTCTTCTTTTCAGTCTATTCTTTTGAGTTTAGTCATTTGAGAATTTCCCACTTGTTTTCAGATTAATAGATATGTAGGTACAAGAAATGCTGCATACGGGACAGAAGCGACAATATAGTAAGCTATTACAGCATCACATCCAAAAAAGACACACACATGAAAAGTTGGACCATGATCAGTAAGGATGTGTGTATTTTATTTCTCCTGCATGCTGAGAGTCGGATGATTGACACGTCGGAGCATAAAATCCACTTCACTGCGCACAGTGCAGTCTGGTCGGTGTGTCAGAGCTCAGGAAAAGTTGAGCTGTTAGACAGTTTTGACATTGTTGGAGGAAAGAAGCTGCTATTAAATCAAACTGTTTTGGTTATATAAACCTGGATCCCCCTTCATTAGGGTGAGAAGGTGGGTGGACTCGGAGGATTGTTTTAATGGAAGGGCTTATCAATGCATTGAGCTGTTTGGGAAAAGGTTCCAGACAAATATTTTATAAACTTTGGTGGCAGTCTGTTACTGGCTTGTCTTAGGATTTATTATGACCCCCACACGTGAGGCGTAAGCGGGAGTCATATTGTTTTCGTACTGTTTATTTTTTATTTTGTTTTTTTCCTCCGGAGATTTTTGGTCAACCATAGTGAAGAAATTTATAGTTATTTATAGATTAGTACTGATGTTAGAAAACAACACCAGAGTATTAGGGTTTCCTTTTTATAATACTTGTTTAGTGTTTGATCTATTATGTGTTAATTGAAATAGAGTAGATATATGTCCGAATTATATACAACACATAAGTGAACCGTTTTCAAACCATCAGAGTGAGGTCTTTGTCTGAATACCTGTGATTCAGCCGTAGGTCAGTAGGGGGCGAACTCAGGCATTGAAGAATCGTGTAAATAAACATGAACTTCCTGTTTTTCAGTCAGTGTGGTTTGGCTAAACCTCACTCAGATCCAGAATTCTGGTGTTGTATGACATTCATTCCTGTCACAGATCAATTTA
>NW_013952484.1:1192952-1211469 GCF_001266775.1 Austrofundulus limnaeus | reverse complement strand
CCCCCCCAAAGACTGCAGAGTCCTGGCCTGATGATGTACTTCTTCTGTGTTGGCCCATTCCTTTGAACAGCGGCTGATTTTGTTTCCTCGATGTGTAACTGGTTACAGTCCTCTTGACACTTAACAGCGTACACATTAAAGAAGAATCTACTTCATTTTTTTTCTTGGATTACTGAGATGCATCAGGAAACAGTGTCTTATATTTCTATGCTTTTAAAATTTGGTTCAGTCCTTTTACTTTATCCGCATTGTATGTATGAAGAAATCAATGGCATCAATTATTTGTTTACATATTATCGAAACAGTCATCTATGTTGTTTAGGCTGCCTGATACAACAGTTCATGGTTGAGAAATATTTTATTTTTATTTGATTATATAGCATGTAAAATATTGATATTACAAGCTGAACATATGTGCAGGAAGTGTWTCAAATCCCCTGGGAGATGTAAGCATCACACAGTTCATGATTTTTTCATTCAATATCAGGGATTTATTGTGATATATAAAGAGCACTAGCCATATAAACACACTGAACATACAACCAATCTGCTACCAGAGAGATTTGTGAGATAATATTAGCATCTACATGTTTGCTAATTACATTTTTATCCCACAGACTATAAACCCTTTTGATAGCTTAGCTGACCTTCAGCATCTTTCACTGTTCCACAATAGGGATGATTTTTGTGTCACAGTCACCAAATATTCAGAGAGAAGTCTTTTAGTTGACCTAAAAAAAGGCTATTTTACTTCTTTTTTTTTTCTCATGACAGTTAAAACTTCTGGCGATAATAATCTAAATTCAACAGGTGAACACGTGGCTCCTGAGGGGACATATTAAACCAGCAGGGGTTTCATAATAGAGCAGAAGAATTATGGTTTCTAGCAGTGTGATTTTCTGTGTTGCTAACTTGTTCCTCTCTTTCAACACGGGGACATTCTCACACCGGTAAGACTCTCAGGGGATTAAAGACAGAGATTAATTTTCCAGCAAAACTGGAAATTGCTAAGGGCATGTTTAAAGTAGAGCTAACTGGAAATTTAAACAGTATGCAGTCTCAGTGGGCTCCTTACCCTTTCAGTACACTCACTGACACACCTGTGGGATTATTTAAATAAACAGGTATGCCTGCTTATTACACCTGTGCATCTCTACAGGGTACTGGATGTACAGCGGCGCATCTATCTTATTTATTTACCTGCTTTTTTTGTGCAAGTTTGCAGAAAAGCTGGTAATGTATAAAGTTGGCAGGACAGGCTGTACTGCAGTGATCATCAACTGAAAGCCCCAGGGTCAAATCCAGACCACAAGCTCAGTCTACAAAATATATAAAAATAAAAATACATTAAAAAAGTAAAGASAGCAGTTCTTACAGGAATGCAAATTGCTTGTTGCTTTTCATGCAAGAGTTTTTAACGATCAATTAAGATTGAAAACTGACAGTTTAACCCTTTTTGGTCATATTTTGAAAASAATCCCACGCGATGCCAAAAAATCTTTATGCTTGTGTGTTAAAGATGCACGACTTACACACCAAATTTTAACCCGTTATTTGTGGAACTCTTGTCATTTTTGTGTTTGCTAAGCTGTATTGGCAAAAATGTAAATAAATAGAAATCTGTAATTTTGGCTGGGTGATATGGCTGACAAATATGTCAYGATATAAGCATTTCATWTCAGTCTATCRCTAATTATTKATTAATTTCTTTGTTTTAACCTATCTGAAATAAGAATCAGGAAGAAAAAAAGGCTGATTGATACTGTCAAAATGGTGACACGAACTTTTCTCTTTTTTCCACAATTTCTTCCCAAGCTGTTGCTCATTTTCTCCTTTCACTCCACGCCATTCTTTTTTTTTAATGCAGTCATAAGGCAAAACATAAACTGCTGCTGGTTGTTGCAGCCAACCAAAGAGGGAGATATTTGATGGCACCAACTTTGCTTAGCTGAGATGTGAGAGGTCACAAGGCTAAAGCCTTTCCTCTGCCTATATCTCCCAGAATGCTGTGTGGTTCTGGATTTGTTCTGATGCATCTCAGTAATCTAGGTAAAAAAAAAATCAAAAAGAAAAAAAATTGTATAGGTCTTCTGGACGGGTTCTTCTCTAATGAAACGTTTCATCTCTCCTCCAAAAGACTTCTTCAGTCTGAGAGTTTCAGGCAAAATTCAGGCTTTTAAGCCCTGCCTCCATGTGACTGATACTCACATCACATGGCTATTGTTGACACCTAATTAACACCTATTGTTAACAGGGGGTGGAGTGATACTGGCAATAGCCGCACTGTGGGAGGGGGACAACTGAAAAYGGAGGCCTCCACCTCTGTTTAATGATGGACGGTCTTTCTTCACAAAAATGGCTTCTTTTACTCCTCTCTCAAACCAACGTTCCTCTCTATCAAGAATGARAACATCCTCATCTCTGAAAGAGTGACCTCTGGCCTGTAAATGAGTGAATACTGCAGAGTTCTGGCCATTAGATGTAGCTCGTCTGTGTTGGGACATTCTTTTCCCGTGTTGGGACATTCTTCAAATGCTTAAAGAAATTCTGGCCATTGTGCAAATTGTGGAAATGACCTCTATACAGTGGAGACGAAATGGCAAAAAGGCCAACTCATGAGCCAGTGTTTAAATAAATACTGTTTTGTGCTACTGTTGGTGAAAAAAAAAGGGGGGGGGAACGTGGTGGGGTGGGGGGGATTTTTCATTTTAACATCATAAAAATAATTTAGAAAAAATTAACACCCTCAGGAAAATCTACTCCCGAATATAATTTTGTGTTAGTGCCAATTTATCTCTTGAAAAGTCACACACTGGAACCCTTAGTTATTACATAAGAAAACCAGGACAGGGCAGCTGTTTTGAATATTTCCAATTACTGCAAACAATTATTACATGAAATAAAAGCTTTGAAGTCAATATGAACAGTGACTAGACAGTGACTTTGTGTTTGCACTTGTCCTTGAGCCCGTACTCGTGCAGAATTCCCAATCACCCTGCACTCAGCCGATAACGTGTAAAATGTGAGTGACACAAACAAAAACAAATTGCAGCAGCTCAAATCCAAAACAGTTATGAATAATTCTGTATATTATAAAATCTGAATTTCTAATCAGATGCAGCACCAAAAATTTACCTTTTAAGCAGCAACCGGATGCAGCTGTTGTGCTTCATTGTTTGTGTAGATTTAAAATTAGAAATGACCTTTAAAAAAAACTACAGCACTATTTAAATGATTCACACATTTTTACAGTTTCTCTTTAATGAAAAAAGTAGTTATTCTGTTTATTCATCGTGCACCTTGTTTCTCATCCACGGACAGGGCATTTATGAATATGCTAACCTGACCTCGCTTTCAACTTCGCCCTTCAGCGTTTCCTCAAACTCTTCTCCAATTTAAAAAAAAAAAATCTCTTTGCAGTGCTCATTTTGTAAAGATCACACCATGACTAAAATAATGATCATTGCTGCTAACTATTTGTCTCTGAGGATAAACCATATTTGTTTTTCACCTGCCAGAAATTAATTAAGTTTCAGCGAGACACTGGCAGAGTCTCCCAGAAGCAGAACTGTCTTTTGCAAGTTTCCAGAATCTAAACCTATCCCCTCGGCAGTGACTGTTCTGACTTCAGCCCAAGTTAGTTAGTCAGCCTTATCAGTCCTAGTCACTGTTTTGTTGCTGTTAGATCTTTTACACTTTGAGCAAAGCGTTCAGTTTTGGCATTCTCTACTTTGGCTAGTTAAGGATTCATGGTTATGACACTTGAGCGTAGCAAAAGACTTACAATTTGAGTGCAGGAATTGCAACAAGAGCAGGACACGGAGAGAGGAAATAAAACTTACTGGTTGACAGACATGCTGGCTCATAGCTTGTTGGATTTGGTACCAGTTGCTGTAGCTAAACGTCAGCCGGAGGGCAGATTACTGCCCCGTCAGCTTAAGTCCAAGAATCGTATATGAGAGCAGGACAGAGAGAAAAAGACTTTTAAACAAACACAGTTGCCGTACTTCTGGTACTCATAGTTTCTGTCTTATATGTTTGAAACATCATCAGTATTTATTAGTTTAGTAACAAAACACTGTTGTTTATGACAGAAAAGAGAAGGCCATGGAAAAGAGCCTGCAGAATTATTCTTTAATATTTGATGGAATGTTGCAAAAACTGTGTGCAATGGGTCAGGTTTACGCATTAGAACTGAATGGAAGTCGATGCAAAGTCCTCATAAAGGTAGTAGTACTAGACTGTGCGTGTGTAATATTATGATAAAACACCTCAGCCGTACATTTTATATTGTGTTATTGTTTTTCTGAAAACACCAGACACAGAAGTGCACTCTTGGCAGTTTAGCCTGATAGTTCAATGATGAATTTGTTGGGGTGTATGTGTCAAATTAATTTATCTTTTGTAGAATATAAAAATCTTATTGATTTGCTAACAAGGAACATCCTCATTGTTTTTTTTTTTTTACATTTTGGATACAGTGTGCAAAACTTATGCCTTGTTTCCTGTTTTTGGTGTATTTTTGTGGCATTGCTACAGCGCCACATACAGGCCTGGCATAGTTACTACATTATTTTCAGTCATTTTTTTGTCTCTCCATGTATAAAGACATTTTTAGAAACTACATTATATTTACAAGAATATTTTAAGAAATGACAAATACAATATTTTGTTGCCGTATGAACAAAGGTTTTAGCTCTAATTCTCCAAACAGATGTTGTCAAAGACTGTTGTGTTACATGTACGTTATTTATTATGTTGTAACATTTACAAGAACTATACTTCAAAACATATAAACTAACTTTGGAATTGAAATTAAATAATTCAGGACCAGAAAAATCTAAACTAAATCAAGAAGTGAGTGCCAGCATCTAGCCCTGTTATATATTGTGTTTGGCCCGCTCGCTTGTTGAAACTTTATCCTTTAATAGGTTTTGCATTGCTGTCACCACAGGAAAGCTTATTTCTGTTTCAGCTGACTGTCACATTAACTTGCTTTTTGGCAACGGAAGAACAAATCTGTTCTTTCCTTGCACAGCTGTAGAGATATTCATTTCTGTGAATGTCTCTTTTGCTTATTGTAGCATCTCCCCATCTACGGATTTATTTATTTATTTATTTTTACTTTCCTCTCTTCGGTTCTGACAGCCCCTCCCACACATCGCTTCTGTCTCGTTCTGTCTTCACCTCTTCCCGTTTTTCTCTCCGCAACTCTAAGATACTTTCTTATGCTTTGCATCGTTTCGCAGGAGGGATCGGCCACAAGCTGTTCAGCTGACTCGACATTTAAAGTCCCCCCTGCACTCCCCGCCTCCTCTTACTCATTCCCGCCTTTATTCTCTACAGCTAGTGAATTTACAAACCTATTTAAACACATTCATTGTTATTTCCTCTCGCTCCTTCCTTCCGTCTGTCTCTTCTTGTTTCAGGTGTTTGACTTATACTTAATATGCAGTCATTTAGAGCTGAGTTATTCTGCTAAACTAGGATGATGTCCCAGGTTATTAACACCCTACTGCTGAGAAGAACTGGCTGAGCTCCAATAACAAACAATCTACATTATCCCCACAGTGTGGGAAGGTCACAGATTTTCTGGTGTATCAGCATCATGGCGGTCTTCCTCGCCAGCTTAGATCTAAACTAGTATTTATGGACACAGATTACGCTACAACTGGCCACGCTTATTTCTGTCTCAGCATAGAATTGGACTGTAATCTACACAAGTCATTAAAGAATATTATAGGCTTGAAAGAAAGGATGGGTAGTTTAGTTCTGTGAAATATATTAGATCAAGCAAAAAGTTAGGTCCCTTCATTTTTGAAACATTTTGATCTTTTTTTTATTTATGAGTTTGCAGCTTTGCTTGTGTCTGCTGCCAAAACATCTCCTGAATGTTAAATGATCTGAACCTGTATATCGCTTTACCAAGCCCAGTCAGACCCCAAAGTGCTTTACACTTCATTCATACACTGATGGTAGTAGGTGGTAAGCTACACTGTTGCCACAGCTGCCCTGGGGTGCACTAACTGAGCCGGGGCTGCCATGCTTTGGCTCCACCGGATCCTCTGACCACCAGGCAAAGCAGGTGAGGTGTCTTGCCCAAGGACACAACGACTGAGACAACAGGAATGGGGGATTGAACTGACAACCCTCTGATTACGATTCCCCCAACCACTCTGCCATAGCCGCCCTATCATTGATTCATTGTACAAATTTAAGGAAACTTGCAAAGTAATAATTTTCTGCATGTCTACAAATGATTAACAGTTCAGGACTGCCCCCATCCAAGTGTTGGTAAATCAACACAAAAAATGGCTACAAATCAGATGAACTTAATGTATTTTTCAGACTACAAGTCACTCCGAATCATAGATTGCATTAGACAAAAATGTGTCTTGAAGAGGAAAAAAGCACATTTAAGTCGCACTTGTTTAGAAGTTTATTTCACAAAGTCTAAGACTAGACAGTTAATGTGGAATAACACAATAACAGTTCCTCAGTTCCTTAAGGAGTTCCTTAAGGCTGTGGATGTTGTGGGGTTGCATTGTGCCTCTACAATATCGCTTGGACATTGGGGGCATTTCCCCTGGATTGGCAGACCGGGGTGGTGGTCCCCCTATTTAAATAGGGGACCGTAGAGTGTGTTCCAACTATAGGGGGATCACACTTCTGAGTCTCCCTGGTAAGGTCTATTCAGGGGTCCTGGAGAGGAGGGTCCATTGGATAGTCGAATCTCAGATTCAGGAAGAGCAATGTGGTTTTCGTCCTGGTCGTGGAACAGTGGACCAGCTCTACACCTTCAGCAGGGTCCTGGAGGGAGCATGGGAGTTCGCCTAACCAGTCTACATGTGTTTTGTGGACTTGGAGAAGGCATTCGACCGTGTCCCTTGGGGACTCCTGTGGGGGATACTCCGCGAGTATGGGGTACCAGACCCATTGATATGGACTGTTAGGTCCCTGTACGACCAGTGCCAGAGCTTGGTCGGCATTGCTGGTAGTAAGTTGGACTCGTTTCCGGTGAGAGTTGGACTCTGCCAAGGTTGCMCTTTGTCACCGATTCTGTTCATTACTTTCATGGACAGAATTTCTAGGTGCAGCCGAGGTGTGAGGGGATCCTTTTTGGTGACCTTAGGATCACATCTCTGCTTTTTTGCAGATGATGTGGTTCTATTCGCTTCATCAGATCATGATCTCCAGCTCTCACTGTAGCGGTTCGCAGCTGAGTGTGAAGTGGCCAGAATGAGGATCAGTGCCTCCGAATCTGAGACCATGGTCTTAAGCCGGAAAACGGTAGCGTGCCGCCTCCGAGTTGGGGAGGAGGTCCTGCCCCAAGTGGAGGAGTTTAAGTATCTCGGGTTCTTGTTCATGAATGAGGGAAGAATGGAGCGGGAGATCGACAGGCAGATTGGTGCTGCATCTGCAGTGATGCGGGTGCTGTACCGGTCTGTCATGGTGAAGCGAGAGCTGAGCCAGAAGGGGAAGCTCTCGATTTACCAGTCAATCTACGTTCCTACCCTCACCTGTGGTCACGAATTTTGGGTAGTGACCGAAGAGACCCTTAGAGATAGGGTGAGAAGCTCAGTCATCCAGGAGGGACTCAGAGTAGAGCTGCTGCTCCTCCACATCGAGAGGAGCCAGTTGAGGCAGCTCGGGCATCTGGTTAGGATGCCTCCTGGACGCCTCCCTGGTGAGGTGTCCTGGGCATGTCCAACTAGGAGGAGGCCCAGAGGAAGACCCAGGACACGCTGGAGGGACTATGTTTCTCGGCTGGCCTGGGAACACCTTGGGATTCCCCCGGATGAGCTGGCCCAAGTGGCCGGGGAGAGGGAAGTCTGGGTCTCTCTGCTTAGGCTGCTGTCCCGCGACACGACCCTAGATAAGAGGCAGAAAACAGACGGACGGAACACAAGAACACAGAGCATACCTGGAATGCCAAATAACCTTAATTAAAAGAACAAGCCAGCGAGTCCAACAATCAAGTCACCGATAAAGTCACCAATCTTATTCCACATGACGCGGTTAGCTTTCTTTCTTTTTTCTTCATTGCAGTAACCAGTTCCTCACAAGTTTCTAATTCACTCCAAACTTTCTTTCTGCTAGTGGATTACCATTTTGGGCTGCWTATTTTTTTTAAACCAGTACGGGAACAACATATACCTCTGTTGTCTCAAGCCTAGAGCACCCTCTAACAGTTGGACAGTAGTGTTTGCTCTTTTCTTCATTGGCATCAGTCAAAGATGTCTTATGAAGAGGAAAAAAAAGTCATACCTGACTAAAAGTTGCAGAATCAGCCAAATTCTAAAAAGAAATTTTGACTTAAAGTCAGTAAAATGCGATAATTTAAAATTATGGCTTAAAAGGCGGCGGGTGATATGCAATCCTTTAAAGAATGCTAGGCTTTTTATAAACACAACAGAACGCCATTAAAGCAGCATTTTTCCTGCTCCTTATCTACCTGCAAACTCTCAAACCGGACCTCATTTTTATCTGACTGAGGATTACTGCAGTGTTGAACTGTGTACCTCAGCAAATGCCTTTTGTCATGAATGTCATGTAGATGGATTTTAGCAGCAGGTACAGGTGGGAATATGTGCGACTCTATGTGTGCGTCACAGTGTGGAAGCTGATGCAGCGGCCGTTATTTAGTGGCTCCAGTGCAGTTTAATTGTTTCCCTGCATAATAAATCAAGTGTGTCAAGGAAGATTCTTTATACAAGCGCTGTGTTAAACAAATTAATCACCCGTTTGCTCAACTCCACTTCTTCTTTTTCTTGCTATGTYKCTGCTTTCAGGTACCGGAGGATGGCGTTTATACGTGCATTTCTGTTTAGTTTTATGACAAGACGTTTGGGTCTTTTTTCCCCCCTCCTGTTTGTGACACTAAAATTCATGAGGGGAGCGTGATTCTCATAGCTTCTCTCAGCTCTTTCTGTCATTGATGTATCTCATGTTGCTTGAAAGCTCCGGTGGATGAAGGGGGAAAGGAAAACAAATTAACACAAATAAGTCAYGTGGGCCTCTAAAGAGCTACAACGTGTAAATCTCTAAAGCTCCAGGGGTGAGGACCTGTGTGAAGAGAGCTGATTTAGCTTACAGCCTTGGCAAGATGCTAGTCATTGCTACTGCTGTTACTAGGCAACAATTGAAAACTGGCTTTAACATTTTTTTCCCCTCTTTTGGTGGCTGGAGTTAAGATGTTTTCAAAATGTACTGACCAATGTGTAGCTCAACAAAAAGTAAAATTTTAGCCTTTTTTATATAATAAATAGTCTTTTTTAATCTGCCAAATTAACATTAGCTTTGTCATCTACCAACATTAGAATAATATTGCTTGTTACAGATAATTTTTTTTTAAATAAAACATTAATAATTGTGTCAACCATGGACAAAAACGAATACGTTTTTTTTTCTTTAGGATTAAATAAAATTTGGTTAAAAAGGTCAAAAAGCAATTTTTATCTTGTTAGTTTTTCAAAAGACTAAAAAAAGAGAAATATCTTATGCTAGGTTCAGACCGATGCGTTTGGAGCATCAGGAGCATCAGGTTTACATGCAAAGTCTATGCTGGATGAGCATCTAGGGGCACCGAGAAGCCTTGCGGCGTGTCTAGCTTGTTTAGCGTGGCGCATTTTGAAGCGGTAGGTGCGGATTGAGCATTTGACGTGCGTGCGCCGTATCCAAAACAGCCGACTCTGGAGTCGGAAAATCTGAACTTTTGCTGCTCGACGTGGCACATCAACCAATCAGGGACTCTGTTGTGTGACGTAGTGGTGCATTTACCAATGGGATGGTCTCCTGAATGATGTCCACTAACCTGAGACAGACAGGAGCTCTTCAGCTGAAATCAACTGCCTGTATTCAGTGTCCTGACAGAAGATGTGGGCATAGATGCGGGACAAAAATAGATCTGAAAGTGAGCCTCATCAAAGCGCAGCTCCTGGAGTCGTGAAACTCACCAAACTCAGAACGTCTCTGAATAATCCGGTGGCACTTCCCGACACGCCTCTAGATCAAATGAAGAGCGTCTGACCTCAAAGTGCACAAGTGTCCAAATTGAAGCGTTGACATGTTTTAGATGCTGAAAACGCGTTCAGTGTAAACATAAGAAAAGTGTTAAGATAAGATAAAATAAGATAAGATAGACCTTTATTGTCATTGTACAGAGCACAATAATATTACAGTTCAGAACATGACAAACATAGGAGAGCAGGTGCTCTGGGTCATGCTGCCACAGACCCTGCACAGAGCAACAATCATCTTCATGAAGATGATCATTGATGATGATCATCATGAGGAGGTGCAACCCTTAAAAGAAAAACTAAAAACCACACAAGGGTAGATGAGGAAAAAAAAGTTGAAATGTTGWAAAGTTGCTATGTATGTGTCTGGATTTGCATAGTGCCTGCCAGTGCAATATTTTATTGTATTTTTCTTTGGACTGAAGAACTTGTTGAAATCTCTTGACCAGGTCAGAGATTTCAAGAAAGATTGGTGACATAAAATCTTCTAATTTGGCCAAAGTCTAAGTAAACCGGAGCATTATGGAGGGGTTTATAATATATGCCAAAGTCCATATAAAGACCATCTTTGTACCATTGTTTATTGCTAAAAAAAAACCTTATTACACTCCACCCTCTGTCAGGCTTTTTTGCACCTCAATTCACTATACACCTTTATTTTGTTGTGCTTTTTTTTTATCTTATCTTCTGTTTAGCACTTCCACTGCCTTATTCCTTTCTCTAAGCTCTTTGCAGACCAGTCTGTGATCTGTGGTCCTCCCATCCCCACCCCCTCATCTTTCCAGGCACGGTGATGTATGTGTGCCCTGCTCTGACGTCACTTCAGCCCTAACGTCATAGAAACTCATTGCTCCCATACTCTCTCTTTCTAGTACTTTGTCTCACAGGCTCTCTCCTCTTTTCCTGTTTTTTTCCTTATTCACCTTCTTCATTATTTTTCATTGTGATGTATCTTCAGCGTTATTGTTGAACCATTTCTACATGAAATTCGTTACCTACATTTATTTATTTGTGATCAATGAGTCTCACTATTCTAGATTTTTTTTCAAAAGTTGTACATATCCTCATTTTATCATCTATTTCTATTATAAACATACAAATAATCACAAACGGGACAAGTTTGACAAAAGCAGTTGTGTGTTGTCAGGTCTAGTGAGCTGATCTGCAAGCAGCATGCCACCCCTTCTCTGTAACTCTTCTCCATTGCTCTTCCTGAAAATGAAAACCTTCGGTCCACTTCCCACAGCTGGTTCTTCAACAGTGTTACTTTGCCAGACATCCAGTGACTTACCTTCGTCAGAGAAGTGGCCTGTGGCCTTGATAGAAAGAGATATAAAAAAACAAAAACAAATAAATAAGCAGTACGAAAGTGAATTATCAGTCAACTTTGACATCCAGAATAGCCCAGGAAATTTTCATTGGACCTGACAAGACATGAAGCTGACCCACTTTTTGCTTTCACTCTCTGTCTTCCTGTACTCTTGTCTTGCTGCCATCGCTGCCTCCGGCCAGTTTGTCTGCTTATAGAGTTGATGCAGTGTGGTGAGAGGGATGCGGTCAGAGATAGAGAGACCTCGCTCGGCTTAAAAAGAATGAGGAGTCTCTTGTCAGCAACTGCGACGCATCTTCTTCAAGGCCCGTCCCATGCTGATTGAGCCGAGGCAGTTTAAGAATAACTCTGGGTCGTGTTTGTTAAAATGCAGGGGGGGAAAAAAGATGGCAGCTGAGATGTCAGGGAGCTTTTCTGGTGAAGCCATCAATGTCACTTTAAAATTCATGAAGGGACGGAATTCTTAAAGCTTAAATGCATGTGGTTGGCAGTTGTAGTCCTTCAAAAACAGGTGTTCGTTTATGGCACCGTTTAGACTGGAAAATGTTAACAATGTTATTCAGTAACTACAAAATGGTTTTGCACTACTGTTGTTCATGTTTGTGCAACACGATGGATTAGTGTTTGGCACTAGGGACGCAAGTTATAACAGATTAATCTAAAGGTGATTGATCTTATCGATCTATTAACAATTAATTGATAAGCGGCCATTTTCCTAAAAACCTGACATTTCTCTTTCTATAACATGAAGGGTGAATTTTTTTACACACTAAATAAAAAAGTACAGTATTATTTTAACAATTCATTGTGTCAGCTGTGTTAAACACTGACTGAATGAACAGAGAAATGTGGATTTATTTCACATTATTAAACTTGGACATATTTATAAAATATAACAAAACAAGAATCTGTTAAGTTGCTAGTTGGAAAATTTTTTTTTAAATAAAATAAATAAAACACTTAATCCATCCCGAAGATGAAAAACTATAATTTAAACACAGGGTAATATTTTCAGATAAAGATTAACTCAAAAACAAACTAAGAACATAATAAAATATCTCTGAAAGACGTGAGATACAAAAGAGTACTGGCAATTGTTTGTTTGTTTGTTTGTTTGTTTGTTTGTTTGTTTACATTCCCTCTGTTTCTATCTTACCTGGGCTGCACGGCATGATTTGACGTCAGTTACTGTTCATTAGATTGGTTTACTGGCCGGGTTATGTCACACAGATTAGACTAACTTCAAGTTAAATATTTGTAGCAACTGTAACTTTTTTTGTTGTTGTTGTTCTTTCACACAGAGTTAAACTCAACAAGAGGAAGCTAACGTTAGCCACAGTTAGCTTACTGTTCTCTGTCGTCCTGCTCTCGTCTTTGGCGTAATACTGCTTGATGGTCCGGTACAGCCTTTGGTACTTTTCCTTCAAGTTTGGTGTAGTCCATTATTATTGTTGTGTCGCAAATAAAATTAAATAAGACTCGCGCTTTTGCTGTCCCGCCCACATCGGCTTCCTGCTCAGTTTAACAGGGCCGGAGTAGAGTAGCAGCACCCTCTGCTGGATGAAGGTAAAACTACACTGAAATAAGGTTTAAACGGAAGTTTTCAATTAATCGAATGGAAGAAATTTTAATCTAATAAACCATTATTTGACAATTAATCGTACGTCGATTAATTGTTAGCATCCCTAGTTGGCACACACCAAGAAGATTCTGGTTCAATCCCCAGCTTGGGCACTTCAATTATTTATATTTAAATTTGAGGATTTATCTGCATTTTTCTCATTATTGGATGAAGCAGACCTATGTGATGTCTATAATTTAGGAACAACATAAATACAGTTTTATTAGGACTATGATTGTAGCCATGTGAAATATATTGTAAATATTATACCAAGTCAAAAGCCAGTCATGTGCAACAAACTCACCGAAGGAAAACCAAATGTTTTTCTCCATCCCGGTGTRAAATTAAGATAAAAGCACACTGCCAGAGGAAAATGGTATTTATAAGATATGCTTTTTTGACATAGCGTGTTTCAAAGTGCCACAGGTTTACAAAAACAAATGCGAGAGCTTTCATGTCTCGGATCAAGATTAAATTACCATCCGATATTTGGAGAAGCAGGAGTGACATTCAAATAAATAACACAAGTAGGCTATTACTGTTCAGATGAAATGATCTTTTCTATAGAGATCATTTTTGTGCATAACTAGATCGTGTGTGTCTTGTTGCTATAAGACATTTATTATAACAATTATTATAACAAATCTGAATCAATTTTAAGCATCGGCTTTGGTCTTTCWGTATTTTGTAGACATTGTGAATTTATTCTGCTGGATGTTTTTATAATTGTGTGTGTGTGCCCAGGATAATGAGATTGTGGGATGGCTGGCTCCCTTCAAATAGAAGGCAAAATGAGCAGTTTAAAAAGCACAACCTTAAATCCTTTCCTCCGTCTTTCTGAGCCCCTGAAAGATTCAGTTGCCAGGCAACATTACAGCAGAGCTTTCAATTAAGTCACTTTGAGTTAGCTGGTCTGTTCTGTTGTCGGGTCCAAAACATCCTGACTAACTCCGAAGTTGCACTGGCACATTTGTGCTCATTCGTTTTTTTTGTTCCGAGATGATGCAGAATTATACTCGGAACATTTATAAGTCTACTTTAGTTTTGCACGGCACAGAGGATAACATAAGCTTCGATGGCTGTTAGCAAACACAAACAGCACTAGCACTTCTTGTGCATTCTTGTTCACTTTCTTCAGGAGTTTCAGAATATTTCACCCACTTTGGATGTTATCATCCATTAAATGGACGTTATTAGCCGTTATCAGTCCCATAGAATGGCTTCAGACTGTCAGCTGGTTAATATGAGGCATAAAGCCACTAAGGTTAATTTTAGAGAAAATGACACGGGCTACGATAAAGTAGACCGGACTCCGGCGGTAGCAGATTGTTGCATTCCAACATATATGATACTGGTAACCCACTAGGGGGCCACAGTCAGGACAGTCTGAATGAAGCCATTCTATGGGACTGATAACTGCTAATAACGTCCACTTAATGGACTGATAACATCGAACCGGCTGAATATTTCTGGACTAACCATGCTGTATGAAATCGACTGTAGTGTAGATAGTTTTAAATAGCATATGCCTGAACCAGCAGGAAAATGTTGATATTAGATTCGTTTTAGGACACTATGGGTTTTGCTTAAACTATAGCATTGGTAGCATTAGTATCTTTGCTACACAATGTCTAAATCAGGGGTGCCCAAACATTTTCYCCGATGGGGCCAAAATGAAAATCTATCCATGGCTGCGGGCCAAATGCAGTTATATAATACATGACATACAAATACTTTAAGTAAAGTCATTTATTTTTGAACAATTAAGCTGTGCAATGGCCCTCTTTTGTTTTAGTCTGTGCACTTGGAGAAAGTCTGCCATACGCTCAAGTAGCAAAGGCTCATGGGACATATCATAAATAGATAAAATATGAGTTTTTGTGGCCTTATAAAGTGTGTAAATCTACTTGCGTTGTTAAATCTGACCTAAATATTTCTTGTTGTCATTTTATGTTTCATGTTTAATTCTAATAAATCAAAGATAAAGTCAGCACCATGACTGAAAACTACCTTCACTACAGCCCTTTTATATAGTCATTTGACCAATGGAAATACTGTGTTTCTACCTATAGGATAACAGGTTACAACCTGGTAACTTTGGTAACTGTTGGTGGGCCAATTCAAATGGCTTGGCGGGCCAAATCTGGCCCGCGGGCCCCACTTTGGGCTCCTCTGGTCTAAATGTAACTCTATCAAAGTAGAGTGGACTGGTCTGGAAGCTGGAGGGAGCGCGGTGTGAAGCGCCTTGTTTGGATTTAAAGAGACAGCCTCAAAATAAATTGTTGTGCGACTTACCTGAGACAAGGGGTAAGAGAGGGGCTTGTGGAGTTGCAATAAGGAGGAATTCAAACCAAAGCATTGCAGTTCCAYTTTATATAGAGCCCTGAATGATTTAAATGTGAAAAAAGGATTTAAAAGTGTGATATGTCTCCTTTAAACTATGAACGCATTCAATCAGAGTAAATATCTCTGTTTCTGTGTGACCTTAAAAAGTGCTCAGTAAAACAATGTTTTACTTGCATATTTAATGAACAAGCATAGTGTCCCTCATAGAGTCAGTGCCAGTTAAGCCAGGAGAATCTCCTGAAGGATAGCCGGCCTAGTAAGTCAAATGAAGAAAACTACAGGGTCCCATTATGTCATCCACAGGGAGGCACAGTGATGTGGTGCATGCTGATGAGCCTTTTGCCTCTCTGTTGTAGTTATATATATATACAGTGTTGTATAAAGTACCACAAAGTGATACGTGAGTAAAAGTACAAGTATCTTACAAAAATTACTTTGGTAAAAGTTAAAGTCACTTTTAGGAATATTACTTGAGTAAAAGTCTTAAAGTATCTGATAGTTTTGTAGCTAAGTATTTAAAGTAAAAGTATTTATTTAAAATGAGCGTTTAGATTTCCTGTAACGACTTTTATTACGAGGTGACCTCCCCCAAAAATATAGAAATGACTGTTGTATTAAATAACGTTTAATTTATATTAAATTTAGGATGCACTAGTCCAGCTGTTTCAGTTTATATACATATATCAAGGGTGACCAAACCTTTTCCCCAAAATGAAAATCTGTCTGAGGGCTGCGGCCAAATGTAATAATATAATTCATGAAGTACAAATACTTGTTCAGTAGAGTACTTTTATTTTAATGATTATGACCTGCTGGAGTGGAGCGTTTGTGTACAAACTAATACAGTATCAGAATTTAATATATTTATACTTCTCATTCAACCACAATTAAATTCACTCTATCTAGGATGTACAAATATGGATAGTATTTATTTTTTACAATAACAAGCTGGAATGAAAACAAGTGAAAATGAAATAAAGTAACAACTTTCTACTTCTTGCCTTTTTAAAAAATGTAAGGAGTAGAAAGTACAGATAATTGTGAGAAAACGTAAGAAGTAGAAGTAAAAAGTAGGCTGAAAGATAATTACTCAAGTAAAGTACAGATACCCCAAAAATTCTACTTAAGTAGAGTAAAGGAGTATTTGACCACACTCAAACATCCTCACACGTCTTTTTCAAAATGAAAACCTGCAAATTCCATTCAGACGGTGGATGGACTTGTTGGAGGACGTAAAGAATCAAACACAAATATGAGCCTTTATTATCGTCTTTATTTTACCATCTCTCAGGTAGTTGTTTATAAATTGTTCCTACGTCTTCAGGTGTCAGTAACTTCTGTTTGCCGGTGCGTTTGCGCCACAGCTGGCTTCATTTAAGGTCAGGGCGGCAGCTGGTCAGCACATAAACTTCCAGTCTTTTCGGTCCGAGCTGTCCACAAGACTCGGTTTAAAGATTTGATTGCTGCTGACTTGGTTGCACACTTCTGGTCTCACAGTTCAAGTCCCTCCAGTTTCCCTGAGGGTATAGTGGTCTTAATCCAATAGAGCTGGTAGGTTGTTGTTTTTTTTTCCAGGCCAAGGCATCACTGGTGCAGAGATTTAATCCTTCAATTGCTGCTTCAAGGGAAAGGAAGCAAAACTTAATTCAACTAAAAACAGCTCAGAGAAAGTTTAAAGAAGTGTAGAGGCTGCTTTAACTTTGATTTCTGACTGGAGGTTGGGTGAGTTGGGCTCTGCTCTGGATTAAGACAGATTCTCTCTTCTGATCTTTTTAAGGAAACCAAATCAGTATTTCACACYTTTATTTAGTTTATCTATTAACCAGGGTGTTATTTCCCCTTAATGGTGACATCTCTGCTATTTTTTTTATTATTTTCCCTCATTATAGCTGGTAAACCTGTACTTTTAGCGAGGTGCATGCTAGTTACACAACATGGCCACATGAAGRAAGCACTACCCCTCCGTATTCTCTGACAAACTGACAAACAGCACCGTTGTTCCCAAAGAGTTGCAGTTCAATGGGAACCTGAGGACAAATACTCAGCCCTCAGTTTGGTCCTGATGCTGCTGGGCAGAACGAATGAAGCTTACTCGTTCACTTTCCTCTAAAAAAGAAACTTATTCTGTCGTTTCTGTCGTCTCCCTCCCAACTTTCATGCCTCTGCTTTTTCTCACTTGGCTCGTTTATGGAACTTGTCAATCTCACCACGACTATACTCTCTCTCTCTTTCTCGCACATTTTCTCTCTCGCTGTTATTTTCAGTTCTGTTCACATCATAGCTACCGATATTCTGCTGATTTATTCTCTAAATATTTTAATTTTGGACTTCTCGTTTTCATTTTCAAGTTTGTTAATGAAGAGAGCGTGCCAGTTTTATGTCCCAACACTTGTTTGACCACTTTTTGATTCCATTTAAAACCATCGTCTGTTAAACCTTTTGCCCAATGTATCTCAGTTACACAGACACCTCGACTGTGTTGTTATTGTTAATGTACTGAGATAATATTCTGAAGATAGAATCATCATCCAAAAAGCCAAAAAAGAGTAACAATAAAACCACCATTTTTGATTAAATACTACAGTAATTGTTGGTCATCCCCGTTTGGGACGTCTCTGGATGTTTTAAATACATTTTGAGACGTTTCCATTCGGTTAAAAAGCTGAGAAAATTTTTATTAAACCATAGGAAAAATCTGAGGTCTGTTTCCACTTTATGTGATTTGTTTTGAAATTTATTGGTTTGTCTTCTAGTGTTGTGGATATTTWTCTTCATAATTAATCGAGGCAATCAAAGATTGCGAATTTGGAGATTTATTTATCCTGACATGGTTTTCTCTGGATCTGGGATAAGTATCAAMAATGATACTTATATTTCTTAGGTAAATTTAAGGCAGTAATTGGAAATGACTAACATTTTATCTCCATTGAGGTTTCTCTGGGACACTGTGACTTTAACTAATCACTGCATTGGTAATCATGACACTTCAGCTTCATTTGCAGGTTTTGGCCTCTACACTAGCTTTTAATGGTAAATGGTACTGAACTTATAGAGCGCTTTTCAAGTCCCTCCGGACCCCAAAGCGCTTTACACTAACAGACATTCACCCATTCACACTCACATTCACACTCAACCAAAGAATTCCTGCTGAGCATCTATTAGCACGATTTGCTGGGGTTGTGACCAATATGAACATGATTT
>NW_013952484.1:1191515-1192773 GCF_001266775.1 Austrofundulus limnaeus | reverse complement strand
CTTCGTATTAGTGACAAACTTTGGTGTTTTTTGACGAGTTACTTTCATTTTTGCTTCTACTTGTCATTTAAGATATGTTTCCATTCTTGGGAGGTTTCTGAATTTCTTCTTCTACATATTAAAAAAGTTGTTAAACAACTGAGTGGTGCACTACTGCTACTAGTGGTGAGAAGATGTATTGCACCTTATTCAAAATCAATGCAGTCCCGCGGCCCTCTGCAGCCCAAAGTTAAAAACTGTTGTTCTTTTGGGGCCCTCAAGGTGGCGCTCACGTCCCACAGTTGGGCCGTGGCCCATGGGTTAAGAATCTCTGGTCTAGGGTTAATAGAAGTTAAATTTAGGGTCTGGGACAGTTAGTTGTCATGCATTTCCTACTCAAAAATATGACAATGCGCCCCTCTGCCTCTGTCTCATCTCGTCAATAACTGACTCGAGGGAGTTACCCGACGTGTCAAAACTGGACACATGCGGTACCTGACCAAGCGTCAATATGTGACGAGTTGAGAATGGGTGCATGTCAGTGCATACGAGTACCACTTGTGCTGTTGAGGGCGAGTTGACCTCAAGGTCCATGTCTACTGGACCAAAAGCTGCATGATGATGCTTCGAAAATTCTTGTTTTACCAAGACAAACAGGTCTACTGGTCTCAGGTCTCAGTGAGGGGGTGTTTATGTTGACCTGAGATCCTGCTGCTCCACTGTGTCAGCTTGTATTTCTTTTAACGTTAATTATTTCTTTTAACCATTCTTTATTGCTTTAATATAGAAATTGATTAGGAAAATAATTTGTATAGCAAAGATCAACTAAAACAATCAATTCTGCTGATACATTATTTCCTAATGTTACATTTAAGAATAAAAAAACAAAACAGTGAGTGCTGTGATGCCTGCTCATGACTGGACTTTTGCCTTGACTGAGATTCTTCAGGTTTGGTCGTCCGGGAGTGGAGTGCTACTGTCAGCATGAAAGTGGAGCAGCTGTCATCCAGCTACAGTTTCTCATCAATGAGGTAGGCTACATAACTACATTCTCTAAAAGAAGCTCATCTTAAACAAAAACTACAAAACTTGGTTTTGTGTTTTATTAAACGTAAGGAATAAAGGACAATGTCTATTAAATGGTTAAATATAAGCCAGTGGTATAAATTATCTTCAGGCCTTTCTGTGTCACTTAAAGCCAACCTGGTTATGTTTGGAATCCTATTTGAGATGTGCAGTATTTCAATTTGTGTGTGTATGTGTGTGTGTGTGTGTGTGT
>NW_013952484.1:1188697-1191086 GCF_001266775.1 Austrofundulus limnaeus | reverse complement strand
TGATTACCATTAGTAAAACCATAATAATTTGAAACTGCCATAGTCTTGCAAGTGCTTTAACACATCTGAAATGAACTGGTTAAATACACAGCTGTAACTCTCTTGTTGTTTTTAGGTAACTCTAATATGATTTCAGTTTACACAGTGAACATTTAAGCTTAATTGCTGAAGATGACATGCAGGGTTTTAGTCTGCTCTTGTCATATTATGGCTGTATTTGTTGAATCATGTGTTGTAATTTTTCCTAGTTAAACTGTAGTGAACCATGTAAATACACGCTCTTTGAAATTTGTGAAATTAATTTATGTTATATAGTAAATCTTAAAAATGTAAAATGTGTGTTACTGCTGGAAAATAAATGCAGAAAAATAGTAAGTTTTTTTCTTACTTGTTGAACTGATGTGGAACAGAAAAGGAGCAGAATAAATACAGAGAAAACAGGAAAGGTAAGTAAATCACAGTAAAAGCATTAAATATATTTTAACCCTAAAATATCCTGAATCATTTTACAGAAGTAATTTATTCAATAAATAAATGGACAGAGAGCACAACCCCCCCAATGTTAGACCTAAAGTTACGCCCTTGCCCACAAGGATATAAAAACAAGTTTGTGAGTGTGTGTGTGTGTCTGTGTTAGCGTCTGTGTGACTGTGACTCAGCAGCTCCAACAAACCCTCGGGGAGATGGAGATGATTTTTAGTGCCTCCTACATGCACACATACACTTTTCTACATCTTATGAATCATCCTCGTTACCTGGGTGAAGCTGCCARGGAATGCAGTGACTAATGCATGTCATGTTTGCAGGGAGAATGTGCCGTCTGAAAACGTGTTTATAAAAAATAATAATAATAAAAATCTTTTGCTCAGGCCTCGTGTGTGCAGTAAAGTTGCACTGTTTTATCTTGTTTGAGCAAATGACATGAAACGAGCGTGTTTGTGCGACGACAGGGAGCCCTGGTGAGCGCKTTGGCTGACGACACCGTCCATTTGTGGAACCTGAGGCAGAAGAGACCAGCGGTCCTCCATTCCCTCAAGTTCAACAGAGAGAGGTAAATCTGCAAACCGCTGTGACAATCAAGACCTCTGCTTTCCTCTGCTTTCGTCTTTCTGTGCTAAATGTTCTGGTGTAACATGAACTGTGACTCAGTTAGCAGGGTCACAATTACAATTTGCTGCCCGTGTCAACTGTTAGCTTTTCCACTCATACAATATGCAGCCAGACAGCCTTACGTTCGGCAAATGTGTTACTGCGCCTTGAAGAAGCGTTCGCAGGGCAAAGGAGGTGGCAGAGAGGCCAACGCTCTCGTTTTTGCTCTCTCTCTCTCTCTCTCTCTCTCTGCGGGTTTGTTCCTGCTGGTCTTTAAACGCTCTTTATTCGGGTCGCTTCCTCTGCCTTTGAGGATTCCTCATCACCGGGACACAGGTGTGACCCCAACAGCTGAAGGTTTCCACCAGAAGCTCACTGCAACACACACACACACACACACACACACACACACACACACACACACACAAACATGCACAACGAGCGGCGTGTGATATTTTAAAGCGCTGCATTTCGTTTTGTTTGATTTAATTTGAAGCCAAAAGGATTAAATCCTTTTTGCTACATGCAGATGAAGGTGATGCCCTCAAACTAATAAAACTGACACTTTTTAATGAATGAGATAACAGATCAGTTACATGGAAACATTAATTAGACCACTACAGATTTACAGCTTTAAATTCATGATATAGTAGTCAAGGGTTGCAGATTGAGACCAAATGAGCCAACATTTTTGCTCTTTAAATGTGTGCTTTTAAGATGTAAAGAGCTTTTGAAGGGCTATAGAGAGAAATAAAGAGACTGGTTGCATCTGTGAAGAGATATCTTTTAAAAGGTCCCTGCWTTTTCCCACAGGCTTGAAACTCTTCCATTGAGTGACTGATATTTCATTTCATTGTGAAATATTTGGCTGGTAATTATTCATTTTTAACTTTAAAGCAAAATGTCCTGATGCATCTCAGTAATCCAGGTAGAAAAAAATCAAAAAGAAAAAATAAGTAGGTCCTCTGGATGGGTTCTTCTTTAGCGAAACGTTTCGTCTCTCCTCCAAGAGACTTCTTCAGTCTGATGAGTTTCAGGTGAACTCAGCCTTATAAGCACTGCCTCCACATGGTGGACAAACAGGTCAATCACATGCAAGAGAGGGCCATCAACAAACAATAGGCTTGATTGGCTCTATTGTCATAGAGGGTCATGTGCCCCATCACCTGACCCGTGTCGTTTTTATGTGAATGTAATGAATGCAAGCGGGGGTTCAACGTCCCCTTGTTTTTGTTTTTTCCCTCTATTTGTTGGTTATCGTTGGGGCCCTGATTCACACCTTTTGCTCACAGGGGGCTGA
>NW_013952484.1:1186050-1187909 GCF_001266775.1 Austrofundulus limnaeus | reverse complement strand
TCAGCCCCCTGTGAGCAAAAGGTGTGAATCAGGGCCCCAACGATAACCAACAAATAGAGGGAAAAAACAAAAACAAGGGGACGTTGAACCCCCGCTTGCATTCATTACATTCACATAAAAACGACACGGGTCAGGTGATGGGGCACATGACCCTCTATGACAATAGAGCCAATCAAGCCTATTGTTTGTTGATGGCCCTCTCTTGCATGTGATTGACCTGTTTGTCCACCATGTGGAGGCAGTGCTTATAAGGCTGAGTTCACCTGAAACTCATCAGACTGAAGAAGTCTCTTGGAGGAGAGACGAAACGTTTCGCTAAAGAAGAACCCATCCAGAGGACCTACTTATTTTTTTCCTTTTGATTTAAAAAAGCAAAACTAGTACGTACATTTTGCAAACAGTTCCTTCAAGTGTGGCAAGAAAAGTACTTCTCAAATTACAAACGTGAATTGTTTCTGAGAACAAAATGAGCACCGTAAAATCTACTTTCCAATTTCCTCCCATGTCAGATAAAATCAATCCTGCTTTTTTATKTTTTTGCAAAGTAAATGTTGTTTAAATCAGAAAATGTAAGCAAAGAATCACCTCACCTCAAGGAAGTTTGTGTCCACTGTCTCCTCCAATCACAAATGWACTGAGGACCCTTCAGAGCCAATCATATCATTTGCCAGTGATTTGCCTCAGCGAGGAGTCGTAAAAGGGTTAAACGTCACAACCAGTCATCTTCGACAGGGCTGATGTGATGGACAGGTGGCCAGCAGCAGTTTTTAGGGCGGATTGTGTTCTTGAGGAAGCACTTGACCACTTCTGACATTTAGTAAGCATTTTGCACACAGTGACCTCAAGTCACAGAAGAGAGGAGAGGAGCTACTACGTTGCTTAAAAGACGTCGAGATGGGAAGGACGAGCGGCAAAGTCACTTTGACACATTTAGGATGGAYGAAGTAGAGAGAAAAGTTCAACTAAAGCAGGAAGAAAATCCAAATAGAGACTTAATTAAAGAAGAAATACGTGGAAATTTGTGAAAAAGATAAAACAGTGGGTGCTGTACAAAAGCAGTAACTACGCCTGTCAAATAACCAATAAATTAATTCAGTTCAATTCAGTTTATTCATGTAGCGCCTTTATTCTGGCATTGCCTCAGGATGCCCTCAGTGTACTGTAAGAAATATTCACATTCAAAGACTGAAGTCAATAGAAAACCACCAATGTTAAATAACATGATTTTTAGACGAGATAAAACCATACAAAACCAGAATTCTGGAGTGGGRTTTATTGCCATTCRGWTCTGACAGGAAACCACACACTGCCGAAAAGCCAGGAAGTACCTCAATTTATACATGATTCTTCARTGYCTGTGTTCGCCCCCTACTGACCTACGGCTGAATCACAGGCTTTCAAACAAAAGTCTCATCTACTGTTATTATAACGTTTTCATTATGTGTTGTTTATAATTCGGACATGTAACTAATCTAAATCAAAACATAATAGATTAAACATTGTCAACATTATAAAAAGGAAAACCTAAAAATATGTTGTGATGCTTTTAACATCAGTACCAACCTCTAATAACTAAATTTCTTCAGTACCATGCCCAACTTTTGGTTCGCTGATAGTTGTTTATTTTACACTACGTAAATTTTTTAACTTTTGTAGGGTGACCGCAATTATTTTATGAAGCCAGACGTACGGTTGGGCAATATTGGCAAAAAAAGAGAATTAATTGCGGTATTTAGCCGATAACATAATATGTTGACTAATCCCCTGGAGTCCCTGGATGCCTGCATAGCTGAGTCACATGATCAATTTAGATCACTCTAGTGGGAAAGCTTTGCACTCTGTAAAACTCTGTTCCAAAT
>NW_013952484.1:1180179-1184443 GCF_001266775.1 Austrofundulus limnaeus | reverse complement strand
GAAATATATTTATGTTTGTGGTTGTAATGTGACAAAATATGGAAAAGTTCAAGGGGTATGAATACTTTTGCAAACCACTGTAATAGATTAAACATTGTCAACATTATAAAAAGGAAAACCTAAAAATATATTGTGGTGCTTTTAACATCAGTGCTAACCTCTAATAACTATAAATTTCTTCAGTACCATGCCCAACTTTTGGTTCGCTGATAGTTGTTTATTTTACACTACGTAAATTTTTAAACTTTTGTAGGGTGACCGCCATTATTTTATGAAGCCAGACGTACGGTTGGGCAATATTGGCAAAAAAAAATTATGAGAATTAATTGCGGTATTTAGCCGAAAACATAATATGTCGACTAATCCCCTGGTGTCCCTGGATGCCTGCATAGCTGAGTCACATGATCAATTTAGATCACTCTAGTGGGAAAGCTTTGCACTCTGTAAAACTCTGTTCCAAATTGTGTCAAAAATATAGACTTCAGCCTTTGTGTTGATAGRCCAAATAAAACCAGAGTTATGACAAATAAATTACAGAACTTAAAAAAAACATAGTTTGTCATATTTGAAGCGGAGGGGAGCATCGAGCAGACCGACCGGGGAAATTTCCAGTTAGTCTGCCTAAAGTCATTTTAATCGTCAAGTGCCAAAAAATACTAAATTAAAGTTTTTCTAATGATTAATTGCACACAGTACGATTTTGCCCAACCCTAGCCAAAGGAAGACACATACAGAATAAATTGTGCAACTGTTGTGTGTTGTTTTCCCAATGTACGTTAATTTCATAAACTTACATAATATTTTTTTAATGAGAAGTGGGTGGAGATGTGTGTGTGTGTTTGTCTTTATATTCATTTAAAATTGTTTCCAAACAATATTTTTCATTTATTGCAATAAGCATATTGAGACAGTAACACACATCTCTACATCTGATAGTCTTTACAACTTTCAGATGGTTTATACAGGAAACAAATTAATGGTCCTAGGATAGATCCTTGTTGTATGCCCATGTAATTGTGGAATATGTTTTTGGCATTGAACCAATAACGAGATTATTTTAGCCTCATGAGACAGTTTGAATGGTTGAGCTCAGCACCAGACAGCTGACAGACAACCTTTTTACTTTAGGATTTCTCTGTCACACAGGAAGAAATAGGATTTTTCTTTAAAACTTCAGTTTCAGATTTCCTCCTATACCAAAGGAATCAGCCCAAATTATCTACTGAGAATCTTCTTTAAGTGTTCATATTTCCTTATATGTGGCTGGCACTGTTAAAGCAGACCAGTGGTGTTGCAGAGAATTGCATCACCTCATGAATGTCAATGCCAGATGTGCAGCATATGCCATTATACAGAAAATGTTAAACACTTTAACCGGGAAATGTACATCCAGCATGCAAATAAAATCTGCTGTCCGAGCATAGATATGAAGTGGTTTTTGCATTCTGTAGTGTTGAACTTCAATCTGTGGTGATTTGCTTCGTGGCTGTGTTATAGATTAGCATTTTGGGCATGCATCGATGCATGCCATAGAAACTCAGAGAGGCTTTGCTGGGCCCTCCAGGCCTCCTAAAAATGCTGACAAGGAGTAAACAGGGACATAAATGCATGAAGGTTTAATGCATTTGAATAATGACATTACTGATTGCTTTGTATGTTACAAACTCACAGATTTTGATGTAATTCTGTCAACTACATGTTTTTAAGAATATTCATTAGCTAGTAATTTTCATGTGCTCCATGCTGGCTGAATGTTAACCAAGGTGCAACAGGAGACAATGCATGTTAATATAAATAAAATTGTTTAAAGTGTTGGTAGATCAGCATTTTCTTTTGTGTGTGTGTACTCAAACACACCTCTGCAATCCTCAGTGGCTGTTACTGTAATAACAGCGATAGAGGCTGACTGTAACACGGCGTCCCTTTGGGGTGGCCTTCGAAACTGATGAGACCATCAGGGATCTGTTAGAGACCAATCATATTTCAGCGTTTCCTCACACAGTTTGGCCAGATGTCTTTCTTGCACTGCAGCGAGCTTTAAAATCTCCCCTGGCACCTAGAGCTTCAAGTCTATTGTCTCTGTTTTGAGTATTTTTTTTGTTTGTTTAGTTTTTCATTTCTGACAGAACAAGGTAACTGGCCAGATATGTCACAGGGCGACGAAAAACATGCGACGTATTGCGTAGACAAAACACAAGTACATAGGCTGATAAACTGCACAGGAAAACAGCTTTAATAAACCTTTGGAGATTTGAAACAGTTTCCTTTGACAGAAGTGATGCAGTTTGCAAATCTTATATTTATAGCATTTAACTTTTATGCACATTTCAAACTCTCTCCACAGGAAAAAGTCTGAGGCAGGTTGGATTGCCTTACATCTCCAAAAACTCACATTGTCCCCTAGTTTCCACCTTTATGCCCTTGAGAGGGAGCAGTTTACTGTGGTCATTATTTCATAGACTAATGTTGTTCTCTAGTAGGGCGGACACTATTTGAGACAAGAAGCCAGATCCCAAAGGCTTAATGGTATTGAATAATTTTCAATTCCCCAGCCTGCTGTGACCTCCTTGCCTTTGTAGTTGTAAACTGAACAAAGGGAAAAGGGGCTCTATCAGAAAGATATCCTGTACAAATCATATCAGTTTGAAATATTTGAGCAGAATTTTAAGGCGTACCTTCTAAATATAATAGATCATTACTGACTTTCAAAAGTCTGCTCCTGCTATGGCATCCCCTCTCCTCCTGAAAGTTACTGGTTAACACGATCCAAACAAAAGGTTCCCAGTTTTTAAGTGGGTACGTAACAGAACACRATGACTTTGTTGGTCAAGAGACAAGTGAGTACGTATTTAAATTTAATCAACACCAAATGATTTGTTGATTTCTGTTTGCATCATACTGTTTCTCTTAGAAATATTTGTGGGGGGATTAAAAAAAACCCATGAAGACACGTTTAATCTCACTGTCATTTCCAGTTARGACTGACTGTTGAAGTGAAGCCTAGAAACAGTGTCAACTATTTTTAATAGAGACATGAAATATTGAATAGGACACGTGTGTAAAACAAATCACTCCCGTCACTCTGTCTCATCTTTTTAAACGTAGCCTCCACCCCCGGTCTGTCTGTTCAAAGCCTGAGCTGAACTTGTCGAGCTGTAGATGGAGGGGAGCAGCTATTTCTATCATTATAAAAAGCATAGTCACCCAACTAACTGCCACAGTCAAATAAACAAAAACTTACCCAAATTCTTCCTGGGATATCCACATTTTTTGTGTAAGAATATGTTTTAATTAGCTTTAAATTAAGGCTTAACAAGGACACTGTAGAAGGAAAATAATATATTGCGTTTATTAGTGGTGCCCTGCGTCCAATACCAGCATTTTTACCGATACTTGTACGAAATGCCCCAATATACTCAGGACCATTACCAACACCAGCATCAATACTCCATCGAATGTTACAGTTTTAACTTCAAGTGAAAAGTTTTTCAGTTTTATGTTTCAGAAATTTGAACAAGTTGGAAGAGCATCTTTAAAATTTGCAACAAATTTGCATCACGCTGTATATTTTATTTGACACGGTCAGATCGGCTGAAGGCCTTTAAGAAAGGAGAGATGCCTTTTTACCGAATAAAAGAAATATGTTTTTAAAGTCATTGTGTAATGTTCAAGTTCTAACTCAGTAAGTACTCGGAATCGGTAAGTACCCAAACTCTGTTTGAAAAAATCTATCTGGATGCCACTATCGTTTATAAATTGTGTTTTTAGGTGATATTTACTGGTAATAGCATTCCTGCTAATATAAGTTTATGGAGTCAAAAGTAATTTTTTTAAAAACATCTTGTTAAACCCATTTACCTAATAATGTCTTGATATCGTATGTTGTCTGCGTTTCCATTGCAAATGTGCACAAAACTTTGTCGATATTCTGTTAATGTCGAAAAATACAGTTTCGTAACTGCGGTGTTTCCATTAAGTAAGAAATGTTATTAAAGTCACACGTGAATATGTTTGTTCTCGCGGTAAGTCATTACAAACATGGCGGCAATGGATGTAAACACATAGCATGTTGCTACCGCGACACTAGCGCTCATCATCAGAGGAGACGTCGGCGTCTTTTATCGAGGCTTTCCAGCGACAAGTCCCTACTTGGGAGAGGCTACGTATGCTGTGTTTTTGGGAAATTGTAGTCGGTGAGTTTACTACTTCTACTTCCTTTTGTCTTCTTCGTCGTTGTCTTTTTCACCAGTAGAAACAGCCGGTT
>NW_013952484.1:1176740-1179532 GCF_001266775.1 Austrofundulus limnaeus | reverse complement strand
GAATTAAAAAAGCGAAAGCTGATTAATGCAGCAAAAATGACGCAGAATTGCCTCCCACTTGGGGCCTTTCTCTGTGGGATTTGCATGTTCTCTCTGTGCACACGTGGGTTTTCTCCAGGAACTCCCGTTCCCTCCCACTAACCAGAAACCTGCTTGTTAGATTAAAGTGTCTGTGACATGCAAATGCTTCAAATGCAAAGAGTCAAAGAATACACCTTCATATTTAAAACACTTGGCATAGTACACATGATTTTACTTATTTTGTTTCATAACTGGCACATTTTTTTGTGAACTTGGCTCAGCCAAAGTGAAACAGGAAGTGAATTCAAAGGGGAACTCTCTGGTCTTTGTTTATTGAAACCATATTATTTTAACTAACATAATTAATATAATATAATTATTGCACTTTTACGAACTCTTTGCTAAGATTAGTACATTTACAACACCTGTGAACCTAATATAGCTAATTCTCTTTAGTGCTATCAGTGAAAGATCTATAATCTGTGTGCTAAGAAAAGCATCTACTTTTAGATATATGCTAGCTGTTCGTCAAAGACGCTATTACATTCTTGGTAACTGCAGCTGTCTGCCTCTTACTGTTTCTCCAATGAGACTTGAGCTGCTGCACTGAATCCACTTCTTCTCGTACAATGTTACATTCATTCACTGAAAATGAAAAGTAGCTCTTGATGACAAAAATMTATCAATCAAAAGGAACTAGAAATATGATTGCAGAGACTTTACGACCCATGGAACTATAATCTCAGAAGTATTACATGGAAAAACTGCAGGTTTTGGTCAGTAGACAGAAATCAGTGGGTCAATACACCATTTAACACAAACTGCATAAGATACAGTTAGCATTTGTTTAAAATATTTAACAAAATGGTCGTGCAGGAACAATGACATGTAGATGTTTTAAAGGAGATATGGATGTAGTTTTCCTTCTCCATGAACTGATGAAAAAGTTTAATAAAATTACGGAAAAACCATGAAATTTATCAAGCCTTGTTTAAGTTATTGCTTTAACTCGCTGATTGCATTTTTCTCTGCTATCATTGCAAACCATGATAATCCTTCTTTAATTGGTTTGCAAAAAAAAAAAGATACAAAAAACTTCCAAATAATTTGTCAAATTACTGTTTCACTGCAGCAATGACAGGCTTTTATTACACGAACCAAATCATATTCATTTTGCGCCACATTATTGTCACTCATTATTCAGCAGTTATCAGTCATTGCTCAAGGGTAGATCAGTAAAAGTTGCTAAAAAAGGAAAGCATCGTTGGATCGACAGTCGTTTGAGTCAAGTATTTAAGCTGCCCCTTTTCTAATGACAGGCTGGAATAGCTTTTCTAAGAATGACCCTCATAACTAGGAACACCAAAAAAAAACATGCAATACAAAAGACAATTTTCTAAAATATCCCCTCTCTTCGATTCATTCGCAGTGAACCGTGCACTTGTGTGTCTGGCCCACAGTGCAGTTCGTCTCAGAGATGTGCTGCGTGGCAGGCGTCTGTCATTTCTCAGGCAATGTGTTTGGCCTTAAGCCAGCAAGCTGGCAGCTGCCTTTGTGCATCGTGACCACTTGAAGCTGGAGATTTCACCAGGAGACGCGTGTATGCACAAACAGTCGGGCGCATATTTGCACACACAGACACACTGTGAAACGGACACACACACTAACAAATTGCCAGCAAATTTGTATAATTATGCTCCTGACACTGCCTCTCAGTTTGCCCTCTCAAACTGGCTCTCAGAATACTTAATCAGCTGGCTTGCATGTGCACGCACGTGCACGTGCCCACACACGGCGAACTTATGCAACGTACATTTACATACACAGCATGTATGTAAAAAAACATGAAGGCATAGTCACCCTCAGGGAAGCATTTGTTTTCTCTAAACAGAAAAGCACTTATAGACACACAACTGGAGAAACAAATAGACACAGTTTCTTTTTCACATAATAATATTTTTATATTTCACACATGTTTGTACTTCTATCCTCATGGGGACTTTGCATTGACTTCCATTAATTTTCCAGTTATTACTATTGCCTAATCTTGACTTTTACCCTAAACTTAGTCTAAACTCAATTTACGTCTTAGTCCTAAACCCAAACTTTGACCCAAAAATGGTAWTTCCCCTGGGTCTGGGCTTAGGTCCCCATAAGAGTCAGTGGGTCCCCACAAGGTTGTGTGTACCGGAAAAATGGTCCAAAATTATTCCAATGAGGTAGAAAATGCATCTAGACCAAGGAGGTTCTATAGAACAGCTGGAGCTCAGAAACCAGGTGACCGTGTGAACGGCTGGTGAAGCTAACGGCTAACGCTAAACGGTCAAAACTCTGGATTTCCCATTACTGTACATGTTGGTGACAGAGCAGAAAAAAAGGACTGGTGATGTAGAAATCATTAAAACTAGTAATGATAATAACCCAATTATTATTAATATTTTACAGTTTATATAATCTAATGTTTTAAATGTCAGAAAAGCTGTTTGTGTTATGGATTTATTAACAGAAGATAAACAGGAAAACGTCTCATTTTAAAACAAGTCATCAGATTTGATCTTATTTAGCTCAATGTGATCTGAGCAGAACATAATGTAACAGTTTAAAATTAAAATAATCTTATAAAGTCGATGTAGTCACTGTTATTTATTGAACTGGTTAGCAGATATTAGCTTGTGGAGCATTTATACAGAGTTTAGCTCTGTTGAACCATGCTACAATTTAACACAAACTAATATTACTTTGTCCTCTGATTAATATTTAGACCTACAGAG
>NW_013952484.1:1174327-1176590 GCF_001266775.1 Austrofundulus limnaeus | reverse complement strand
CACACACACACACACACACACACACACACACACACACACACACACTTGTCCCTCTGTACTTGTGTGAATTTTGCATTGACTTCCATTAGTTTACAGCCTAACCCTGACCTCTTCACCTAAACCTAACCCCAAATGTACATAGCTAACCCTAACCCAAACTTAGCCCTAACCCTACCCCATTACCAATTAATCAGGTTTTTCCTTTGTGTGGACTAGGAAAATGTCAAAATATATCCACACTAATACAGACATGTACACAAAAAAAAACAAAAAAACAACCACAAACAACACATAAAAACAACCCTTTTGCACATTAAACTTGCCACAAAATATTGCCTGGTTATTAGGAAGATGCAAGTTACATCTCTAGAGTCTGTACAAGMGTACATTTTAATGATCAACATTTGGTTTATGTAGCTCATTCTCTTACTGTTTATGCAAGTTATGCTTGTGTGTAACATACAGTGGGTTCCTTTCTATGCTTTGTCATTCACAATTTTTTTGCTATGCTATCAAAATCTGCACCACCTGATATAGTTGTTATTGGATTCTTAATGACTACTGCACCAAACTTTAGCTCAGTTTGCTGAGATTGAAGCCACTCACCCAAACCCAAATCCTCAAAACCAAACTGATCAACCGTTACCAAAAAAAAAAAAAAAAAAACAGGAATGCTGGTAGCTCATAGCTCTTAACTTAGTGACAGGCTGGTGTTGTAAGGAGTGGGCAGAGTACAGTCTTGTATGTCTGCAAAGAGAAAACTAATTAGTAACAAACTCACTCGTTCATAAACTTTGACACACAGGCTAACGCACTCCACGGCCCATTAGCAGCAAGTCTTCCTCCTCATTGGAAATGCCCGACAGGAAGTCAGAAATTTGAAAAACTCAAATGATTTATAGATAGATTTTTTTCCTCTTCCCACATGGGCAGACATTCGCTCTGAAGGAAACTTTGGGGTGTCGTGTCGATGTCAAAGAGGCCTATGGTTGTGGCTCAAACCGCTGTGCAGAATCAAAAGGATCACTGCAGGAGCTGAATGACCTTGAAATATTAGCATGATGGAATACCAAGGTTGAGCATCATTATTCCACAGGAGGATGGATGAAAGAACAAAATGATGAAAAAGGAATGGGAAGATGAATGGATAGCCACAGTTAAGGAGGGATGGGTTTATAACCTCTCATTAAACTTAAGTCTGATGGATGGATGAAAGGAGGAGGTGGCAAGTGATAATGAAAACAGGAGAATTACGTCTGACTCTTTGCCCTCATGTGTCTCATGGGTGTCAAGTGAAGKGTTGGAAAGAATGACTTAAAAGCTTCTTGGGTTTGCCACTCTAATCTCGACTCCTCTGACCTGTTGAAGTGGTAAATAATCCCCTTCAAGTTTTGCATAATTTGTCGACGAGTTGAACAGGTTTTTCACGACTCTTCCATCTTCATCCCGTCTCCTTTCTTTTCCTTGTTGTCATTTTCTCCTTYGTCTKTTCTATCCTTCTAAAACATCTTTCTTTCTCTTCGCAGAATAACTTTCTGCCACCTGCCATTCCAGAGTAAGTGGCTGTACATCGGCACAGAACGAGGAAATATCCACATTGTCAACGTGGAGTCCTTCATGCTCTCAGGCTACGTCATCATGTGGAACAAAGCCATTGAACTGTGAGTTGGCCCTGGCCTCGTTTTTACTCTCGGATGATTCCTTCCAACAAATGTCTGTGTGTGTTTTTGCTTTCCTTTGAATCCTCGCAACTGAACAGTTTAACATATAACTTTTGTGTCACAATATCTGTATGTTCTACACTTTACAYTTTAAAAATATAAGAAATAGAAAGATGTTGCACCTATTTCATTTTGGCTTGTTGTCCTTTCAGGTTGATGTTGTTAAAAAAACTATCCAGAATTGTAGACGTATACATTCCGAAATTCTATTGGTTTGTACTCGATCCATCACACCTGCACATCACGTCACACTTCAGCAGAACATATCAGACGTATGTAGCCGAGTATGAAGATGACCGTGACAGAGATATACAGCATACAGCGGGTAAAATAAGTATTGAACACGTCACCATTTTTCTCAGTAAATGTATTACTAGAGGTGCTAATGACATGAAATTTTCACCAGATGTTGGTAACAACCCAAGTGATCCGTACAAACAAAGAAATCAAACCATAGTTATTTGTAATAATGTGGAATGGCACAGGGAAAAAATATTGAACTCATGAAGAAAGGGAGGTGTAAAAAGGCATGGAAAGCCAAG
>NW_013952484.1:1171786-1174317 GCF_001266775.1 Austrofundulus limnaeus | reverse complement strand
CTTGGCTTTCCATGCCTTTTTACACCTCCCTTTCTTCATGAGTTCAATATTTTTTCCCTGTGCCATTCCACATTATTACAAACATTTATGGTTTGATTTCTTTGTATGTATGGATCACTTGGGTTGTTACCAACATCTGGTGAAAATTTCATGTCATTAGCACCTCTAGTAATACATTTACTGAGAAAAATGGTGACGTGTTCAATACTTATTTTACCCGCTGTATGCAGCTAAAACAGGAAGCCTGGTGCATCCTAAATGTTTCAGCATTAATGTTTTAAAGTAACATTATAGTCATTAAGGGCTTTAGAAAACTGTTTTTTCAGGAGGTCACCTCCCTATAAATGTCATTCTGGAAATTCTTACCGTTCAAATTTACTCAGTGCTTTTACTTTCAACACTTAAAGAYATTTTATATCAGGAATTTRCTTTTATACACTTACATACTTTATACGGGTTATACATTTTATACTRTGGATGAGGACATGGATTGTAACGTAAAGTGTTTTGAGTATCCTGCTTGGATAGAAAGGCAYTATATAAGTACAGTCTATTTACCATTTATTGGTAATGTATGCATACAAAACAATAGTTTAGGTCTTGAGTCTGCATTGCTTACTTTTTGTGTCTTATGGGGTCCCCCAAGGCTCAAATGTGGGGCCAATATTTTTTTGTTCTATTCTGTTTAGCACAGATGTTTTTTACGTTTTAAATCTTTTTCTCCGTCCTGATTTAAAACCAGAKATAGCATCTTTTAAGTGTTTGCATCTTGACTGTGAAATGAGATTCTTTTGTTTTTACATTATACTGATTAATTCCTTTAAAGAGACGCTGAGGACTGTATTCAAACACGATTCTAATCAAAGTTTTTATGACAGTAATATCTTCTCTGCAGCCTTTAATGTCAGAGTGTTTTATTGGTATTTCTTTTATATTTTATTCATTGTTTAAATGTGATGACAAAAKAAGTCATTTATAAGCCAATCATCTCTGTGCACAGTATCAGATTCCAGGTAGTGAGCAACCCATCTCTTTGCTGTTTCAAAGGATCTGTCAGCTTGACAGGCTCCATTTTGGCTTCCTGCTGTAGAGACTTAAATTATTCACTGAAGCATTTTGCTTCACACTTCCCCACATCCTTTCATAGCATGTGAGAGTATAGTCATGTATATTTGTGTGAGAGTGTGTGTGTGTGTGTTTTAAGGAAGAGGAGGGAGAGGGAGGACCAGGTGTCTGCTGAGATCAGTGTACGGTACACACAGACGTCTCGTCTCGTCGACAGAGCTGCAGGGAAGGAAAGGCGAGAGTCGGTGGTGGGGGATAAAGGAGGAGGAGAGGAGGAACGGGGGAGAACTAGAATGGATGAGACAGGGTTGTTGCCCGAGGAAAGGGACGTGCAGAGAGGCAGGGTGATGGAAGAGACGATTGGTGTTGTGATGGAGGGTTAACAGCAGGTAACAGAGGGCAGAGCAGATGAAAGTGGTTGTGGAGATAAGTGAGGCCAGAGAGAAAATGAAGGTTTCCAATTAATGAAAAAACAGATAGAAGCAACAGTGTGATAATGATGAGATAAAGAATAGATATGAAGGATTGACAGGTAGATACTGTGGTGCCTTTAGACAAAAGGACRAGCGTTAACTTTCAATTTTCTTGGCTGAACTTTCTCCTTCTTCTGTTTCTTTCACCTCCACAGTTCACCTTTATCTAGTTATTTTTACTTTGTAGCTTCTTTTGACCACCTGCAGCTCTCTGTGTGGGCAGAAACAAAAAAATCTACACAAAAACGTGTGGATTCTCAGAAATGGTTCATAAATCTGCCAAATGTAGCGCAAGCATGAAATATAATCTCATCAAAATGTTTCTTAAACTAATGATCTGCATGGATTTCAGATTGTRATCTTGCACACATGGGTTGCAATTGCATTTGTTGGAAATAATCGAAATGTTTTGTCTTATTTGTGTCACTGCTGTTTGCTCAAGACATCCCATAATACAAAAGCAGTCTCACTGGTCTGTGACTGTTGACAACAAGTTGGTGAACAGCATCCACAAGGGCGAGACTAAATCTATRCATTTTCTCTCAAAATAGCGAGCACAGACATGTCCAACCCCCTCACTTTTATTTCTGTAAATTTTAGAGTTATGGGATGTCTGCAGCTCTCCTTTGACMGAAAACATCTCAGTCTACAACCCCAGATGTCCATATCTAAAAACCACACTGATTAGCCTTGTCCGAGTTAGTCCAAGTCAGTAGAATATGCTTTCAAAAATACTTTCAAATCACATTCTGCTTGTCCAGGATTACAAATGGGTCCATCCTCTGTACTGATGTTTTATTTGATCAGCAGACATCTCTTTACTAGGGGTGTAAGAAAATATCGATACACTGAAATATCGCGATATTTCATTTCCCGATACTGTATCAATATTCTAAAGCCCTGTATCGATTTTTAATTAAGGTTTAACACTAGAACTACCCGAGAGGGGCCAAGTGAGAATCTTCCTCTAAGTACCAGAGAGGGGCCAAGTGA
>NW_013952484.1:1168400-1171232 GCF_001266775.1 Austrofundulus limnaeus | reverse complement strand
CTGAAATTTCATTACACAACTTTTAGAATTTGTTTCAGCTTCAAACCACAAAAATTAGTTATTTTAAATGGATGATTAGAAATTTTACAGACAGGTACCAGAAGCATTTGTGTCTGGGCTGGGTTGGCAGAAGAAACAAAAACTGGTCCGGTGAGTTTGGCTGTCCCTCCCCTGCTGGTCCCTCAGGCTATTCACACATTTACAGGGTGTCTATTGTGACTATTCAGAGTCGTCAGTTTCTTCCACATTTGGATGCTAAAAACCCAGTTGGCCCTCTGTCGGTAGTTCTAGGATGATACCCAGTCGCCCCCTCTTTGGTAGAGATAGGTATTTTTCAAGATCCTGGTAGTCCTAGTGTTAAAATGTCAACCTTCTTGCCAACCGTTCATTTTTATGTTGTAGTTCAGCTTCTGACCACTAGTTGGCAGCAGTGAGCCAGCCATTTGGCTCCTCTACCTCTTGAGCGCCAGAGAGTAAGGGTAGCATTAGCATTGTGAGTAAACATTAGTTTTTCTTTTTTTTTCAGTAAGAGGTTTTTGTTTAATAGAATTTTTGGACAAAAAAATCACAATATATCACAATATATTGCCTTGCTTACAGTATCGCAATATATCGGGATAAATCGTATCGTGACCCCTCTGCTATGATATGTATCGTATCGCCAAATTCTTGCCAACACACAGCCCTACTCTTTACATCGTTTTAGTTTCCCTTTCCTGACCCCATCCAAGGATACATCATGCTTATCAATATATGTCATCTTTTTTATTCTTCTATAAACCTTTGCTTTGCTTATGTCCCAAATGTTGCTGTGCACAATTGGTTTGAGAAAATATGTTGATTTTTTTTCCATTTCTTTCTTGAGGCTTTACTTTCTCACGCAGTCATTCTGAGAAATAATATGCTTTATTAGAYGGTAGCAGCGCAGCAAATGATTTCTCTGATTTGTTTCAGCAGWGCTCGATTTGCTTATTTGTTTCCAGGGCGTGCGTCCGCGGTTTGCTTTGAAGCAGATCAGAGGGGTGTAAGGCGAGTCGCTTGTCTTCCTCCTTGTGTTTGAGTGCCAGCTGTGGGGTTAGTAGGGTTTGCACCCGGATACAAAAGCTTCTTTTCCTCCTTTGTCTGCTTGCGATACTGCCATCAGACAAAAACACAGCACGAGCTAAACATACACCCGTATGCCATGGCTTTTTTGAGACTGTTAATAAGTCTGGGATGTGGAGTGTTCAGGGGTCATCGTCCCCTGGGCCCTTCTATTTGGAGACGTTCAGCAGTTGCTGTGCCAGTAGCCACAGGCCTGACCCGGGCCTGGCACTTTGTGTACTGGTATGACTCACGCCTCTGTTCCCCAGCCACTGTGTTGGAAAACACACTAGACTAGAACGTAAGCACATACCCTACACCAACTACGGCACCGGAGTTTGCTTAGTCCCATAAACATGACAATCAGCCCCTGTGTAAGTTTATGTTGGTGCACATTTTTTCTGCATAGATGCACTTAGCACTATAAGCAGAATTGTGTCCGAGAGTGCCTTTTTGTTATTAAACTTGACTCAGCTAAACGCTCACTGGGAGCTAAGAAGAAACGGGACAGGAGTGCCAAACGTTCACAGCTTGCTACGACACATGGTTCACGTGAACATGATGACTTCAGGCATCACTTGTTCCATTTCACTTTTATTTTTCTTCCATTCTCCCATCCCTGGGCCTGAAGCTATTGTAAATACTTAAATGGGGGTTTTTATGCTTCTGTTTCTTGCACGCTGTGTTTATGTGCATTTTTGAGGTCATCAGTGTAGATTTAGTCGTCCAATATCCTCACTCCATTTATATGACATTTTCACAAAATTAATGGGATATCGTTTAAATGTTTTTTTTTGTTTTTTTTTTGGTGAGGGAATTATTTTTCTTTAGGCTTCTTATATACCTCCTACATTTAAATGTCAACTTTTTTACATTTACAGTGTCCATTCTTGCAAAGTTGATTTTGGAACTGTGTTGGTGGTAGGGCTGTGTATTGGCAAGAATTTGGCGATACAATACATATCATGACAGAGGGGTCACGATACGATATATCCCGATATATTGCGATACTATAGCAAGGCGATATATCGCAATTTTTTTTGTCCAAAAATTCTATTAAATGGGGAACCTCTTACAGGGGAAAAAATGAAAAACCAAAATTCATTGTCTCAGAAAACTCTAATATTACATAGACATACAGGGCTTTAGAATATCGATACAGTATCGGGAAATGAAATATCGCGATATTTCAGTGTATCAATATTTTCCTACGCCCCTAGGTGGTAGTTGCATTTGAATCTTTAATGTCTTCAGAAAGTTGCTATTTTTGATCTTACAATAAGAATATTCTCATAGTATTTAGAGCACAATCTACCCAGGAGATGTGAGGTCACATGAAGTCCGGGATGGGAAACTTAATGATGGAAGGGGCCACAAGTTTTTGTTGACATTAGTCGAGGCCCACATAGCACTGCACACTTATTTGAATGTAATAAAATAGCCATTTAAAAAAATGTTTGTGTGTACATATATGTTTATTAAAGGGGCAATATTATGTGTTTCTCAGGCATATAATTAAATACTATACCATAGTAAAGTATCTATGTCACCTTTAGTTGTTATTAAAATGCTGTTTTTATGTTTAAATAAAAAATAAACTTATTTTCTCATCACTTCCTCTTCTAAATGCCTTGAAATTGGCCTCTGTCTCTTTAAGACACAGTTTCCGCTTTTGTCTCACCCATTTCGGTGCGGGGGTGCTGCCATGATGCAGTTTACTTGGCATCTGAAAATACATTTCCTCAAAGG
>NW_013952484.1:1165664-1167509 GCF_001266775.1 Austrofundulus limnaeus | reverse complement strand
GAATTGAGGCAGTTCTGAAGGCAAAAGGGGGTCCAACCCGTTACCAGCGTGGTGTACCTAATAAAGTGGCCGGTGAGTGTATGTCATGCTCAAATTAATGTATAGCAGTTGTACTATTGTTTAATGGATATGAATACAAAACGTTGAAGCAAACATAAAATGAACACTTACTTTAGCGAGCTTGAGCGCAGACTCCTGGTTCTGGTAAAAAGTCACTGTTGTACTTGGGACTTCAGTAAACTTCTCATATTTAGCTTTGTGCAACATGTTGTAGGGGCAACTAATACTAAAATCCTTCATGTCAGACAGTGTCTCTAAGCCTAATAAAAGGAGGGTGTGTCCAAAAAATATATATTTTTAGATTTTTAAACTTCAAAAAACACTTTTGCTTTGAGTGCGTTTTCAGAAAAAATAATAATAATAGTGACTTGCAAGCCGCCGGTTGACCATTCTTGGTGTAAGTTGTCTGCAAATGCGCTGTTTGAGCTATCATGCTACGGAGACAACTGTCACCTGTCCYAGAGATTAACACCTGTGATGAAACAAGACGTGTCAGCTTTAAATTATCCACAAAGACTATTGGTGCATTTATTTCTAAATGCATAACAGGACGTCTTTTTTTCTTCTCATTTCTTGTAGTGTAGACACAGTATATTTTTAACCCRTGAAGGAGGAATTGTGGGTACGTCTTCACTGAGATGCTCTCAAATTTAATGAGGTGCAACTTTTTCTTTTGCTTAAACACTCMCGCTGTGCCGTCGCCTCACCAGCCAACAATCGCTGGTGTGCTTGCTCACAAAACGTGCGTAAAAGTAACAGTTCATAATGTTTAATGCACTGAAAGCGTGGCCGGGGGGGCTCAGAGATGGATCCAGTGTAGCTCAAGTTCATAAAGGATGAGTGGCTGAACCGAAGGTACCAAGGTTAAATTTGCCACGGGGCATTTGGCTCAACTCCAGCAGTCGCCTTTCGAGAAGAGCGTGTGCTCGCGTGTGAAATGAAAAACCTCAAATCAGCGGCTGAGAGTGCAATGAATGCGAACGACGCGATGAGAATAACAGCGTGCCTGGACACATATTGCAAACTGTAAGGCGTGTCACGGTGTGTGGATGTGGCTGTGCCGGTGTTCGTGGCAGATGGTTTTTGGGAGCCGACTCTGCCCATCCTGCCTCTGTTGCTATGGTGACTAGTYCAACTCCAAACCAAAATGTGTATTTGGAGATTTAAAAATTAAAAAGAAGTAAAGTACTGAGGCCAGATTTGAGTACTGTAAGCACGTTATTTCTTAAAACCTTCACAAAGAAAGATTACTGCACACCCCACAGGATGTCTAAACTCCCCATGAGATGATCTGTTTCTCGTGCTTCTTAGGGTTTTGTTTATAAACGGGGAAGGTGTTGAGATGTTTCTTAATTATGCTGACATGCAGATGTGTCGTTGCGGATGGGCATGCTAGTGTGGATAGCGTTTAGCTCCCTGTCGGGCAGTGAAGGGAGATTAGATAAATCAACAGATCCGGCTGCAGCAGAGCTTAGGTAATAAGGCTCCAGCACTAACAGGCTAAATATAGAGACAACTGACTGGCTGCCCACCGTTACTGCCTAACACACACACACACACACACACACACACACACACACACACACAGTGTAAATACTGCAGTACACACAGTGTAAATACTGCAGTACACACAGTGTAAATACTGCAGTACACAACAATTAAATATATTCAGCTAAACTGCTGACAGATTCATCTGATCCTTGTTATTCAGCTTCCTGGGCTGCAGAATCTGATAGCTGCCAAACACACACACACACACACACACACACACACACACACACACGC
>NW_013952484.1:1161020-1165473 GCF_001266775.1 Austrofundulus limnaeus | reverse complement strand
CCGAGGACCTATCCACGCCACCATTTACCCAGAATGCTTTGCGTGTAAATAAAATGGCTCCGTCCGTGTATTATATTTTTAAACTTTTAGTTTAAAAACGATAAAAACTGAACATCCTACAGTATTTTTACCGTCTTTATTTTACAGTTAAAATATATGTTTATTAAATAAAGTCTAATGTTACAACTAATCATGGATCCCTTTAAAAGTGATCTCAGTCAAATCTGCACACCTTTCTGTTGTTTTGTGTCCACATCAGCATGACCTGACCTTCACTTGAGCAAGGCACTGATAAAACACGAGTTAGAGCTAATTTTGCATTCTTCGTTGTCCTCGTCCGACCTCTCTTGTCGTGGCTTCGTGGCTTGTATTTTAGCGGCAGCAACAATTGGCGTTTTTCAGCGGTGACCTTCCCCGCTCGGCTCTTAAAGGGCAGGTTAGGAAAATTCTGCTACCACGTGGCACACACAAAAAGGGGATTTGACACAAAGCTGTCTGGAGGGTAAGACACAGACATGAAGGGGAAAGGAGGGAGGAGACAAGCATTTTGTGCCTTTTTTTTCTCATGAAACACAAACAGACATGTACTCACATCCACACAGCAGCTGGGGGCTGACACAGCCGTTCATCACAACCTTTGCTGAACCTATTTCTTTCAGCTGTATTTTAATACTTTGAACTGATTGTCAAGTTTATATTTTCCCTACAAATCTATGTTCATCAATAGTATTCTTCAGTTATATTTCAGATTATTTTCATCCAAATTACCTTATTAAATGTCTTTCATCATGCTTAGCGGGCTGGCATTAAAGGGATCGTTCATGTTTTTTCTGGCACATACAATAATCCTGATGTAATCCTGCTATGAATCTGTTTTAATGCTTATCTGATCGTTTCTGTACAGAAAACCTAAAACTACTTTTCTGTACTTTTTGGGCTGAAATTAAAACTTAAACTCAGCTGGATTTTGTCTCCTTCCAAAAAAAAAAAATACTCCTTTTGTGGTTTTTGTTTTGTTTGTACATTGGTCTGAATCTTTTTTTTCTTTTTTTGTCTCATAAGGTCCTCCAAGGCTCACCCTGGACCAGTTGTACACATAAGTGATAACCCTATGGATGAAGGAAAGGTAGGAAGTAATGCAAAAAAAAATGTTTCCTTTTTTTTAAAAACACTTGGTAGTTGTTTTTTTATTTATTTATTTTTTGTTTGTTTGTTTTTACAAATCCTAACCTTCTGGGATGGAACGAACTCAACATACAGACACAAACAAAGTAATAAAGGTTTGGAAATAGGACTGAGCAAACTTTGTCCTAACAGCATTGCATTTGTGCTAATGTGTAATAAATAAATCCTTAGTCCTATTTAGGGCTGCACGATATTGGAAAAAACTGACATTGCAGTGTTTTCTAATCTTTCAATTTGCAATAATTTTCAACAGATGACCTGAATAACACTTTAAGTTTTGCTAACATCTTGTTGGCGATGAACCTGCACTAATCTTACCCTTTTTTTAGTGCATTACAAGTATTTRTTTTTTGTCTGTATTTGAGAGTTATTTCTGTTGTGTTTTATTATGCTGGAACCTGAGTACACTATGTTTAAACATGAATTGTGTTTCACCACTGCCTTCATTTCTGCTTCCGTCACGCTTTAATGTTAGCATTCATGCTAACCGTGCCTTACCTCTTTTCCTCCAGTCCTCTACACATTTGCACATCTTTCTCGTTTTCGTCAAGATCCTCATCCTCTTCCTCCACGACTTGAGAATTCACCGACAACTCCTCTGAAAAACGTTGCCGTTATTGTCCCTGAAGTTTCGCAACAAAATGAAAGTTGTAGTTTTTTCGACACAAAGCCGCCCTCTTTCTGCTGGTGGAAGCACCCCATCAAAACAAAAATCTTAACATATAAACGTTTAGAATGACGGAGTATTAGGGCCACACAACGAGATTTTTTTTTTATTTTTTTACATTACGAGAATAAAGTCATAATATTATGAGAATAAAGTCGTAATATTATGAGAATAAAGTCGTAATATTATGAGAATAAAGTCGTAATATAATGAGAATAAAGTCGTAATATTAAGGGTTTAAAGTCATAATATTACAAGTTTAAAGTCATAATATTATGAGTTTAAAGTCGTAATTTTACGAGTTTAAAGTCGTAATATTACGAGATTAAAGTAGTAATATTACGAGATTAAAGTCGTAATATTAAGAGTTTAAAGTCATAGTATTACGAGATTAAAATCGAAATATTATGAGATTAAAGTCGGAATATTACTAGATTAAAGTCATGATATTACGAGTTTAAAGTCATGATATTACGAGTTTAAAGTCAATATTACGAGATTAAAGTCGTAATACCAAGAGTTTAAAGTCATGATATTACAAGTTTAAAGTCATGATATTACGAGTTTAAAGTCAATATTACGAGATTAAAGTCGTAATACCAAGAGTTTAAAGTCATGATATTACAAGTTTAAAGTCATGATATTACGAGATTAAAGTCATAATATTACAAGAAAAAAGTCGTAATATTATGAGTTTAAAGTCATAATATTACGAGATTAAAGTCGTAATATTACGAGATTAAAGTCATAATATTAAAAGTTTAAAGTCATAATATTACGAGATTAAGTCAGAATATTACWAGATTAAAGTCAAAATATTACGAGTTTAAAGTCATGATATTACGAGATTAAAGTCATGATATTACAAGATTAAAGTCATAATATTGTAGCCTTTACACGAAAAAGCCTGCAGTTTATCACTGCATTAAAATGAGGAGTGTTGTCAAGTTGTTCTTCAGCATTGCTATAAATAAATAGTTAATCTTTTAGCACATTAGCATCAAATTATCTGTAGCAGGACTTGGAAATTGTGCAAACGACTATAAACTGAAGCTGTATTGTAATTAATGGATGCATTGACAGATTTAGTCGTCACGTACCTAATTTGGATGAAAGCATATTAATCTAACAGTTATGAGTCATCATGGACTACTTTATAAACACAAACACATGGCTGTACAGCAGGTGAGAGGAAAATAAGGAGGAAATGAAGAACGGGAAATAGACACGTCATGATTATGACTTTTTTTTACGTAATATTACAACTTTAATCTTGTAAAATTATGACTTTATTCTCATAAAATTACGACTTTAATCTCGTAATAATAATTTAAGAAATCTTGTTGTGTGGTCCTAATACTCCGTCGTAGTTTAGCACAATGACTTATGGTTTAGTGCGGTTATGGTTTGCCTCCTATAGGACCTGCAGTGAATACTAYGCACACATACATTAGCTGAAATGATATATCGTGCAGCTCTAGGTCCTATTGCCAGTTTGCTCTTTACACTATTTCAAACACATTCATTGCATAAATATAGTTGTGGCTAAAAGACAACTTTGCACACGTTCAACACACAACGATTTAAGTTTTCATCTACGTAAATGTGACACACATTTCAATTTCAAAGAACTGAGACTGAATAAGATAGGTGGTTCTATAAATATGTTGTCAGGATAACAAAAAAAAAGCCTCATGTTGTATTTTCTACATCTTTTCTTCCATTTCCTGTCATCAGCTCTGACTAGCATTTTCCTCCTGAGCCACTGTAAACCTTTTACTCTGTCTTCCTCTCATGCTGTGTGGGATATTAAGTGTATTACTTCAGTTTCTGCCCATCATAGGATTTGTTCTGTCTCCTGTCTCTCATCTTCCCCGTGTGTCTCACAGAATGCCTGTTGCTCTTCCTCTGCAGCTTATAATTGGATTTGAGTCGGGGATTGTGGTCCTGTGGGATCTGAAATCAAAGAAGGCAGACTACCGCTACACTTATGATGAGGTGGGCAAATCTCCCTGTATTATTTATTTCCTTTCAGTCATTCTCGGGCCTTCTGATCTGCGAGAGAAGGTTGCACAGTATCTTTCAGAACCTGGAAATTAAATCAAATATTCATGAGCTAAACTTTATACAGCTGTTCATGTGTGCCTGWGTGTGTCAAACTTTTAGTTTGGGATATTGCATTGCAACTGGCAGGGGATGATGTTTGAAGGAATAGGACACGATTTGGAGAAATAAAGTTTAACGGTTGACAAACTAATGGCTAATCTGAATGCAGATGAGACCAAAGTGTTTTGTTCTTGTCTTAAAGGAGACATATCATGCTTTTAAATCCTTTTTCACATTTAAATCTTTCAGTTGGTGTCTCAATACTGCGAATGTTATAAAGCATTCACAGTATTGAGATCATTTTATTCTTTCCTATGTTTTTCGGCACTTTTCTCATTACACAATTTTTGTGCTATTTCAACAATTGCTATGTCAAACCTATATCAATGCTATATCAAGCTCCTTCTGGACATTTGGGCTATGACTAGTATTTTAGCAATTTGTACTTTTTAGATACAGCAGGTAAAATAAGTATTGAACACGTCAACATATTTC
>NW_013952484.1:1158679-1160184 GCF_001266775.1 Austrofundulus limnaeus | reverse complement strand
GAAAAAGAATGGAGCTGTTTTCAATAAATTTAAATATTTTTTACTGTACTATTACCTTTTGTGCTAGTTTTGCTTTTTTAACTACTTTCATCTAATTTAAACTTTTGTTCGCTTCTATTTAGCTGATTTTAGCTTAGCTTTATGACCCTTTCTGGTATTATTTTGCTAATTTCAGCTTTTTAAGCTTCTTTCAGCTTCTTTCTGTTATTTTAAGCTTTTATGCTTTTTGCAGACACTTTCTGCTCGTTTAGCTGTTTTTATATTTTTAGCTACTTTTTGGCTAACTTGTGTTTAAATTCACCTTTTTGTGATAATTTCAACTTCTTACTACTCTGTTTCTTTTTGCTAATTGTAGTTAATTTTAGCACTATTTGGGCTACTTTTGGGTTTTCTTCTCAGCTATTAAACATACATTTTCAACATTAAGCATTCACACTGCATTTTYACAGGAAATGCAAATTCTCTAGTTTCGCTGCTATTTTCATGAGTGATGTTTGAGTTTGATATTTATTCACTGTCAGATTGTCTTTTTGTGACAAATTTTCTTTCCAAAAAAACCAATTGTTCCTGTTTTGGCATTGTCTGAAGACATCCTGTAGTTTTTAAATGTGTGATGATGATGGTTTGGCAGCTGAAACTCACTGATGACGAACACATTTGGCTTTTCATTCTCACTATGGCCTCATTTCCAACAATCATTGGGTTTTGAGGCACAAGTCGTTCTGCACACAGGTGTTTCAGCACTTACAGTTCCCAGTGAAATTCAGAAGAGGTTTTACATGAAAATGAAAAAAAAAAAACCTAATCATTCCAGACTTCCTGCAGAGATTACAGCCAGCTTCCAGGTGATAATGCAGGAAAAAAACCACCCCGTGTGCCCACGCTGTAGATTGTCTGGAACATTAACAGCAATCCTGTGGTTCTGTGTGGTGTTAACATGATTTGAGTGGAAACTGAAAATGCCTCTAAACAGTTCATATTCATAAACCTGAGCTGACTGAACAATTACAGAAACACACACAGTTAGAACGGACAGGATTCCACACAGGTGTTTATGTTGCTAATAGAGTTTAACGACAGTTTAACCTTTTTTATTATTGTCTTGCTTTTGTGCTCTTGTTTGCTGAAGCGGAGATTCACAAACAGTGCATTTAATAAAATGTTTGGTATGTTTGGTGCACCGTGTGCACACTCTGTCACTTTCTGTCTCTGCTCAGTCTCTGATCAGTTAATGACCTCCCTCTGCTTCTAGAACTGMATCCTCCCAGAGGAGCTCATATACCCTCCTCAAACTCTCACAGATACACCTCTCCAGAGAGGGGGCTTTGATTGGGTGGGAATTGAAGAAGTGAGAAAAAAGAAAAAAAATAGAGGCGCTCCTTCCCTCTATTTGCTCACTGTGACTCGCACTGATAGGGTGAAACAAGCCAAAAAGCCCCCAGCTGTAATTTGCTTCAGTTTCAAATGTTTGAGGGGGTTTTTTCCCTTGGGTTTTTTTTTTTTTT
>NW_013952484.1:1154677-1157988 GCF_001266775.1 Austrofundulus limnaeus | reverse complement strand
TCAAACAAACCAATCACGTCTCAGACAAACTCCTCCCACAAAAGTCAAACAAACCAATCACGTCTCAGACAAACTCCTCCCACAAAAGTCAAACAGACAAATCACGTCTCAGACAAACTCCTCCCACAAAAGTCAAACAGAACAATCACGTTTTGGACAAACTCCTTCCACACGTAAAGAAACTCCCACTTAGTGACTGCAGAGACCCCCTTCTCAAAAATTTGTTGCAAGCTGTGTTTTTAATACTGGCCTAAATTATTGTTTCTTACTGACTTTTTTTCAGTTAAATCCTTTTTAAGTAATATTTAAAATGTGATACTGGATGTATTGATCTAATTTAATATTGGTTTATAAATGTGAGCTTCTTTTCTACCAGTAAGCAGGTTCTGAACATTAATTATAAGTCCCAGACAATACTTGGATTAGAATGCAGAATTATAATTAGCATTCCCTGGGATCATGAATATGCTCATACATCTCTGTATTCAAACAATACTGTGGGGTGAAGAAAGTTTTTTTCAGCCATCAAATCCTTTTTCAATCGAAAGTATTCTTCCAGCTATGCTTTGTTTTTCTCTGCTGTGTGCGTTCATTCAAATCCTATTTGCCTAGAAGCTTGCTGGCAAGTATCAAAGTTGTCAACTGAAATGTACATGGAAGCATTTCCTCTTAATCTTTTCAGCGGCAGAGTGAGCCAACACACAAAGCAGCACAGGGTTTAGGTTGTGGAATACATGCAGCTGAGTTTCGATAGAAACTTGTGATTGTTTGTGGACGTTTGAAAGAGTTTTAGATTTTTTTTTCTTATTTAAAAAAATAGGAAGCAATGGTTTCGCTGCAACTTTTTAAAGATCACGAACATTGTTTTGACAGAAGTAAACTTCAGACCTGCAGTTCAGACAAGAACAAAAATATATTTTTTTTGTTTCATGATTTCCTAAAGGGCTGAAGCAGCACACAATTGAGTGTTTTTTTTTCAGTGGATTGTCTATTATTAGCTGAGGATCAGCACTATGGGTTTGGAGTAAGTGCCAGCCAGAGAGCATCTGTCACTCTGACCCTGCCTCAGTTCGCCCCGTCTGACTCAACACCTTGGGCTGGGTTTGGCTCTGATGAATGGCTCAGATTGCAGCCAGATCTTTATTCTCTTTCCCTTCTGCCTCTGAGTGTGTATCCTCGCTGTTACTCCATGACTGAATGCTTTTTTTWAAATTTCTTAAATAGGGCTATTTTTCAAAATACATTTTTTCCCATTTGACCAGTCTTTACTTCCATTCACAGCTGTCTTGCTAATTATTTTCTTTTCTTTGTTGAATACCCAGTTGATTTTTAGACTTTTCTGTTTTTCTGTATTTGTTGTTTATCTCTCTGTCAAGTCTTGAAAAAAAATGCAGTTGAGAGAAATTGTTTGTATCTCGAGGGAGACTGTAATAATCAAGAGGTTTATGTGAATGCAGGTATTAATAATGTATTTTATTCCAGCAATGGTTTTCTAAACAATCTGAAAGCATTTTCTGTGCTGGATGTAGAGTCTGATGTAAAGCAGCACAAATAATGTTCTTTAGAATAAATGTTACCATAGGTTATGTTCACACTGCAGGCAACCATCCCAAATATGATTGGTTTTTTCTTTTTTTGCATATGACACTGACTGTCTGAATGTGACAAGTCCAATTTTTTAAAACYCTTTTACACACAACTTTAGTATCAACATACTAACATGTAGCATCYGTGTTTAGCTAACTSTGTAAACAGCGAGCTAAGGGTGGCGTCATGTCATGTTCTTAGCATGCGGGTTGGATCAGGGCCGCGGAGAGTTCATACTGGAGTCTGATGGAAGTCGTATTTAAAATATAATGTGAATGTAAAAATTGTATTTTTGCAAAAAGACCTGCAGTGTTAGTGTAAAGACCTGACTTCCAAATTACCTTTAATCTTCTTTGAGTCAGGTTCCTCGTACAGAAAATCTGTTTGTTTTTGTGAARATGAAATGTAAGTGCTACAAATGATATATGGGCTTTTTTTGTTTGGTTTTTGTCACGGCATCATTATGAAGCACAGTTTTATTTTATTTTCTAAGACTCTCCAAGAAGCCAGACTGATGAATCACCAAAGATGATTGGTCGTTTGGCAAATAAATCTGAGTAATGTCCTTTAGTGGACAGAAAACTCTTTAGATGATGGCTGGTTTTTGTGGCGCTCCATCCTTTCAGATAAAGTAAATGCTGCTTGTGGATCTAATATTACCAAATGTACACAGCTTGAGCATCTGTTATGAGTCATTCTCTGTTCATAAATATGAAAAACTTGATGAAGACATGACTGTAAGACGGTGTTTTTACCATTGTTTTATTTTTTCAGTCTAAAGTAGAATCCCAGTATTAGTGGGGGGACAGGGTAAGCCTTAAACACTTTACACTTATGTTAAACTTTCAAGAATTGTCCCAAATATGAACAATGGGCTTCATGCAAAAACATTTTCGTATACTTATCCTAAATTTCTCTTTTTTCGTACGAAGGGCTCGTACAAACGTGCCACATCAGATTCAACAAACGCTTCTAACTTCAGGAAAAGTGCGTAAATGAGCAGCGTAAACATGATAAATGCCGCATGTTCAGGTGCTCATGCACAATGAGAGGAAATTGCCATAATTACCACCCAAGTAATACCATATACAGCTATGGTTCCTGCATACAGTACCAGGAAGTGTCCGTTCATGCTACAGTGACTGTACGACTGCGGGTGACATAAATATCAATAAATTAAATTATTCTGCTGCTWGAAATGTTATCCACTTTTAGCTGTCCTGCCTGTAAGCCCCGCAGGACCCAGTGAGTCATAAGGATGTTTTGCGAAAATGACAGATTTTTAAGGGGCACAGGTACACGTCTGAAGGGGTTGGCATGATTCAAAAACAATACAAGAAAATTAGTGAACTGTGAGTTGTACGCACAACTTAAGAACAAATCTGTTACGGTTCTTGAATGAGGCCCCTTGAACCTATCTAGCAAAGGGTAAATGGGGACAATGTTGTATTTTGTGTCAAAAATGCAGGATTTTTTAAATAAATCATTCAGACAATGAATTTGGAAAGTATTAACTCTTAGAAGATTGCTGTTCTTTAAGACTGTACATCTAACCAGATAAATACAAGCTAAGGCTATGAGAGGCCCTTTAGGCCATAATTCCAACTTGCTCTCACATGTACTATCAAACTCTCTCACATGTACTATCAAACTCTCTCACATGTACTATCAAACTCTCTCACATATACTATCAAACCCTCTCACACGTACTATCAATGCCTAAG
>NW_013952484.1:1152907-1153175 GCF_001266775.1 Austrofundulus limnaeus | reverse complement strand
TATAAGGCTCTTCGGGCTCTTTTTTATAAAATGTGATGGCGAATCATATTTTTCTTAAAAAAACATTTAAAGATCTCACAGGGCTTTGTTTTTTTCTTTCAATATAAGAATGGAAACTGAATGACAGACCAAAAATGGATTTTAAGTCCCAAAGCAAAAATGGATTGCTCAGTGGAAATCGATGTTGACATTTTGGCCCCGAGTGCTTGTTTTGTGGATTGTCTCTTGTTGGGTGGGTGTGTGTGTGTGTGTGTGTGTGTGTGTGTGT
>NW_013952484.1:1148605-1151441 GCF_001266775.1 Austrofundulus limnaeus | reverse complement strand
CACCTGCCTTTTCCGTTGAGATAAAATGAATTATAAGTTCTAGGATGACTTTGCATGTTTCAAGGTTTAAGTGAGTTTAATCTAAGACGAGCGTCTTGATCTGCGTTGGGCAAATCACCAAGAAATACATTCTCTCCAGTATGTCTGTTTTTATGTGATTATTGGGGTTTAAGGAGAAGGTTGATTGCAGAAGCTGCAACTCATTTGATTCAAAATGCTCCTGCAGATGTAGCTGACCAAAAAAAACTTCAATCCTTTAACCATTTGTGGCGTCTGAGGAGCGGAGCCGTGCAAAAGATCACTTATGGGCAAAGAGCAAAAAGGGCATCCCGTGCATGAGGAGCCTCTGGAATGAGAATAACTATGAAAAGAAGTAATTTTTCCTGGTTGTTAATAAAGCCTTTAAAATGTATRCCAACATCCTTTCTTCTGAAGTGATGGAAACATGGTTGTGTATACGTGTGTGTTTAACACTTGAGGGCAGTTATGGGTCCCGGTATGACATGAGGCTGCCAGATGATTTTCAAACTCRGGGCCGTGATGTTCTTATGTGTTACGTCTGTTTTTCTACAGTGATCTTAAAGTTCGAGCTCGTTACTGTCTTCACTGTGAATGTGAACGTGAGGTGCTCTCATGTGACCGTAATGAGTGTTGRCTGAATTCTCTCTTCCCCAAAGACCAGTCTGTGGAAAAGAGGCCTAATGTGATAAATTATGAAATTAGTCTTTTTAATTGGTATTGTTTGATTTGACGAGTACCGTGTGTTTTAATTACCCTGCTCATTTTCCAATTAAGCGGAGTGCATTGTTGCCTGTTGGGACTGTCAAAATGAACAATGCCCTGACAGACTTTTGGGAATCTATCTAGAGGTCTGTCATTAYCAAATCACTATTAAAAGAGTGAATGAGGGATTACATTAACTTGTTCAATACAGGGAAGACATTTCACTTCATGTTTGAGAAGCTTCCTCAGTTGAAAACCGCAAAGTTTGGAGTTAAAGTTGTAGAAATCATGATTCAGTCTTCAGACACCATCTATACTGTCATGCTCGGTGTGGACTTTGGATAAGAACCTTGGAAAATCAACTATGACTGAAGATCTATTTAGTAGTCATGAACACAAATACACTTGTTCAAAAAATATTTCTTCACACTTCGTTCTGAACACCTACATACATACATCCCTGCCACTTGGCGCTGCGCAGTGATGAATCAATTGTGGCAAATATTTTTGACAAACTGTCATTCTGTCTTGGCCGACAGACTATCCATTTTAACCACATCACTGCCACCAGCTTCAGAAGACCACCTCAGCCATTAATCATCAGGTCTCATTATTCCTATAAAACAAATCTTTACAAACAAGAAATAAGGAAGTTCTGAAATCTAAGAATGCTTTGTGAAATGATATTTGGTGACTGATTAACCCACAAAGAGTCTTCACTATCAAACACATTTTTCATAATTCRGATGTCTTTTACCATAAATAACTACTAAAGTCGCAGACCAGAGTTAATTAGGTACTATTCTCTATGCTGTCCTGTTTCTTGAAGCTATTTTTGCAAAATGCAGCAAAGTCAAATTAAAGTTGCGTAATGGCAAATGGATCTGATTTTTAAATAAGGTATCAATAGTCAATCCTTTACTAACTCATGTTTGGTCACAACATGCTTATGATTTCTGTGCTTTATTGTCAGTGGATAAACAATCATGACAACAACACTTTGGCTGATGGGAGAAATAAAAGGACAATCTTCCTTGTTAGCTCATCTCCATTAAAGATCAGTATCTCCATCTGATTCCTTTTCTTTCTTTCAACTTTGCCCCCATTTGTAATTTTAAACTTTGACTCAAGCTTTTAATGGTAACATTTCATGCCCTTTTTCACGAGTCAAAACAATTTCTGGATATCTTAATTAAAGGTCTGAGACACGCTTTAAATCACTGAGTTCAGTGAATGAAAGAAAATGGTGTGAAGTCAGTTATCTCCCTTAAAGCATCTGTCTATGAGCACACAATCGCAGGCCTTTAAACCACTCACTAGCAGCATATACTGTGTGGCTGTAGTACTGGAACAAACATGTAGCATAAGGCGCATGATGCTTTTATTCAGCTGAACCGCWGTCCGACCTCACCCCACCAACCTTCTCCCTCCATGCTTGTCATTTCTTAGGCTATCCACTCAGTTGCTTGGCATCATGAGGGCAAGCAGTTCATTTGCAGTCACTCAGATGGAACTCTGACCATATGGAACATCAGAGGCCAAGGCAAGCCAGTCCAGACAATCACACCGCACGGTAAGGAGAACAACACACACACACACACACACACACACACACACACACGCGCGCGCGCGTTTGTATAACTATCCTTGTTAGGACGTTGTATTGATTTTTTGTTCATTTCTGTAGCCTAAACCAGAAAATAACCTGTACATGTTTAACCCTTATGGGGTGCCGTTTGTAAAGTTACATAGTCAAAAATTACCACCTAAAATGGTAAGCTAAGCTAATATTTAAGTTAAATATTTAGGTAGCTAGTTAAATATTTGCAACCTAAATATTTAGGTAGCTAGCTGAATATTTAAGTTAAATTTTTAGGTAGCTAGCTAAATATTTAAGTTGCAACCTAAATATGTTGCAACCTAAATATTTAGGTAGCTAGCTAAATATTTTAGTTGCAACCTAAATATTTAGGTAGCTAGCTAAATATTTAAGTTGCAAGCTAAATATTTAAGTTGCAACCTAAATATTTAGGTAGCTAGCTAAATATTTTAGTTGCAACCTAAATATTTAGGTAGCTAGCTAAATATTTAAGATAAATATTTAGGTAGCTAG
>NW_013952484.1:1145316-1147009 GCF_001266775.1 Austrofundulus limnaeus | reverse complement strand
AGTTGCAACCTAAATATTTAGGTAGCTAGCTAAATATTTAAGATAAATATTTAGGTAGCTAGTTAAATATTTAAGTTGCAACCTAAATATTTTGGTAGCTAGTCAAATATTTAAGTTATAACCTAAATATTTAGGTAGCTAGCTAAATATTTATGTTGCAACCTAAATATTTAGGTAGCTAGCTAAGTATTTATGTTGCAACCTAAATATTTAGGTAGCTAGCTAAATATTTATGTTGCAACCTAAATATTTAGGCAGCCCTCCCACCACCACTCACCTCACCTTGTACTTTGACAGATCACAGATAAAGGACATAGAAAACAGACAGGTTGGATGGGAGCGCCAACAGGACAAAGTGCAAAAGAGTGGGGGTAAAAAGGAACAAGGGAAGTAATTAAAAGAATTAAAAAAAAAACTCACTTTCAAGCTGTTTTTGTGTGCAGGGGATTGCAGAAAAGATTTTACCACACAGGCTTTTTAATTAGTTATTTCCCCACTGCTGCATACATAATTACTTTAGTATTTAATGGGCAATTATGTAAATTCCTTTGACAGATTTAAGTAAGGCTTTTTAAGTCCTCCTTTAATTGTCTTTTTTGATATCCATTATTAGGACATAGTTATTAAAATTGTTTTTTAATTGTATGAGTTTTCTATATAAAAACTGCAGGATGTCTCATTTCTGCACTTTAGCTATGGTTCACATATATTCAGTCTCTTACTGTGGTACAAAAATATACAAATATGCAAATTTTCTTCACACTTTTGACAGCCCCCAAGGTTTGATGAAATWGATTTTTGGAAATCAACAACAATCCTCACACCTTCTTTGCACATACCCCTGCCGCTGCCCCTCCCCCACCCCCTCCTTTTTTTTGTCACTTCAGTAGAAAACGAAACCAAATATAATTAGTTTATTTAGTTTATCTATTTCTTCATATCAGTGACCTTTTTTTAGGTGACAAGATAAGAAAGAAAATAAGAAAAGTGAAAAGAGCTGAAACAACAAATGTATGAAATATACTCAACAAAAATAAACTTCTAACAAAAAAAAAGGTTTCTCTCGTTGTTTGGCTGCTGCTTCTGGAAGACATCTAGTTGACAGACAAGAGGAGGAGAAGGAATAAACTGGAGATGTAAAGTAACTTTTGTTTGTTTTGTTTTAGGAAAACAGCCGAAGGATGGGAAGAAGCCAGAGTCGTGTAAACCCATACTTAAGGTGGAATATAAAACAACTAGAAATGGGTAAAATCCCTTCTYTCTCTCCTACATCCACACTTGTAACAATGTACAACTTTTCAAGGTTCCTAACGGGATCCATGATTAGTTGTAACATTAGACTTTATTTCATAAACATATACTTTAACTGCAAAATAAAGTCTGTAAAAATACTGTAGGATGTTCAGTTTTTACACAGACKGGGCCATTTTATTAACACACAAATCATTCTGGGTAAATGATGACGTGGATAGGTCCTCGGTGCTAGCGAGCTATATCCACCCTGAAGGTTAATCTTGGACAATATCTGATGATCGACTCTTTTAAATGAAACCAGAGAGCGTTGACAGAGAGGAGAAGGTAGAAATGACTCAGCCTGTTGTTGTAAAAATATGCGTTGTTCAAAATGGTATGTCTGAATAAACAGGATTCAGCTGGGTTTCTTGTTAAAGCTTTATTTTCAGTCCTCTGACTC
>NW_013952484.1:1142074-1145306 GCF_001266775.1 Austrofundulus limnaeus | reverse complement strand
GCTATATCCACCCTGAAGGTTAATCTTGGACAATATCTGATGATCGACTCTTTTAAATGAAACCAGAGAGCGTTGACAGAGAGGAGAAGGTAGAAATGACTCAGCCTGTAACTGAAAATATGGATGGAGGACAACAGAGCTGCCTAGCAGCCTCGCACCGATGACCTAGTTGACGTCATCATTTACCCAGAATGCTTTGTGTGTAAATAAAATGGCTCCGTCTGTGTTAAAATATATTTTTAAAACTTTACAAAACTAAACAGCCTGCAATATTTTTACAGTCTTTATTTTACAGTTAAATATATGTTCATCAAATAAAGTCTAATGTTACAACTAATCGGGGATCCCTTTAAGGATTAAATGCTATTAATTAAACTGGACTTGCCTCTCAAAAACATCTTTACTCACACCACTCTTTTTAGTAGCAGAGGTAATGTCCGTTAATACGTCATAAAATGAACACAAATTCTCCGCAAAATGTTAGTTCTGCAGTTAGCGGAAGAGCAGAACTGTGCCCACCATTACTTTGAAGAAATCTTTATTTGTATTTAGTCAATTCTTTTTTTTTTTTTAACTTGTGCTCATTTCAGGGACCCGTTCATAATTTTCTCCGGGGGTCTGTCCTACGACATGGTGGGTCGGCGGCCTTGTCTGACTGTTATGCATGGTAAAAGTATCGCTGTGCTGGAGATGGATTATCCTATAGTAGACTTTCTCACTCTATGTGAAACACCATATCCTAACGGTAAGAGTGCATTTATTTTGGTTGAAATTGGCACTTGTATTAAATAAGTCCTGATCTCCTTCTGGACTGTACCCCCCTCCCACACACACACACACACACACACACACACACACTGCTGTTTTTTTAAATTATACTGGATTACTTCCCCCTGTGTTGGTGCGTATTTGTGATATATTTCACAGCAGGAATGAATCTACCTTCCTGTTTTTCATTATCTGACACACAGAACATCACGTTACATTTTCATTTCATACCTCTGTGTGTAATAGGCTTCCATCTGAATTAAATTATTATCTTATTTCCTGCATTGGTGAGTCGACAGCTAAAGCAAGTCCAACTGGAGCTGAACGGCAAGGGGTCCAGGATGTGTGTAATCCTGTCTGTAATCTCAGCTGCTGTGTAATGTGGCATGTGTACAGTTTTAGGAAGGATTAGTAAATTATGTAACAGTGAGGACTTCATTAAGTCACTGGCTTTCATCTGGTTACGGACATAACCGGGTTTGGATTATTACACAATACACGTCTGGCTGATGGGGAGGGTTTGGACACGCTTAAATTGTCGTCGTTCTGTTGCGGTTTCTTCTTCTTTGCTAGCGTGGAAGAAAATTGTCACAAATCCAAGAAACACTAAAAGTGTTTAGCAACTCAACTTTTATTTCTGTTTTACAAGTATCATGTAAAAAATTAACTCACTGACCATAAAAACAAAAACTTTTATTGTTGAGCCTCTGAGGAAATCGTGTTCATTCCCTAAAAGTTTTTTTTTACTTTTTTAAGGATCTCATCTTAAAGTTAAATGTGAAAATTTCCTCCAAAAATCAAAGCTGTCACAAATATAAATTTATAATATTTATTAAGCTTTCTCACTTTAACAATTTACAGTCTGTAAATTTTAATGTGTAAAGAATAAGAAATTCTTTTATTCAGGTTTCTGAGATTTTTTTCCACACTTCTCAGGCTTTTTTTAAAGCTCACATTTTTTTGTTCATGTCATAATGAGTGACCAAAGAAAATACTAACCTTTTAATAAATATCTATGTTTAAAACGTGTCCTACATTATTATAGACATGGCTTTAATTCAACTTCAGGAATGACCTTTCTCTGTGCATTTCCGATTGCAGATTTTCAGGAGCCTTATGCTGTGGTGGTCCTTCTAGAAAAAGATTTAGTGGTGATCGACCTTGCACAAAATGGGTAAGAATTTCGTCTTTTCTTTGGATTTAAATGGCAATGCTGCCCATTTGCTTCATAATTTACATAGACAGCATTCTTTGAAAGAATGCATATTAGCTGCCACTTGCATGATCTGTTGGCCTTCGGTGTATGTTTTGAGAGGAACTCTCAGCTACTACTACATCAAATGTTTCCTTCTTATTGTAATAATTGTATGTATTGTAGTCAAGTAATCAAGCACGTGGCAACAAATCAGAATAATTTCATTGAAACGTGCCWTGAGTGTCTCTTTCTTCTTTTTAACAGTTACCCCATATTTGAGAACCCATATCCCCTGACTATCCACGAGTCTCCTGTTACCTGCTGCGAGTACTTTGCCGACTGCCCTGTGGACCTCATACCTGCACTTTACTCTGTTGGCTCGCGGCAGAAACGACAGGGCTACAGCAAAAAGGTACTGAAAAGAAAAGCTTTGTGTTTTATTTTGGCTGTGATGGGAAAAATGTTCGTTTCTAGGTTCACAATGGAGAAACCGTGTCAGGCAAACAGTGGATTGAAAAGAAAAACAACATAAAATATTTCCCCCAAGACACGACAAGGACTGAAATTTGTACTTTCTCACTTATTATAAGTTTATTTATGGATTCTAAAGACTTAAATGCTTTGGAGCATAACCAGCTCCAAATTAAATGTGCTCTATTAATATATAGTTTTTTTAATATAATAGTTTTTTAATATAAACACTAGGGGTGTCCCGATACCAGTTTTTTCAAGACTGAGTACAAGTACGAGTACTTCATTTTAGGTACTCACCGATACCGATACCGATACCAAGTAACGGGGTTCGTGTGGATTATTTGTTCAACTTGTTGAATATTAAACAGAAGGAAAATGAAATGCAATTATCATGCAAAAACTGATGGGTAAATATTATGTTTGACAATAAAAAGGTAGTGCAAACTCTGACAAGTAGATAAGTTGGTATATATATCACACCATAACCTTTGAAACCATTTATTTTATTTCAAACAGGCTCTTTTTATAAGGCCACACTCCCTCTGAATGTATTAACAAAACAAATACTGCAAAACAAAACCAAAAAAAAAGTTATTTTTATAAATTTTTCTCAACATGCAACTACCAAATTTAAATGAAAATGTAAACTATAACGTAAATTTTAGCAGCACATCTATAGAAGTTTACTCTGCTTCAGTCTTAAACTTAAAAAAATGACTAATAATAAAGTGCAGTAAATTTCAGTTCAAACTTTAATTGAACAACTAAAACAAAATCTCAGAAGAACCTGAGGGA
>NW_013952484.1:1139129-1140340 GCF_001266775.1 Austrofundulus limnaeus | reverse complement strand
TGTGATGAACTTTAAAAAAAGTTCTGTAATTTTTTTTTATCATAACTCCACTTTTACTTGGTCTATCAACACAATTTAAAAATAGATTTATAGCCTGAAGTTTTGACACAAATTGGAACAGATTTTATGGAGAGCAAATCTTTCCCATTAGAGTGATTTGAATTGGTCATGTGACGAGGGCATGCAGAGGTCCAGGGTTAATTGTCATGTTAATCCTTATCGGCTAAATACTTCAATTAATTGTGATTACTTTTTTGTCAATATCGCCCAACCCTACTTTAAAAAATAATTACAAGGTGAAAGWACTGTTTACACCTCCTCATAATGTACAAGTAATAATAGCATGACAGTCAGTGCCATACACCACTGCTAGCAGTCTTAATAAATTCAACATTTAAATGTTTTACTGGAACAATACTCAACACTGCTAAACTTGTGCTAGCAATACAAAAAAACAGCGATTTTATGAAGCTAATGAACTATATAAGAATGTCCTGCTACACAGTGATCCTCTGTCCCCTCCTCACACCTCCTCTCTCCTCTCATTCTCGTCTGCTTTCCCTGTATCGTCCCAGACAGGCCCCCTGCTCTTAAAGCCATTATGTATGCTTCTGTTCTTTTCCTTGTCGCCGTGTTCTGTTTTCTGTTGGAAATGTCAGCACGCACTGACCTAAACTGGCAGCCTAGCCGCTTTCTTTYCCCCCTTTTTTCTTACTGAGCGAGAACCTCGCTGAGCTGCAAGGGGGGCCGTTCTCATTCGAAGATCACTGCGAGCCATCCTGCTGACCTTTGTATGTGTCACTGTCTTCAGAGCCAACCCCCCACTAACACACAACACACACACACAACACACACACACACACACACACACACTGAGGTGCATAATGCAGAATACCAAGACACATTGGGACAAAACACAAAGAATTCCATTTCTTGTGTAAACTCCGACGTGCTCAGCATTACAAAGTAGTTCAGGTCTTTTAAGWGGGGTTATATAATATTTCTGCTGGAGTTACTGTGTAATGTAAAACCATCAGTGTTTATTAATTAGCATTTAAATGAACCACTATGCAATTTTTGATGGAAGTAAAATCACTGACCAGCCGTTAGCTCGTCAATCCAGTCAATGTTAAAGTGTATCTAACACCCCTTGTGAAAAGATAACTCCGCCCCAAGGCGAAATTTGAAAAATGCATCAAAGTGGGTAGGGG
>NW_013952484.1:1132994-1138863 GCF_001266775.1 Austrofundulus limnaeus | reverse complement strand
CATATGAGCAGCAAAAAACCCGTTTTTAGACCATATATTACAGATTTGAACAAATACGCGCAAAAACATCAAAATTAGTACAGAAACAGTACTATATAACATTTTAGACACATTCTAGACAGTTTTTCAGCTAAAAAAATGTTAATTTTGGGTTAAGTTACTCTTTAAACTGATCCCACTGAAATCTGTCTTTCAGCAGGCAGTACCACCAAACAGCCCATCCCATGTCGATGTTCCCTCTGGCAGTTCTGAAGTCACAGAGATGCTCTCTTATTGTGCACTTTCAGAGAACATTAATCAGTACGGTATTAAAAGGGGAGTGGAAAAATCGTGGCTACTCTGATTCAAACTGTTGTCTACAGAAGGAGTTGCTGAATGGCTCTTGCCTCTTATTATTTTGCAGAAATGTTAGGTAATCAGCTCTGAACTGTTAATCAAAACATGATAWATGGTAGTTCTGGATGTGTTGTAAATCTTACAGAAACATCAGCAGATGTGTGTGTATTTAAATGCAGCACATGAACGACATTCAATTCTAGGTGTGAATAATCTTAACTGGACTTGGCCTTTTGCAGGGGCGTTTCTAGGGGCGGGGCCACAGGGGCATTGGTCCCAGCTGAAATCTGATTGACCCCCTGAAGTGCCCCTGTCCTGTCACTCATCTGTGCTTTGCCTGAGAATGGTGATGGTGGATGCAGTTCCATGTCCAAACACTAGTGGCGCTAATGAGTCAAATAAGAAAGTCCAGCATGAATCAGTTTTACAGAATTCTTCTCTTTTAAGAAAATCTAAACAATCTTGCAGAAAAAGTCTTTCATCTGACAAATGATGGCTGGATTTTCTCATATGCTGTGTATTTGAAAGTATTTTATCTACTTACAGTAAAAATAAATGTAAAATTGCCAAGGATAATTTACTGTTCAAGCTTTTACATTAAATTACATTACATTACAAGTGCTTGAACATGTGACTGGTAAAATGTATACACCTTAMCAAAACCAGTGATTTGAGTGCCAGGATGTTGAACAAATACTTGGCCCCTCTATGAATATTGTGGCCCCTTGATGGCCCCTTACTCAGAAAAATCCTAGATCCGCCACTGGCCTCTTGTAGTTGAATSTAGGGCTGGGCGGTATGGCTGAAAAATGTATCATATAATTATTGATTTGTTTTTTGTTTTATCTACTTATAATGTGAACCAGGTGAATAAAGGCTGATTAATCCTGCCAAACTAGTGACCTTTCCTCTTTTATCCACAATGTCCTCTCAAGTTGTTGCACTCATTTTCTCCTTTCACTCATCTTTTTTATTTTTTAAGCAGTTATAAGGCACAGCTGCAAAACATGAAACTTTTACTGCACATGTTACTCAACATGTTGCTAGTCAATCAAATGTATTTTCTATTGATATTAATTAATGTGTATATTGCGATATATATAATGCTATTGATTTATTGCCCAACCCTAGTTGAATCATTTAACACAAGTTAGAGCCAGGTCTGAACGGGGCCTATTTCTCAAAACTGAAGTTGTTCACACAACTGTCAACAAAGAAGATATTAAGTGTTAATGACATTTACRAAGCCARTCCTTTTAATGATGCTTCTATATTGACACAAGTGCTTGTGTAAGCCTTTCTCRTTCACCTTGTATCTCCTGTGTACCCAGGAATGGCCTATTAGTGGTGGAAACTGGGGTCAAGGCACGCAGAGCTACTCAGAGATCATCATCACTGGGTGAGACACTTTCATTAGTTTTATCATGATCATTCTGCTGTAATCACTTTCACCCCAACTGCTCCGTCAGCTCGCCCCAGCAAGAATCRTTTCCCCCATTTTTATCATGTAACCGAGTCAGGTGCAATTTGCGCCATTTTGATGTTTATTACACCAAAAYGACCTGTCAACAAAGGGCAAAGCAGTGTTTTTATAATAAAGCACCGGGGAGGTGACATTGAATTATGGATAAAGCAAGAAGAAGCTCTTGCTCCTTTGCTCTCCTTTCTAACTCTTTCATGCTATATTACTATTCTGACCAGGTTTCTGTCTGTTTGAGAGTGTCAGGGAGTTTTGCTGCCTGTCCATTCAGCTGAGTTGGCAACAAAAAATAACAAGAAGTGGCTGAAAAGAATGAAAAATAACTTGCATGTTGACCCTTTTTTTAATATTTACACGTTTGTCGCAAAGAGTCTAGTGGAGCCTAGGATTGTGTGATMTGTTACGGCCTGTTTTAGCACAAAACCAAATGTGGAACCATGACCATAGGTTGCATTAAGATTCATTAAAATCCTTTCCATTTAAACAAATAACACCAAACTGATAAAGCATTATATTGGAATACTGATAGTTACCTCTTATTAGCTGCAGTCATCACCTGAACTAAGAAACAAATCAACCCACTAAAGGAATGCAGTACAATTTTTGGAGGGCGTGGCCTAATTAGACACCGCACTCTAAATCACACACATATAGGATCCGATCTCAATCAAATTTTGTGTGCATCATAAGGAAGACCTGCTAAATTTGTTTATGTAACAGTTTGACAAGATCACTTTAGCCCCCCCGTCGGTCTGTATGTTCACCTTATGAGATTATTTAAACAATGAAGGGCTGTGGTGATTCCAGTTGGTCACTACTGAATGGTGACGGGGAACATCAGCGATGGTTGGTGTCGAGTTCTATCAAGTAACCTTTTTGACCTCGGGGCCCAATTAGTTGAACATAAAGTGACACGAGGCCCAGTCAGACATCATCAATGTATGGATCAAAATGATAATTCAGTTCAATTCAATTCAAAAATACTTTATTGATCCCAGAGGGAAATTAGGTAATTATTATTCTAAATCATGGTTTAATTTGTATTGCATTTACATTATAACTAATTTAAAAACATTAACAGTTTATTTAAAAGTAAAACTCCTGTCAAATAATCACAAGACATGATTATAACAATCATTTTTTTATATTGTAACCTGCCCATAACAATTATTTGAACAAATACAACTGTCAGCCAACAGAGCACTCAGGCTTATCAACACAAAAATAACATTTTTTTTAACATAAGCAATAGCATAAATAGACAATTCAGTAAATAAAATTGTGGTCATAAAATAAATACATTCAAAATGTTTAATGTAAATGTTTCAAATAACAATAAAAAACTGTAAAAATAAGTTTGATAAAGTGCAATTGAAAAAAAAAGCCTTTTCAAACCTGGTAGAACCAGAAGCTGCTCTTCATATTAGTGACAAACTTTGGCATTTTTTGACAAGTTGCCTTCATTTTTGCCTTCTACTTTTCATTTGAAATAGGTTTCTACTCTCGGCAGGTTTCTAAGCTTCTTCTTGTACGTATTAAAAACGTTGTTAAACATCTGAGTGGCACACTACTGCCACTAGTGGCGAAAAAGTGTATTGCACCTTATTCAAATTCAATGCTGTCCCGCGGCCCAAAGTTAAAAGCTGTTGTTCTTTTGAGGCCCTCAAGGTGGCATCCAATTGTGGGCCGCGGCCCATGGGTTAAAAATCTCTGCTTTATACACACCTGACAATTGGGCACCATAACACACAGCCCTAAAAGTTACAATATTTCTTTACATATTGATTCTTTTTTCTCTTTTGTTCTGTTATTTTTCTGCAGGCACGCTGATGGAACAGTAAAGTTCTGGGATGCCTCCGCAAGTATGTGATCATCACTAAAGCTTTTTTTTCCCTCTCTCATTTAATTTGGTAACCAACAACTGAGACATGGAACTATGAATACATGCTAAACTGAGAGGCAAATCAGAGAAATTATGAATGAAACTTGCCCATAAATTAAAACATAATCTAAGGAATATATTCTCTTCCATGAGTAATGGAAGTTAAGCAGTTGTTGATTAGATTGAAATTTTTCTACATTTCTTATGACCTCACGCTACTGACACTTCTCCTCCCTTCAGTAATGCTCCAGGTGCTCTATAAGCTAAAAACAGCCAAGGTGTTCGACAGGAACCGGTCTAAGGAGGACAAGGGCAACGCGGAGGTGTCGGACGAAGATCCTTTCGCCATTCAGATTATGGCCTGGTGCCCAGAGAGCCGGGTGCTCTGTGTGGCCGGCGTGTCAGCCAACGTCATCATCTACCGCTTCAGTAAGCTGGAAGTAACCACCGAGGTGGTCCAGGTGGGTCTCGGTTCGTTTTTATTTTTATTTTTTTATATTTTATTTTCAGTCCATCACCAGACACCACCTCTGTGTTTGTTTTGATTTGCTGTCACCATTCGCTTCCTATCCTACTTAATACACACAAATCTGGCCAGTCAAAGGCAGTATGGTTGCCATGCCAACAGACAGCAGCGAACAAGCAAATCGAGCCCAACGTTATAATCTTCTTTTATAACAGGAGAAGTGTTAATGGCAGTGCAATGAGAGTCTGTGTTTAGTGGAATAAAGGCAAACGTAGTTAATGTCGGCGACTTTGCTCACAGCTCCTACATTAAGTGTGACAATCTGTGCCTACATCTGTAGCTTCTGCCTCTAAAAGTTTAATCACCAGCATGATGCGTGTTTTTTTTTTTTTTCTGTTTTAATCTGGCTGCAGTTTTCTTCTCCAGCAGCTGTGGTGTCGCAGCACCTGCCCGCACTCTGATCCCCTGTCAATCATGCAGCACGTGGGCGGCGCCGCGATGCTCTTTGGCTGATTTTGAGTCGGGAACAGTTTGTTCTGAATGTTTTATTCATGGGTTCTTTCGCTGCGAGTCCTGTAGTGCAGGATGACAAACCGCACAGGTAGTTGGGTGCTTTTAGGCCAACTCTTTTGTTTGTTGTTTTGTTTTGCATAAGAAGAAAAGGCTGCCTAAATCTGCAGGAAGCGAAGGCAGAGAGACGAGCTTGAAGAAGGGCACTGATCACTCCCACATGTCAGCGGGGCTAATGAGACTGACAGAATGCAAACGAGAGGAGCTTATGAGCATTGTGTGTGAGCTCAGGAGTTTGCGATGGCGGAGGTTGTAAAAGGGGGGAGCCTGAAGGAGGATTTCGAAGGACCTCTTTGACTTGCAGTCTGCCCACACAAAAAACACGCCAAGCAAATCCATTTTCATCAAAGCAATGTCATTCGCTGTCGCGTTCTACTTCTTCTTTTTTTTGGTTTTATGTCGTTTCCCCTCATCTACGAATGGGCCGGCTTGTCTCTGTGTGTGTTTACAGCTGCTGGAGGTGAGGATGCAGTACGAGCTGAGCGAAACGGAGTCTCCAGATGGTGGAGGAGGAGGAGGCGGCGGCGGCGGCGGCGGCGAGCAGACGTCGGCGCATCCCACCCCCGGTGCCTCCCCGCAGACGAGCGGCCCGCCTTCACACCCGTCTACCAGCAGCAACAACTCCGACGGAGGCAACATTCCCTGCCTCAAGTATGAAACACAAACCGAGGCACTTGCAAACTTTCAAAAGCAGCAACGGGCACTTTCATGCAAACACACGTTTGCACAGCTATCCATTTGGGGACATTGGGCCTCACGCAAGAACATGTTCGTATTCTTATCCTAAATTTTTCTTACTTTTGTTCGTATGAAGGGTTTGTACGAACATGTCACGTCAGATTCAACAAACTCTTCTATCTTCAGGAAAAGTGTGTAAATGAGCTGCGTAAACATGATGAATTCCACCTGTTCATATCCAGCTGCTCGTAGAGAGGAGATTAGCAGAATTACCACCCCAAAAACACCATATAAGGCTATGTTTCCTGCCTCAGATACCAGGAAGTGTCCATTCATGAAAATGACAGTGAAAATTAAAAAGAAGAACTTTACGAGTTCAGAGATTAAAGTCCTGCTGTCAGAGATCCAGAAAAGAAAATTTGTCCTTTTTAGTAGCGTCAGTCGTGGAATTAAAGGT
>NW_013952484.1:1130427-1132000 GCF_001266775.1 Austrofundulus limnaeus | reverse complement strand
CCCCCACTCACTCATGCCAGACCCTCTCCATACACAGAGCTGCCTCGCACACGCAGCTGCACCACTTATTCCATGTTTCCCTTTTCTCACTCCGTTCTGTGCTCTTCTTCACAGAGTGCGAAGTACTCCTTTGAAGCAGTCTCCAGGTTACCAGGTAGACTTGGTGGTCCAGTCAGTGTGGGTGAGTGGAGAGCCCCCTCAGCCAATCACCAGTCTGGCTCTGAGTTCCTCCTACAGCCTGTAAGTGAACGCGCTCTCAGTCGAGCTTTGAGTCGACTGAAAGTGCTTTTCTGGAAATTATAGCACTAGAATCTAACTTTTTTTCACCGTTTCTTAAACACGAAACTGATTACTGTTTTTATTGAATAATTTTAAAAAATATTCTAATTAAACACTGTTTAATGCCAACTTTAATGCCAGAATTTTAAAGGGGACTTTAAATCCACTTTGTTAGCCATTAAATGCGTTTTGTTGTGGTCTTAGAGTCTCTAGGAGGCAGAAAATTTAAATTTAGTCTCTCCTGGTGCTTCAGAGATATCTTTATATTCTGTTTGGGTCAGATTTTTCAACCTGTTCAGTTTTATTTATTTTCTATAATGTTTTTTGAACTATGACATCACAGTAGTTGAGACTGAACCGCTGAATAAGGTCTGGCTTACCAACTAATCAGTTTTATTGTCTTTATTCTGCTCTGACTGTGCTCTGGTGGTGCACAGAACTGTACTTTGTTTTTGTTTTTTAATGGAGCCGATTTTTTTATTAATATGTTATAAAGTTAGTCAATTAAATTGTTCTTAATAATTTAGCTTGAAAACGTACTAAAAAGCACGAAAGAAAAAAAAAACATTCCTTGTATTTCCAGTCTCCATGATATCACGGAGATTACTGCAAACTACTAGTAGTTAGGTTCGATGACATAATCTGGAAAAGACTGAGTCCACAAACTGTGTAACGCAACTTTGAGCAGCAGGTGAAACAGTTTTTATCTGTACTTGCATCCTGTTTTATTAACGTATTTCTCTCTCTCTTTGCTTTTTGGGCTCCCTGTCATYCTGTCATGAACTCACAGAGTGGTGTTTGGCAACAGTAACGGTCTGGCTGTGGTGGACTACGTCCAGAAGACAGTGGTGCTCAATTTAGGAACGGTTGAGCTTTACGGCTCCAACGACCCCTATCAGAGACAGCCTCGGTCGCCGAGGAAAACACGGCAGCCTTCAGGAGGTAAAGTTTCCTTATCATCATTTGTGGCTTTCAAATGTTTCCGCACTGAACATGCAATTTCATTTAAACGTCATAGTAATATTACACATATACAAGCTGAAAAAGACAAAACAAACTGGTCAATTGTAGTGTTTTAAACTAAAAGGCCAAATGAGAGTGAAAAGTGTGCAGCTTGTATCAGTTGTTAAATGTCATCTTCTTAGYTGTGATCAAACAGTGAATTTCCAAAGAATTTAATTCTCATTCTGTCAAGCTTAGGCCTAGATAACATGTGCCAAACACAAGGCCCGTGGGCCAAATGTGGCCCGCCGGTGACTCCCGTGTGGCCCACCGGGGTGTGTGTGTGTGTGTG
>NW_013952484.1:1128186-1129579 GCF_001266775.1 Austrofundulus limnaeus | reverse complement strand
CCATTTACCAGTACCAAATAAAAAAGTATCCAGTCCCTGAGCTGTTGGCTAAAAGTAACTGAGCAATTTAGTTGATAGCACAGTACTAATGTCTGAAAATAACTGCTTTAAAATCACCATCAAACATAAACTAAATCTGCCATCATGCAGCTACTTACTAGAAACTCATCAGTGAGTAAAACCTTTTTGTTTTACTTTTTAATAATATTTCTGTATTTATTACAGATTTAGTCAGTCACACACTTAGTTCTTATCAGTGTTTAAAAGAGGACGTGTTAAAACTCTGTTTAGTCAAATTTAAACATGAAACATCAAAGTTCATTACAAGTGGCCCTTCGAGGGCCACCATAAATTTCATGTGACCCTCAGAGAAAATGAGWTTGACACCCCTGGTTTAGATTAAACGTGGCGACGTATTCCCACTGAGGCTTTAATCGCAGCCGATCTAATCTGTAATCTGATCCAAATATGAGAATCAGGTCCAACAGTGCATTTAAGAGGATGTTGCTCAGCCATATTTCATGACAAAGCAGTTTAATAAACAGGAAGTAGTTGCTATTTCAGCTTTGAATGGCTTTGTTTGATTGTCTGTTTTACTTTATTTTCTTATTTTACTTTTAAATGTTTTTGCAGCTCATRCCTTTCACACACAGCCGACACTTATCTGGCGCTTCGAGTGTGGACRCACTGCCCTCATGTGTTAAACAGCGGCAGTGCAGCTGCATGACAGCAAGACAAAGTCATGGCGATGCGCCTTCCATACRTTTTATTGCTATATTTCTAAAGTGTGTGTGCAGATGCTGAGAGATTACAACTTAATTTGACGATAGTTTATACCCAGTTATGCAGATCGAGTGTATCGCAGAGAGGAAAACGCACATCCATCCTCAGGCTCCCATAAAACACAAGAATATGCGAGCGTAAATACATGAAGGGCAATTAACGTCGCTGACTTGTGAGCAGTGGGCTGGCTTGTATCAGAGCTTTGGCAAAAGTGAGCTGTAATCAGCCGTCCTGCTGCGCGTCGGAGCCAAGAAAAGGAGTGCTGCTGGGCTGGCTCTCTGCCCTACAGGATGATGTCACACAAAACAAAAACATGTTGCAATTAAATGTCTAGTTATTCTTGGAGGAATGTATATCACCCACCGCCTTTCATGTCAGAGTCTGGAACGAAAATTATCTCATTCTAAGAAGGAATCAGTGTTGAATAAAGTACCTCAGAGTAATAGTTTAAGTATTTTACCATTAAATTACTTTGGTAAAAATTAAAGTCTCTTCTAAGGATGTTTATGGGGTACTGTTTGTAAAGTTACACAGTCAAAAATTACCACCAATATTTTTGTTTTATTTAACCTTTTATAAGAAAAAAGAACAGATTTATTTTTCAAAGTCA
>NW_013952484.1:1106537-1126525 GCF_001266775.1 Austrofundulus limnaeus | reverse complement strand
CGAGCTTCTCACCCTATCCCTAAGGGAGAGCCCAGCCACCACCCTGCGGAGGAAACCCATTTCGGCCGCTTGTATCCGGGACCTCGTTCTTTCGGTCATGACCCAAAGCTCATGACCATAGATGAGGGTAGGGACGTAGATCGACCGGTAAATCGAGAGCTTCGCTTTCTGACTCAGCTCTCTCTTCACCACGACAGACCGGTACAGCGGCTGCTTTACAGCAGACGCTGCGCCAATCCGCCTGTCGATCTCCCGCTCCCTTCTTCCCCCATTCGTGAACAAGATCCCCAGATATCACTTGAGTAAAATCTTAAAGTATTTGACATTTACTGTACTTATCATTTCTGATATAAAATGCACTTAAGTAGTAAAAGTATTTAGTAAAATGAATGGTTAGAATTTCCAAAATAACATTTATTCTGAGGTGACCTGGAATAAAAATAAGCCAAAATGAAATGGGGGTAACAACATTTTCTAAATCGACTGAAAAATAMAAATTCATGTAAAGTATAGATAACCAAAATTTCTTCTTAAGTAAAGTAATAAAGTATTTGTACTTTACTTTGCTAAAGCTGTTTTAGTCCATGTAAAATGTTATGTGCAAACTGGATCAATGTATATCTGTTTGCCATCAACAAATGTGTTTAAGAACACTCTCAGCTACTACCACACCAAAGTTTACTTCAATATATATTTTTAATTGACTAAGGTATAGCCATTTATGGCTAACGTCAGTCAGCTGTGGTGGCCATCTTGAATTGGGTTAACTCTACRTKTTAATCAGTTGTAGATGTACAGGGATTACTTTCTGAGACGTTCCTTAAAGTGGACATATCATGATTTTAARTCCTTCCTTTTCCCAYCATTCAGATGGGGTCTATATAAAGTGGAACTACAATGTTTTGGTCTGAATTCCTTTTTATTCGAACTTTACCAGCTCCTGTTGCACCCCTTTTCTGGTGTTTGTCTCAAAGCAGCTGCTTTTGTCACCGTTCCTTTAAGATTCTTCAAGCTCCACCCCCCTCCAGCTTCCAGACCGGTCCACTCCAGTTTAAAAGAGGGGTGGTTACATTTTCTAGCTTGCAGAGACGTTTCATTTAAAATTTAACTAAAAGATGTCAGCAACAGAAGACTTGTCCATCCAGCCTTACATGTTGGAGCCAGAGCCTGACCCAGAACCAGAGCCTGACCCAGAACCAGAGCCTGACCCAGAACTAGAGAAGAACTAAAACTGTAGTTGGTAAATCCAGACCTTAGCTAGCAATTCTATTGCAGATAATTTGACATAATAGACTCAGAAAACGTCACAGAAAACAGAGAAAACTGAACAGGCTGAAAATTTTAACCCAAACAGAATATAAAGATACCATGGAGAGACTAAATTCAACTTTTCTGCACTCCTWGAGACAAAAGGTATTTAGCAGCCAAAAAAATGGATTTTGCATGATATGTCCCCTTTAAAATCCATCTAGTGATTTTTTTTAGCAAACAGAAATACCTATATACGTTCACAAGCCAAAACATGATCACCCATTTGCCTTAAAGCAGGCGAGAGTTACACAAAATGCTGAGTCGGCAGCTCTGTTTAGCTTCATATTGTGAAATCCTCCACAGGGCTGTGTGACATCAACGAGGGCTCGGCCACATCAGAAGAACGTTGCAAGTCCCCCACTTCAGGTAACATGTTCTTCTTTGTTCTACCGCAAGATTATACTCACTGAGTTAAAAATAATAATTTATCAATATTTAAAATCAAACACAATAATGCAAAAAGAGTGTTAAAATTGAAGATTACTGTGTCAAAAAGAGGAGATACTTTCTTTTTAGACTCTTTTACTGAAATTGTTGCTCATTAAAGCAGAACTAGATGCAAGACTTTCTTTTACCGAACCGTAAAATTACCCGACTGTCAATTTCATTCGCCTCAGCCTTTTAGAAATGCGCCGTTTGAGTTTAATGCCACGGCTTTTTGAGCGCATTTTCCCATTTCCGTGCACGTCCCTTTTAATAYTTTTCAGAGTTCAACAGACAGTAATAAATTTTCTTTAATCTCACTCAGTATCCTGGAAAATCCAATTACAGACTGTAAACATTTCCAATATCTGTACCGTTAATTCCATATGACAGAGAAGAGACATAAATAAATGCAGTCATAAACCTGGGAGAGGGAGATTCATTTGCATTATTTAATAAAAAGATGAGGATATTTGAATAATTGGGAACAATATTTTACAGCCTAATATATTTGATTTCTGTCCAAGATTTTTTGTAAAAACCTCTTGATTTGGATTTTGTAACTTTTTCAGTTGTCTGTCAGAGTGCATTTGTTTCAAGCCTTTTTCCAAATGCATTATCATATTAAACAGTTCTCATGTAAATTCCCAGATGAAAACAAACAAGGAGCATAAGGCTCAAGGATTTTTTTTTTTGTCTGTTTTGCACAAATGAGATGCTACGACCCAGATTCATCTGATTATGGGTGGCTTGGCCTTAGTGTCTTAAAAAAAAAACAATCTTTTTAAAAGGTCAGATAGAAATCAGATCTCAAAATCTGCTCGCTGCTGTTTCCAGGTGTGATGTCAGCCCCGACCCCCACGTCTGGTGCCATCAGACGGTGTCTGCTTTGCATATTTTATGAGGTAGACAGAGATAAGGTGCTTTTCAGGAAAAAAAAACATCTGTCTTAACTAGTCATTTAGTCCAGGACAAAATGTTTCTTTCTCTCTTGTTGTGGTGAAGTGWGCTGAAAGAACAGCAATGCATTTTAATGTGTTCCAGTTTGCAGGAGGGTTTTGCTGCAGTATTTGAGAATCTGAAAAGGGTTTTCTCCAAACACAACGTCCGTGTACAGCAGGGGTCTCCAACCTTTTTTTCCTGAAGAGCTTCAAAAAATGAAATCGTCCAAGAGCTACATTTTGCAACATTTAATTTTAAACTTAAACTTAAACCATTGAAATAAGCTTGYTTTGCACAAAAACACATGTAGACTCCAGCAGAAGAAACCCCGTGCACTGTCATATACCGCAGTGGGAAGGGTTTCCCAGGAGCTCTGCASAGTGTGTCTCAAGGGGCTATGAAAGGTGCGTGCGAAAACGAAAGGCCGAACAACCATACTGAGCCCTAAACTGTTTGATTGACAACCAAGGGGAACGAACATCTATAGATTGATTCAACGCGTTCTCATGMCCCCCGCTTCAACATATTGATGCTTGGTCAGGTAGCCGTCTGCGTCAACTTTCGGACACGCCGGGTAGCCCCCGTCCGTTCTTTACGAGATGAGGTGGAGGAGGTCGAGCGCGTTGTCATATTTTTTAAAAAGAGTAGGAAATGGGCGGAACTAACCATCCCAGACCCTAAATTTAACTTCTWTTAGCCTTATACAGCCTATCCCTGACCACAGACCCTAAAATTAACCATTAACCCTGATCCCTCATATTAACAGTTTTTTAAAATGTAGAGAATTCATGAGAACTAACCGTTCCAGAGCCTAAATTTAACCTATTTTAGATATATACAGTACAGCCTATCCCTGACCCCAGTATCTCAAATTAACCATTAATCCTGATCCCTCATGTTAACCTCAGACCCCCGACCCAAAGATCCCCTAAGTGGTGCAACCCAGAAAAGCTGCAGGTGGCAAGGATGGACATGCGAGAGATACCAGACACATCAAAACTGGATGCAGATGGTCCCTGCCCAAGCGTCAATATGTTGACGCTTGGGCGGGTACCGTTGGACTCGTCAACATATTGACGCTTGGGCAGGGACCGTCTGCGTCCATTTTTGACGTGTCCAACATGAGAATGTGTTAATTGATTGGAATTAAATGAAACTTTGTTCGGCCAGTGACAAAGAAAATTTTGCTTCTCCTAATTTTTTATTAGCACTGAAGAGCTACTTTCAATGAGCTCACRAGCTGGAGACCCCTGTTGCACAGAGATGGATGGGGACTGGTCCACCCTGATGACAATGTACCTAAACACAAACTGAACCATGTGGGACATGTAGTCCAGTGCAGCGAGGAAAAACTGTTTTAGRAGCTCCATATTGTTAAGTGTTGTTGAGTGGTAAAATGRTYCCRAAGTAATCCCAAGTCAAATGAGGGACATAGTCTCTGCAGCATGTCCCAGTCGGACATATCTGAAGCACCTCCCTAGGGAGGCGACCAGGAGGCATCCTTACCAGAGACCAGAACCACCTCAACTGGCTCCTCTCGATGCGGAGGAGCAGCGGCTCTGCTCTGAGTCTCTCCAGGATAMCTTCACTTCTCACCCTATTTCTAAGGGAGAGTCCAGCTACCCCACAGAGAAMACTCCTTTTGACCACCTGTATAYGAAATTCCATTCTTTTGATCACTACCCAAAGTTAAAGGCCATAGGTGAGAGTAAGAATGTTGATTGACCAGTAGACAGAGCTCCTCAACAAACTGGTACAGAGTTCTCAATACAGCAGTAGCTGCACAGATTTGTCTGTCAATCTCAGGCTCCATTCTTCCCTCACTCCTGAAAAAAYCCTCAAGAGACTCAAACTCCTCCACTTGAGGAAGAACCTCATCCCCAGCCCAGAGAGAGCGATCCACCCGTTTTCCACCGAACTGAACTCCCTCGCCCCCTGCTACTGAGAAAATCTGTCAATTAAAAGCTTGGAATAGAATTGGGGACAACCTCTGGCGGAGTCCAACTCTCACCCTAAAGGAGTCGACTAATGTGAACCAAACTCTTGCACTGCTTGTATAGAGGCCGGATTTAGCAATGGACCTACATTCCCATTTTCACAGAACCCCCAACACAGTGAACCTCAAGGAACATGGTCTCTAAGTCAACATAACACATGTAGACTAGATTAATACTGTATACTTTCATAACCCCAGAATTTRCATCAAACRWAAAGAAAAACCTCAGGTCACAGATTATTAAGCTTTAGACGTAATACCCAATTTCTGCCTTGTTTTCATTTCCTTAGAAAAGTCTTGAGTCAAACCAGAGTCCTGGGCCAGCTTCACTTGAAAGACTATCTTTCTGCTCATAAAAACAATGCCACAGTGTGTACTGTAACAAGACAAAGGGTGTTTCTAACTGTACATTTACTGTACTTTACTCCCCCCTCCCCCCAACACCCCTTAAAGTGTTGATGACACACAGCAACCTTCAACAGTTCTACAATGGAGGTGGTAGAGGAGGTAAGATTGGCCCCAAACCTTCATGAACAGCTCTGTCGGCGAGACCGATGTGGTCCACACATTTGGTACCCCTCCCCCTTTTATTTTTGGTTGTTTGTTAGTTTGTTTTCCCCCCTTTGTGGTGAAGAAACTGTCCCTGTCCTTTTGTGTCTGTCGTTACAACAGCCACAGTGGGAAAAAACAGATTAGAGCACAGAGAATAACATTTTTTATATCTCAAGGTTAGCCTCTGTTCCACTATCTTTTGGTTCCATATGAGCTTTAATGAGAATTAAATGATTTTATTTTTTATACATTTAGAAAATGAAGTTTTATTTGTTGTTTGAACACAAAACAAGCCTAAAATACAAATGTATGAAGACTGAAAGTTTCTGGAGCAGAGGAAAACCTGCAAGGAAAGTGGGATTGCAGCTGATTTTAGGAACTTAAGCTGTTTGCTACAGAGGTTGCATGCTACTYGTACGTAGCTCAGTTGTCAGATTGTAAATGTGTTTGCGTTTGATGTGTCCTGGTCGTCTATAATATTTTATGAGACCACAGAGCAACTCATTTGTCCAGCTATGTTCTTTTTTTTGTGTGTACCTCCTCTTCTGTGTCAAYGAAGCATAAAAATTAATTATAAAATGCTGGGATCAAGTTTTGACAAGTCTGTAATTAGGAACAAATCATTTGTACTTGTAACAGTTATTACCTTAGAAAATTTGGCTACTATTTTTTTCTCCCTTTGGCTCAGACCTGAAAACACACAGAAACCTGACGGATTAATGCTTTAATGTCACTCAGTTCTTATCAATTAGAATTGTATTTAAAAAATACTCTGACTACGGTAGAAAATAAATCTTCAAAGTCACTTTAAAGTTTCAGAAATATTCATTTTCTTCTCACCATAACTAGTATAGCTTTGCATATCTTAACATTACTACATTAATACAGACTAAAACATCTTCGAAGTGAAAACCTGACAAAAATCAACAAACTAATCCACTTGTTCATGTGTTTATTGAGAATTTATTCTGTAGTCTGTACGATTGAAACTATGTGGAAAGTTCAATCAAAGGGAATAAAAGTAATTTGAGCGCCGTCTTTTCAGTTTCATGAAATGTAGCCTTGTAATTGTTGCATTATTCAAACATGCAAGCTTTAAGATATTTGGCAGTTTCCATGACTGAGTAGTCAGGATGTTGATCTGCTACGTATGACTAATCCTCTGCAGACGTTAGTTTTCAGTAAAAGAAAGGGGCGGGTCTTTAAAAACTGAACAATATATGAGTGCAACCATTACAACTAACACATCAGTTAGATTATTAAATCAAATATTTAAAAAAACATGTGTTTTTTCTTTTTACAATGCTACAATGTTGTTTTTTATTACAATCAGCTTCTCCTCGAATTAAGTCACTAATGTAATAAAGAAAGCAAAACTCCCAACTGTTGTTTGATGACTTAATATATTATTAAGTTAATGAGAAGTCTGTTGTTTTTAGAATTGTCTTTTCTTTCTGTAGACAGAGAAAATGTCTCTGGGCATTTTTTTTCCTCATTTTTCTTTTGTATTGTCATTTGTTTTCATACTTGCAACAAAAAAAGATGCCATGACAAGTTCTGTTCGGGTCAACTTTAACCATCTTTTCTCATTGTCACTGTCTTCTTCCATCTCTGGTGTTACTTCGGACTCCCTTGTTCTTGCTGCATGCTCTTTTGGCTTGAAGGACCTGAATGGCCGTGCAGTTTTTGATTCGTCCTCTCTTTTGCGCCACTTTGCAACCAAAAGTTACCTCTTGTGTTTCGTCTGTCACAGCATGCCCCTTTGACACGTACAGGGTTGCCTCTTTGTTTTTATTTAATGCTTTTTGGCTCTGGTTTAAAATATATATATATATAAATCTATTCCCTTGGATTTTTCTTTTTTTTGTCCCCCACTTTAATTTTTTCTTTTTATTATTTGGATGAGTTTTAGTCCTTGTGCACAGTCCTTGCTCAGTGCTGGCTCCTCGGCTTTGCATGGCACCGTGTGTTAGCTTAGACGTGTTTGTAAAGAGGGATGTTCTCTTTTTTCCAGCAAAGATGTCACGGAAATTAAGCTTGCCTACTGAGCTAAAGCCAGACTTGGGTAAGCCTTGACTTCGTGTCTCCAAACAGTTTATATAAAAATGCAGTTTTCCCTTTTTTTTCCCCCCCTTTTCACTCCGACTGGACTTCCACCACATCCCACAGGGTCCAGTTTTATCTGGTTATTAGTCTCAAAATTGGCAAGCTGTGCAGATGTTCTCCTGAGTTTGCATGAATCAACGGTAGCACTGATCTGATCTGAATTGAAGTTTATTGAGCGAAATCAAATTGTTAGAATGATACTCCCACTTTTTGATTTTATTTACTTGTAAATATTTCCAACCATAGTGGGCGTTTTGTTAATTAAAAAGGTCAGTGGTGCTAAGCTAATCTTTGCACACCCTTTTTCACTCTAAAGCTTTCTGTAACTTTTGCAGCTTTCTGTTTCTAATCTGTGTTCTTTACGTTTTTCTCTTTTCTTTCTCTCTGTCAAGTAGAATCTTTGAATATGAAGAGATTGTTTTCTTTAGGACGCATAATGTAACTGAAATGTTGGATGAAATTTTCAGCTGATTTCATGACATTTAGTTGTATATGCTTTTTCTTTTAAGTGCCTTCAAAACACCATTTGTTGTTGGGTCGTTTTAGGTGACCTGCATAGGGAAAAAAGGGTTTTGATGATGCCGCTTTGCTGAAAGTTTAAAAGGAAAATAATGATTTCCAGAATACCTAAACCTCATTTATCTCTTTACAGTAAAAAAATAATAAATCATGATTTATTTGAAAGAAAAACAACAAAAAATATCACCCAGATGCTTGTTAATCAGTTTTTATTTGTACAGTACAGTGTTTTTGCAGGTGCTTTACCTTTCTGTGTTTTCCTCTTACTGTCCTCCTGTCCGTGTGCCCACCGCGGGGTGCCAACCCATTAGACCACCGGGACAACTCCTTCAGCCGCTCGCGCTCCTCCAGCGTCACCAGCATCGATAAAGAGGCACGAGAAGCCGTCARCTCCTTCCACTTCTGTGAGAGCTTTGCCCGGAAAGGGGACAGCACCCTGACGCCCTGCCTTTATGTGGGCACTTCCCTGGGAACTGTGCTGGTCCTGGCGCTCACGTTGCCACCTGCTGGTGAGCTGCGGCAACTGCAGCCAGTTATCATTTCACCTACAGGTGGGGTTTTTCTTCAAGTTTTTTTTCTCAAAATACCATGCCGAAATATAATTGAGTGTGAGTGTATCTCAGCATTTACAAAATCTACTTAAATAATCTTGGTGTCAAAATAAAGTGAACACTTGGGATTTCATCAGAAGTGTATGTTTTAAAACAGCAGCTGTTGTTTTAGAGATGTTATTTTTTCACTTTCACCTGAATAATTTTTTCCGTTAGACAGTATATAACCCATATAAAACCATAATGAAGTAGGCTAAAAACTTGTGGAAACCATAAAATCCACTTCACCAACTTTACCGGCTTCGAGATGATTCTGGTCCACCTTCTGGTATCTCAGGTGGGGGGGAGCGGTTCACCACCAACACTGTTTATGGTGGGGATGGTGTGCTGCTGACCTCAACTCGAGGCGTTGTGGGTCAGTGGGTGGAAYACTTTGAAGACCTCCTSAATCCTACCGACATGTCTTCCTATGAGGAAGCAGAGCCTGAGGACTCTGGGTCGGACTCTCCWATCTCTGGTGCCAAGGTCACTGAGGTGGTTAAAAAGCTYCTCAATGGCAAGGCACAGGKGGTGGARGAGATTCACCCGGAGTTCCTTAAGGCTCTGGATRTTGTGGGGTTGCRTTRGTTGATGTGACTCTAGTCTACAATATCGCGTGGACATYAGGGGCAGTTCCCCTGGATTGACAAACCGAGGTGGTGGTCCCCCTRTTTAAAAAGGAGGACCACAGAGTGTTTTCCAACTATAGGGGGATCGCTCTTCTGAGTCTCCCTAGTAAGGTCTATTCAGGGCTCCTGGAGAGGAGGGTCCATCGGAYAGTCGAATCTCAGATTCAAGAAGAGCAATGTGGTTTTCATCCTAGTTGTGGAACACTGGACCAGCTCTACACCCTCAGCAGTCCTGGAGGGTGCATGAGAGTTCGCCTAACCAGTCTACATATGTTTTGTGGACTTGGAGAAGGCGTTCAACCGTGTCCCTCGGGGACTCCTGTGGGGGGTACTCCAGAAGTATGGGGTACCAGGCCCGTTGATATGGGCTGTTAGGCCCCTGTATGACCGGTGCCAGAGCTTGGTCTGCATTGCTGGTAGTAAGTTGAACTTGTTTCCAGTGAGAGTTGGACTCCACCAAGGGTTGTCACCCTTTGTCACTGATTCTGTTCATAACTTTTATGGACAGAATTTCTGGGTGCAGCCAAGGTTAGAATGCCTCGAGGACGCCTCCCTGGTGAGGTGTTTGAGGTGAGGCCCAGAGGAAGACCCAGCACACGCTGGAGGGACTATGTTTCTCGGCTGGCCTGGGAATGCCTTGGGATTCCACTGGATGAGCTGGTCCAAATGGCTGGGGAGAGGGACRTCTGGGTCTCTCTGCTTAGGCTGCTGCCCCCGCGACCCGATCCTGGATAAGCAGAAGAAAACGGGCGGACGGACATTTCATCCCCTCTAAGAGACTTCTTCAGTCTGAGGAGAGATGAAAAATATGTTTGTTTTTTTTTTCAAAAAAGAACTTGTGCAGAGGACCAACATTTTTTTATACCTAGATTATTAAGATGCATCAGGACAGATGTTCAGGACGTACAGCAGGACAGTGGCCCACAGTCCTACATGTTTTAGCGTTTTTTGTTTCAACACACCTGATTCAAATTTTTAAATTACCAACTCAAGATGCCACCAAGTTTAGCAGAAGCCCCAGATGTGTACTAGAGCGCCCTTTCATGRTTGCAGACAGTAATGATAACTCCTTGGTTCAGTCAGTACAGATCAGTCAAAAAATGCATCATGAAGAGGAAAACAGCAGGACCAGCYGGACGATGGAAAAAAAARASWCAGTCTGGAAAATACAATATCTATAAAACATAGTTTTACCAACTAATGGAACTTTATCTTTCATTTACCAGGTATGCTGGTGCGGCTGAAGGGGAGTGTCATGCGGATGGCTTTCTTGGACTCTGCAGGCACCCTGCTGCCTTCTGCATTTGAATCTTGGTACGAACCCAACATCACAGCAGACGGCGAAGAAAGAGAAAAGGTCCGTAAGCGCCGGCCCGTCTCCGTGTCGCCCACCACCTCCCAGGACTTCAACGAGAGCCAGTTTGCTGTGGTCTGCTCAGAGAAACAGGCCAAAGTCATTTCCCTCCCCTCCCAGACGTGCATCTATAAACACAGCATCACAGAGACCTCCTTCATTTTACGGGCAGATGTCGTGCAGATGAACCAAGGCGTGTGCTTGGCTTGTTTTTGCGCCAACGGCCACATTATGACCCTCAGGTAAGAGAAACAGTTTCATACCTTATTAATATCTTAAAGAAAATCTTCTGAAACCCAGTCGTACAGTTTTAAGTGATTTACCGATTTGTTTTCATGCTCATCGGTGAATAAGGTTTAGCAACACTGCTCACAGACAAACATGCAGATGCAGCAGGGTGTAATTGAAGAGGAGTGTATCCKTGTGTTGTTTGTCCTCATCAATCTTTATTTCCCAGCAGTGACAGAGATAGAACAGCCATCCATATGAGTGTCTGACAAAGCAAAGATGTCCAACTGTCTCCCTGTCAGCTTGTGTTTCTGTGTATGTGCTGACATGTTTAGTCTGTGAGATCAGTGCCTGAAAGCTGTTCTCTGAGTTTCAGGAGATTAAAACACGTTACATACAACACCGGTAGAGTTGTTTATCACGATTAACACCTGAAATCCCAGCTCTGCGATTCTCACAATGACTGAAACGACACAAACAAAAGTTAAAGTTAAAGGTCTGAGTTCAGGTGATTTGTTTGTCTCCTGTTCAGTGTGCCAGGACTGAGACCGCTCATGGATGTAAACTACCTACCTTTGACGGACATGCGAATAGCCAGGACATTCTGCTTCACTAACCTGGGTCAGGCCATGTACCTCTGCTCCCCCACAGAGATTCAGAGGATCACATACAGCCAGGAGACGTGTGAAAACTTACAGGTGAGCTTTTCTATGTTMAGCACATCTTCYRTGAACACATGAAAAGAAGTGGATGTTTAGTGACAGAAACATTGCTTCAGGAATGAAAGGGACCTGCWATGATGTGCAGTTTGGAGACTGTGGTGATAACAAAAGACAGAGATGAAGATGTTCAGATTTTCATTGGGAGAGATGAAAGTGAACAGGATTAGGAATGAATTTATTGGAGAGATCGCTACGGTTGAGTGATTTGGAGAAAAAGTTAGTGAGGCAAAACTGAGATGATTTGGACATGCAGAGAGGAGGACTAGTGGATATCACTGATACCACTACCACTAGTGGATCAGACAAAGAATGTTGAATATGGAGCTGCCAGGAGAAGGAAAGAGGAAGACCCTTTTTTGTTTTGTTTTGTTTTGTTTTTTAAATATTTGCAATCAGTTTGGCTTTCAGACTTTAACATTCAACATTCAGGGCTTTAGSCTTGTGCTTTCTGTCAAAAAAAGAGATCAGGTGAACAAGTCAAAAAACAGCTCTAATGCTCAAGTGTTTATGGAAACTAAATTAGGATCAATTAAAACGAGATACAGACACCTGCAAGACAATTCAGATAGGCTTGAGATGTCTGCAACTAAACTGAGAAAGGTTTGAGACATTTACCTCTAAACTGATACAGGATTAAGAGGCCCACAACAACATTAAGAAGGGTTTGAGATGTTCGAAACTAAATTAAAAAGGGTTTGAGACAACTGCGACTAAATTGAGAAGGTTTAGAGATGTTCAATACTAAATTAAGAAGGGTTTGAGATGCCCAAAACTAAATTGAGAAGGGTTTGAGACATCTGCAACTAAACGAGAAGAGTTTGAGTTGTTTGAAACAAAATTGAGAAGGGTTTGAGATGTTTGAAACTAAACTGAGAAGAGCTTGAGTTGTTTGAAACAAAACTGAGAAGGGTTTGAGATGTTCAAACTGAATTGAGAAGGGTTTGAGACGTCTGCACTGAATTGAGAAGGGTTTGAGATGTTTGAAACTAAACTGAGAAGAGCTTGAGATAACTGCGACTAAATTGAGAAGGGTTTGAGATGTCCAAAACTAAATTGAGAAGGGTTTGAGACAACTGCGACTAAATTGAGAAGGGTTTGAGATGTCCAAAACTAAATTGAGAAGGGTTTGAGATGACTGCAACTAAATTAAAAGGGTTTGCGACATCTGCATCTACATTGAGAAGGGTTTGAGATACCACTAAATTGACACGGGATTAAGAGGCCCATTACTAATTTGGGAAAGGTTTAAATGTCTGCAACTAAATTGAGAAAGATTTGAGACCCTTGCCACTAAATTGCTAAAAGTTTGAAACACTTTCCACTAAACTGATAAAGTGTTAAGAGGTCTGCAACTAAACTGAGAAGGTTTATAAAAATGAAAAGAAACAGGCTAAAGAGAAGATTGACTGACGTGTGAAGTAAGGTAGGATAAGAAGAGGAATGGTGACAAAGATGAGGTAAAATGAAAACACTTTGGTGACACATATATTTCACTTTACTGATTTTATTTTTCATCTTAATAGTTGCAATAGTTACAAATTCTTTCAACATCTGTTCTAGTTTAACCTTCTAGTATTTGTATGTGTATTTATTAAATATTTTTTTTATTTATCTTTTGTTGAAAGTTAGATCTGATGACATGTCCCTTCACTGATACAACTATCAATACTTTAATCAGTGCTCTGACCAAGGATGATGTCCTTTGTCTTGACATCTTTACACTTTCCTTTAATTTAAATTTTTTTTCTTGTTTAAATATTACTTTTATTGTAAAAYATTTATCATGGTAACACAAACAGTGTTGTTGCAATAAAACTCAGCTGTCCAAATCCACGTAACCCTCCATTTCCAGCCTCTCGCACTATACCAAGATCTACAAAAAGTCAAAGAGCCCCACCACCACCTCTGACCCTTCCACACAACAAAACAGACAATCCTGCCAACAACGCCAATTTCTGTCATCGCATGAAAGCAGAAACACGTTGGAATAATGCCAGAAAAGTCTGCGTGTATGGTCGTCATAAATGATTTAATTCTGAGCAACAGGCAAACAGGACTCAATCAGGAAGCTCTGTCGGCCCGTCGCTGACACGTCAGCGGACACAGCCAGTAATATACACCATGATAACATCATATGACGTGCTTATATCCAATCACAGATCGCCCATTGTACTCTCCAGCCTATCACAGTGCTCCCAGCTCAAAGAGTGTCTTATCAAACAAGAGAGGTCAGTCCGTTGCGGAGTCCTGTTGTCTGGACAAACAGATTAACATTGAACATGTGACACAGATAGATAATTAGTCAATAACAAACAGTAGTGAGGTGTAATACAGAAATGTGTGTTAACATTTCAGGAGATGCTGGGGGAACTCTTCACACCAGTGGAGACRCCAGAGGCACCCAACAGAGGCTTCTTCAAAGGCCTTTTTGGAGGAGGAGCCCAGTCACTAGACAGAGAGGAGCTATGTATGTCAGAGTCGCATGAAATATAAATTACTTCTGCCCTACAGGCGGGCGCARCGTCACGTTGTGTTTTCTGCCCTCACTCAGTTGGTGAGTTAGCAGCTGGAAAGGCCTCTCGAAGCCTGGCCCAGCACATCCCTGGCCCAGGTGGCATTGAAGGGATGAAGGGAGCTGCTTCAGGTGTGGTCGGGGATCTGGCACGTGCTCGGATAGCGTTGGATGAAAGAGGCCAGAAGCTGGGCGAACTGGAGGAGAGGACAGCTGCCATGATGGCCAGTGCAGACTCTTTCTCCAAACATGCCCACGATGTAAGACATGGCTCTCAATCATTTGACTGATTATGCAAATGGGTTATTTCTTGCGTACAAAATGAACCTGAGCGTGTTGTGTTTATGACAGTGTTCTTTGTTTGCAGATGATGCTGAAGTGCAAAGACAAAAAGTGGTACCAGTTCTGATCAGGTGGACCATTATCTGACTGACCTTCCATCGGCTCATTTAGACTCGTTGTGACTCCCACCCATCCGTATGTCCCTCCAAGCCTTCTTCACTCAAACACTCGGGATTTTCTTCCCCAGCACAATGTCGAATACTGTTTTTACCTCAGTCTGACGGTGGAACTGAGGGGTCAGACRGGGGGGGAGACGGACAACCTCAGAGGGAATAAACGGTGTCCTTTTTTTATGTTCGAGTCTCTTTATGTTCAGCCTCCCCTCCGAGGTARCAGATTGGCCCGAGCACACGGAGATTCCTCGTTCTCATTCGCCAAAACGTCCTTCACTGTTGCCACTCTGTGGCCAATATTTAAGTCATGGAATATGGCTGAGAATATCTAATCAAGTGACAGAGTTATGATAGAAAAAGACAAAAAKAATTTCAATGAATCCTTATATATACATAGATCTAATAAATGTGCAATGCTGTATCTATTTGTAGACTTTTGTATGACTGAAAGGGATAGTTTATCACGGAGATGGATGAAGAGCGTGAAGACGAAGGATGCAGCCGTGGTGAAGCTTCCACTTTACCAGAAGTCACACAGAGAAAAGCAGCTCACCCTGACGGACGCTGGATGTTTCATCTACTCACTCATCTCTAAACTCTCTTCTGGATCTGAGGCTTTCGTTTTGTTCCCAACAGAGTGATTATGAAGAGAGAAAAACTGTGTTCCTCCTGTCATTCATCTGTTCATCGTTTGCTGGGATTTTTTTTYYTTTTTTTGCTCTGTATTATTGGAAAATTATTTTTCTAAAGTTGTGAAAATGGACTTTTGGGTTCTTAAATGTTTCTGTGATTTGCCTAACATCACAAATTGCTTTCTTCTTATGAAAAGGGCTGGAATCTATGAAGAAGGCAACGATATGAAAGGAACTTTTTGTTTTCTTTTACTAGAAGCAAGAACATTTGACCTGCACAAAATTTACCGCTGATCTGAAGTATTTCATTACTTGATCTCTTCTGATGTGAAGCTAACTGCAAGAAACCTTCTGATGTCACAAACCTGAAGCATTTGGCTGAGTCTCGGTGTGGCTGTACACTTGATACGATCAGTGTTAATGACAGTATTGTTGCCACATTTGTTGGGAATTCAGGAGTTTCCAAATTCCAAGTATTAGTATTGTGCTGAATCACATAGAACTCTTACAAGTATTTATATATGAGAAACTAGAGTGCAATATTTCAAAGATAATGTTTTGTGGCATTTTTTTGTTTGTTTTTCTGAGACTGTGAGAAAATAGTTTGTGTGGATTCTATTATTACTAAAGCAAAAGTTCAGATCTTTTGAAGTGGGGTTCTGTGGAAAAGTTCTGAACAATTCGTATCCTGTATAGCTCTTTGAACAGCCCCAGTTTAAAAAAACAAACTACCATATTTATTCAACTATAATGCGTAAAATTTAATCCATAAAATCATCCATAAAGTTGTGGGTAGTATTAGACTCGGATAAATATTTTTACTTGTGTATTTTAACTGGAATGYCGGCAAAATTATTGAGTCTGGAAATGAGACCGCGTTGTAAAAAGCAGTTGAAGSGAGCTCACCTCTGACACTCYTCTGTKCTTCAGAGCGAGATAATAACAGATCCAGGCAGGTGACATGATGTGAAAAAATGGGGGAAAAAAGCAATCCTGAACCTCAGTAATGATAACAAACTAATGACATTAGCATATGACCGGGCCGCTACTCGAACAACGACAAACATGTTCGTCTGTAATGGCTGCCGTCTACCGGTGTTCTGAAAAAGTTTGTATCCCTGAAAAATGTTTCCCCACCAGAGGGGGCGCTCGCGAGGAGGAAGTAATCTGCTTTTCCCCCACAAGATGGCCCAAACCTCGTGAAGTCTCTGACTTTTGTGTTGGCGCCTCCTGGTGGACTGTGTGTAAAATACCAGAATTCATATGATGCTGCTACAGCTGATATATATTTGTTGTCAAAATACCTTTTAGTACATATGTTGTYAAAATAAAATGAACAGTCCAATGATCATTTTACTGATTTGTATAAAGACTGCAAAGGATGAAAAATCTTAAAGTCTGTATGAAATTGGAGGTAATTTGAGGATTCAATTTTTTTATGCTTTTTAAGCTCAAAAAGGGGGGTCGTATTATACATGAGATCGTATTATACATGAGATCGTATTATACACGAATAAATATGGTAGTTTAATCCCGACTGACATGACGAGTTAGCGGCTGGTTCAAATGTAGCAAAGACCTGTGGATTGCTGCAGTCGGGGGGACAGAGGACAATTTCAAGGTGTTTAGTTAGACTATGGTACAAAGTCCAATTTATTTTTGATATRTTCAGCATTTTCATAACAACCGAAGGTAACACGGTTACTTAATTGTGGTACAGAATTGAACTATGTGCCTGGAAAATACATAATACCCCTCTTTAAAATAATTTGARTCACACATATTTCATAACAGTTCATCTAAATAATAGTTTATAAACCTTTACGTAACCATCTGTTTCTTTATTTCAGCAGGAATAATATGCTATTCCTGCTGGAAGTGCCAGAGCTAGCTGCTAATGCTATTTGCACTTGCAGATATCCCTAGAATTGAGGTAAATCGTAGTATTAAGTGAAAATGATTAGATTATTGTAATAGAACATTCGCACCAACTACAAATCTCATAAGATTGGACTTGTTTTAGAAAAGTGGTAATCCACTTCCTGGCTTCATCTAAAATGAACCATATAACATTAATAATTGAACATTTTCTGCTCTTGTTTAGTCTCAAAACAAGATCAAAAATATGTTTTATCTGGATATTAGGTTGTAAGACKTGGTTAGATGAACAAATTTTGTTTAGTTTGTCATTGTGGTCAGAGTTCAGCAGTTTTTTTCCCTAAACTGAGACTGCTCAAAGCGCTATCTGCAACAGGTAAGATATTATTCGTTCAGAACCTTTCCACGGAACCCCACTTCAAAGGATCTGAACTATCCCTTTAAGGTTTCACCCTGCTGATCATCTTTTTTTAATTTATTTTATTGTGTTTTCTGTCAGGATATCTGCAGTAAAGCTCACCTGTGCCGTGTCTCTGTCAAACCTTTATTTGTATATAAGTAAATAGTTTGACAATCTCCGACCAACTAGAAAGTAAACATTAAGGTTGCACAAGAAACAAAAAAAAAAAAAAAAGAGGAGACAGGCCATATTTTTTCTGACGCCAAAGAGTTGCTTTAGCTTTTTCTGTTGCATTATCACTCTCATACATGAAGGCAGAAAAGAGGATCAGGTTTATTTTGGAACTACACTGCCTTCAGTCTTTGTCAGGGTTTGTGAAACAGGAAGTTGTCACGAATAGCCATCATTTCAGCTAAACCTAAATGTTTTAGGCGATCAGTGCTGTTGATTAATATGGTTGTTTCATTAAACCCAGAACCACATTACAACAGTGTTTATGGGACGTCTGTTTGACAGTAAGTATGTCTCCCATCTTCATTCGGTGATATAATTTGATTTGTTTCTGGTAGTTTGTGTCCAGYTGAGTGTCTGCTAGATGACTGTAAATAAAGCTGCCAATAAGACGATCAAAGGAGGTTTAAATTCTGTTGAACTTCTCAGATTTCGCTGTTCTCTAATGGACGTCCTTCGGTTCCACTGTTRATGGTACAAATTCAGCCTTTTCTGTGTTCAGTGTGAATGTTTTCAGGATGTTTTGTCTTTGAAGAGGAAGAAAAAAAAACATTTCAGGAAAAAAAATAGCCAGTTTTTTTCTTTTTCCTTACTTTGTTGTGTTTGTCACTCAGATTCTAATTTCCCCTCCAATTGTCCTGTTTCGTTAATTTAGTTTTGTTTCCATCTCTGAGTGGTTTTGCCGTATTCCCACCCAAGCCAGCGCACTCCACAGCAGCGTGAGGGGGGTCCTGTCTGTTGGCCACACGCCATCTTCTGTTCTGGATTCTACAGTTGTCAGTGGGTTGCAGTATTTTTCTCATTGTAGCCAATTTTCTTGTACAGTTTTATGCAAATTTCACRTGGATGTTTATGAATTTATCCGCTGCCACAAAAACGTTTAAAAACTGTAGATAGAGATTACTGTGCTATGGAAAAATAAAAGTGAAAAATGTATTTCTGTCTTTTTTTTTTTACATTTAAAATCTAGTTTTGCATTTAAAGATATTGACTGATGTGATGCAAAAAAAAAAAAGGTTTTTGCACAATGACAAAACTTCAGGACTCTTTCCAACATGCATGTCTGCAGAGAAAGTTGAAGTTCTCCCATTTGAACACTAGAGGGCAGCAAACACACATGACCTCTCTAATGTGATTACACAAAAAGAGAYCAGATAAAAACTGGAGAAAATGTCTTATAAGACTGAGTCAATAAACAGTGTTGTAGTGTAACTTTTATAATTTAATATTAAATTAATCTTCAGTAAATATCAGTTATGTAACTCTTCTCAGGGTCTCAATTTGAGGTCTGATTCAGTTTTTTGCTCTCCCTATTCTCACTGAATTTACAAAATGCATTTGACAGCATTTTACATTTACACACAAGCTGAAGAGCAGCACTTAACAGCRTTGTTTACAACAAAGAAGAGATTTAAACACAGTAATTATTCACCAACAAAAACCATGAAATAAAGCATTGAATCCAGTGTTGGGCGAACCGTCACTAGATGGCACTGCCGTGACACTGTAGGACAGAAGAGACTGTCAGAAAAGATGAGATTGAGCAGGAAAATATTCTGGTGTCATGCCTTAGTTACCGTAATATTATGGGGAGTAATGTAATTTTATTTAAACGGCCACAACATCCCGACCAATCAGCAGAAGGCCGACTTCAGCTGCATGATTAAAGTGCCCGTGACATYGTTTCTTTGTAATRAACRTGAATGCRTTTTTGGAAAGATAACATTGAGRACATGTTGCAAAACAAATTTCACGYYGCTGAGATGAACRGTTGTTGAGATATTTGCATGTGAAGAAACAGGAAGTGATGTCAAAGGGGAATGTCTGCAGGTGAACAGAGCGTTGCTACAACAGACTAGAGAAGAATCTGATGYTTCTTTAGGTTATTTTTAGTSGCTATCAAAGAGAGACGAAGAAGAGTTAAAGTTTAAACAATTTTGTTTTAATAAACAAAGRCCAGCATTTTAKTAATGAGTTCCCCTTTGATGTCACTTCCTGTTTCRCTTTGGCTGAGCCWARTTCAAAAGAAAATAGGCCAGTTATGKGACAAAAYAGGTAAAATCATGYGTATCATTYCAATTTTATTAAGTATAAAGATGCTTTCTTTGACTTKTTGYATTTGAAGGATAGACATGTCATAGACTTCTTAAAAAACAAACAAGTGAGTAAAACAGGAAAGTTCATATCATGTCAAAAAGCTTCAGCTGCATTCGTTTCAATCACAAGCTAAACTACAAGACACGGGTAAAAACACTAATCTTTTTAATAAATCTTGCTYTCCAAGTCTGTCGAAGACCTCGACCCTCCGGCCAGTCGTTTTACCTGAACCTTCCTGTGATCCCTGAAGTCGAATGTGTCAAAATCTGTATGTACACAGACACACTGTTTACTCTGAGACTGATAAAACCAGAGGCTAATGGTGAAATAATTTGCTTTCATGGGCAGAGTTTGATGTTTTGCAGGGATGTTTGATCATGAAATGTTGATGTTGTAGATGAGAAAGTCACA
>NW_013952484.1:1105423-1106386 GCF_001266775.1 Austrofundulus limnaeus | reverse complement strand
GTTACCAAAACAGGATGTGTCGCCACAAGTTCGTGAAATTGACATTGATGTTGCGTGGCTGCACTGTGTTAAAATATCGGCACATGACATACTGTATTTCCATACGTGGCTGTGCGATATATTCAAGCTGAATTAAAGCAGTAGGCTAACTTGCTAATGGTAAACATGTGAGTTTGTTAATAAACCGACAGGCACAACAGTGTTTAACGACTTTTGCGAGGGAWYGCTAAAGGTATTGCGAGGTAAAGCAACAAGAAAAAAATCCCCCATGTCCCCTCGCRGGCCCAGTAACTTTTGGTTAGTTTCTTCTTTTTAATAAGAATTTTTTTTGTGTGCAGAACTCAAATTTCCTAATAAAAAAGGGAGAAGAGTAAATGGGTGCCTGGTTCTGAAGAATCCAAAAAACGGGATAACCAGAGCTCCAAAAACTACCATGGTTTTAATAAGGGCAGAAAACAGGACGGAAAACAGGACACGTTTCATAGTTGACGAAGGCATGTAGCCGAAATGTGTCCTGTTTTCTGCCCTTATTAAAACCATGGTATTTTTTGAAGTGTTGCTTATCAGTGTGCATTGCCAACGTAATGCACATTATTGTGATTCGTTTCCCATCCAAGTCATCTCCACTTTGGCACACTTCTCCTGCATACTTTGWCCTAGAGCTGCCATTGTAATTTATATCTGTAAAGCTCCTGTGCCAAATGATGGCTATGCCTTTTGGTGCCTGTACAACTTATAAGTTTTGAAATATTAATGTTTAAAATCATATAATGCCAGTCAATGGAGCCTTGTATTGGTCCAATACTGTCCCTTGCTGCATATACTCAGTGCTGAACCATAGTTTTAATGATATTTAAACTCAGTAGTTCTGTGATTACAATACTAATATGATTGTATTTTGATGTTTTACTAAAATATTGTCCTAATATTACTCTATTGTTGTAATATTATGCAGTTCTGCGT
>NW_013952484.1:1102867-1104876 GCF_001266775.1 Austrofundulus limnaeus | reverse complement strand
TCTATGTCATGGACTTTCATGTGGGAGATCAGGGTTCAAAACCTGGCTAACGCAACTTTAACAACCAATCTCTTCCAGCTTCATATTGTCACTCAATTACCTTAATTACAAACACCTGCTGACGTGACAGGCACARGCTGGTTTAGAAAACATATTTGAAATTGGTCAAAGCCATGCTGCAATGACATGCTACATGGCAATGCACACTTGGTTTTACATCGTAAAAACCCATGTCTAGTTATCATTTTTTTTGTTTCTTCTTTTTAGCAAAAATCTTTCAGCATTCACACTGCATTTTTGCCTGAAATTCAAACTCTCTAGCTTTGTTTGGATTGTTTACCTAACGGCGAGTCCGAATGAAGACAAAGTGGATTGCTCCCATCTTTTTTTAGAAACACAACGTAGTTTACATAAAAATGACCGTGTACAAAAAAACTAACAAAACACAGAACATGTCAGAACAAGTGACAATTTTAAAGACGTAACATTTATGAAGGAGTAATTAGAAAAACTCCTTGTTTCCCCTAAACCACACAGAAAAAATACATCACCTCTACAATTAAGAGCAGGTGCATTGAATTAAATTTATTTATGTCTTTTTTAGCTGGTCTCCCTATGATATTAACAATTCTATTATACAAGGCTCTAGTCGAGTAATATAGTTAAAGGATGAAACAAACTAAAACTGAACTTTGATTGTGTTTGTTTGAAGAATTCAAGGCTCATTGAAAACAGAGCCGTTAGAATGAAACAAACTGATTGAACGCTGCTTTCTTCCTGGCTGACTAATCATCAATCTAACTAATACATTACACTTCAAATACAGGACAAGCCTCCTGGCAGTCTGGAGAACTAGAGCCCTGAAGATTTATTCGCAYAATCAATATTTAAAATCCACAGCTGCTTTTAAATATTAGGGTTAAAAAAGCTAATCTGCTAGCCTGCCCTTTTTTTTTTATCACACTGACTGAGAGTCATTAGTGTTATCATCCCGTCTTTGTATTCAAGTCAAAACAGACAAAAGAGTGTAATTATTACTTCTTTTTTTTTAGGTTAAGTGCTTGTTATTTTCCATCTGAGATGAGCTTCTGCAGCGGCGGGAGGTTGAAGGGTGAATTAAGGTGAGAGGAGCYGACACAAAGGGAGTGCAGCGGTCGCTGTAGGTGAGGAGAAAAAAACATGTTGTTTTGTGCAATTTGGCTGAAACTAAGAAGAGAAGGTCACTGTGCAGAAATGTTTGTTGATGCATCCTGTTTGAACTACTGACTGAGTGAGACAGAAGGTCAGGCCGTCCGAAGCCTGGCGCACACAGCCCGGCAACTGATACGTCAGCGGGTCCGTTGCTGTGGTGACGGGAAGCACGAACGACCCGATTCACATCCACGCCACAGCGAGACGCCCGGAAGTGTTCATGAATTTTTTTTTTCACGTTTTAATATTTGACGAAGTAACATTTAAGCTGACTGCACGTATCAAACAGGGCAACATCAAAATACGTACATTTATCGTTGTAGTTCATTTCTTTGGGGTGCCAAGTGTAAAATAAAATGTTAAAAAGTATCACTAATATCGCTCGTCTTTCTCGTTTTCTTCAAAATCCTTGTCGAGGATTCACTGAAAACACWTCTCTGAAAAACGTTGCCMTTATTGTCCCAGAAGTTTCACAACTAAGTGAAAGTTTTAGCTTTTTTGAAAGGAAGCCACTCGCTTTCGTCGACAAAAGCAACCTTCAAAGTAAAAACACGCGACCGTTTAACGCAATGGTTTCGTGGTTTGGTCCTGATGACGTGCAATGTGACTACTGCGTACGTTGCAATGATGATGCTCAAACAGCGGCGGTTCTAGGGGAGGGGCCACAGGGGCGTTGGCCCGAGCTGAAATCTGATTGGCCCCCTGAAATGCCCCTGTCCTGTCGCTCATCTGTCCGATGATGGTGAATGCAGTTCCATGTTCAAACACTAGTTGCACTAATGAGTCAAATAGTAAAGTCCAGAATGAATCAAGCTGAC
>NW_013952484.1:1099720-1101475 GCF_001266775.1 Austrofundulus limnaeus | reverse complement strand
GATCTTGTGAGCAGCTGCAGCTGTATGATTTTATTTTTTTCTGTCAGGCTGTCGGAGCGCTCCTCCTCCTCCTCCTCTGTCCGAGGCTGCTGTGGTGTGAGGCGGACAGCTCAGCTGAGGCTGCTGGAGCTCCAGGTCCTGATCCAGGGAGCCAACATNTACCTTTGCGTTACTACGCAATACCTTTGCGTTGCCTCGCAATACCTTTGCGTTGCCTCGCAATACCTTTGCGTTACCTCGCAATACCTTTGCGTTGCCTCGCAATACCTTTGCTTTGCCTCGCAATACCTTTGCTTTGCCTCGCAATACCTTTGCGTTACGTCGCAATACCTTTGCGTTACCTCGCAATACCTTTGCATTGCCTCGCAATACCTTTGCGTTGCCTCGCAATACCTTTGCGTTGCCTCGCAATACCTTTGCGTTCCTGCGCAACATTTTTGCGTTACCTCGCAATATTTTTTTTGCGTTCCCACGCACAAGTTTGATTTGTTTATGAACTGAATTAAATCAGACTTTTATTTTGAAATATTCGGTTACCAAAACAAGATGTCTCACCACAAGTTCGTGAAATTGACATTGGCGTTGCGTGGCTGCGTGATATATTCATTCTGATGCAGAATTAAAGCAGTAGGCTAACTCGCTAATGGTAAACATGTGAGTTTATTAATAAACAGGCAGGCACAACAGTGTTTAACGACTTTTGCGAGGGAACGCAAAAGGTATTGCGAGGTAACGCAATACTGTTGCGTGGGAACGGAAAAGAAAAAAAACTCCCATGTCCACTCGCGGGCTCCGTATACAGTAATGGTTTCCAAAGTTAGAAAAAAAAAGCTAACCTGCTACGTGAGAAGCTTAGCAGGACTGTGCCCACCACTGCTCATTCTTGTCTGTATAAATTTTAATTTTTTGTTTTAAGACTCCAAGCCCACGTGCTTCTTTAATAAAACAATRAACTCTTAAAAAAAGACACTTCTCTCTTTTACGGCCACTTATGCAACAGTCTTTGTAAATCCCCGTTTAACTTTAGCAAAATGTTAAATGCTGTTGCAGGGAAAAGATTTTCTTTGCTTTTCCTAGAGAGGAAGCCTTTGAATATGCAAGGCATGTGGCGTGTCAGCACAAAGGAAATGAATCTTTCATGGCTGGTTTGAAAGCTGCTGAACTGCTGCAGAGGCGAGCGCCAGATAGTTTCACTCAGTGACAGTTCTGCAATTTAATCAGCAGCTAACACAAAAAGACTTTATTCAGTGAAGTTTTTAAATGTATCCCAGAAATTATTCTATTTTCATTTGAAYACTTTTGCAAAGCTGTTTTTTTCTTTGGTTATTTTAAAGAGGAAATACAAAGCAAATGGTAAAATGCTGTTGAGTCTTAAATTATTATTTTTTTCTTAAACTCAAATGAACGCTCATGTGAGCCACGCTGAGCGAGTCGACCATCTGGCAGACACTTTCATGCAACCTGGCTACCATAACAGATTAATTAAGGATGTTCCCCGTCTGCCATAATGTGTTTGATCATACCGGGAGATCTAATCTAGAGGTTGCACCTTATCAATGATTAACAAGAACAGCAAGGTATTTGTTTAGCTTCTCTGTGTGGCAACAAAAACTTGTCCACATTACTGAGGATCTCCCTGCAAGCAACAAATACCGTATTTTTTTAGAAATCAGTACGAAAATAACGTCCTGATGAATCTCAGTAATCCAGGTAAAAAATCAAAAGGAAAAAAATTGTATAGGTCTTCTGGACGGG
>NW_013952484.1:1098689-1099610 GCF_001266775.1 Austrofundulus limnaeus | reverse complement strand
GGGGGGTGGGGGTGGGGGGAGGACCAGGGAGGATGATTCAACCACTCAACCACTAGATGTCGCTGAAAACAACAAATCCTACACACTGTGCCTTTAATGAGAGCAGAAAATGCCTCTATATGTTGCCAGTAAAACGTTTCTGATTTTCTTTAATACACACCTGACATTCCACATTTTAGCTGACGTTTATTATATAAATATGTATTTGTGTAACGTGTCCTGTGAGCTGAAACGGCTGAGAAAAGACAAGAAGCCAAAACATTTTCAGGCTCAAGGAGCAGCAGGGGGCGCTCATGAGCTCAGAGACTGCCTGAGCTGCAGCAGAGGTCAACTGCAGAATAAGAACAAAAAGTTACAGCAAGACAAGTGCAGTTCAGGTACCTGTTTTGTAAAGTTTCAGTATATAGAGCTAAAAAAGTAAAGTGCAGCAGGGATCCATTAGTTTTCTCTCTTTTAAACCTGACTTTTAGAATGGAGGATCATATAAAGCTTAAAGTATTTTCTAAACTGGACTTGGAAGCAGCAGGTAAATAAGAGCCACACCCCAGCTGAGACTGTGTGGATGTCCTGAGAGAAACTTTTTTCACCCTGACTTTTTTCTACTTGTGACAGCTCAACTCAGATGGGATATTTTCATTGGTGCATGGACTTAAGTTATAAGTAAAGGTAGGACATTATAACTTTGTTTTAATGAAATGTGCATCAAACGAGCTGCAGTTTGTGTAAAGAACACTGATATGAGATATGAGCATAGACTTAAATATCACTAGACTGAGCCCCGCCCATCCTGTTCACTGGTAGCATCTGTGACAGCATGGAGGAGCAGAAATGGCGTCTAAAGGACAACAACTCACAGCCTCCATAGAAACTAATAAACATCAAGCTGAACCAGATCTGTTTCACAGATTATCTGTCATGTTT
>NW_013952484.1:1085034-1090933 GCF_001266775.1 Austrofundulus limnaeus | reverse complement strand
ATTAGCACCTCTAGTAATATATTTACTGAGAAAAATGTTGACGTGTTCAATGCCTATTTTACCTGCTGTACCTACAACAGGTAAGATATTAATTGATCATAACATTTCAACAGAACTGAACTATCCTTGGGCAAGTCTTAAATTAAGACCAAATTATTTAACAAAACTGTCCATAACAGCTGCTTTAAAAGAGTGTTGTAAAGAAAATAGTGTCTTTAATAGGGACTGCTGTCCCTTAATGTTGACTGATAGGCATGTGAATGCAGTGCATCCTCATACTTGTTCCATCTGTTTGAATAGCTCATGGGGGTCCAATTAACATGTCTGGCCAGTAAATAGCCCTGTTCTCCCACAACAGCAGTGATAAAATAACCAGACTGAACAAACACAGCTGCCCAGCATACAGCAGGCACAAACTGGGAGATGGGCTGAACCATAAAGGCAGTTCACAGAATGATAAAACAATTTCCTCACTTCTTTCTTTTTTTGCTTGCATCGTTTTTAACCAAACAAGACATTAATCTCAGTATTTTAACAAAACAAAGGTTCTTGTGCAGACAGTATTCCCACTGCTGGAATTTCCGCAGTTCCAGATGCCTCGTTTTTTTGGAAATTTTTTAAAGAACTGCTTGGCAGCTGCTGGTGTTTCCAAGGCAACTGTGTGACTGGGAAAAGAAGGGATTTGAATGGTCGCTATCAGAGAGGAAAATTGAGTGCTGCCGCGGAGATWCGTTTTACCCTGTGAGAGTTTGTTAAATGTGGGTCAATCATAAGCCTCTATTAAGTCTTCACCCTGGTGAGGCATATTAATTTGCATGTTGCTAGCCTCGTCTGTGCTCCATTAAGAGCGGTACGCTGCCTGCTGCTTTCCTGAGCGCCTCGATTCKGTGTGATGAATGTGTGGCAGCGTGAAGCAGGACAGGAAAGAGGAGACGCACCGGTGTTTGTAGGCTGATGGAGGCGGATGTCGTTCTGAACTCTGCTTGCCTTTTGATCRTCTGCTTTATGCTGGTTTTGATCAGGCTCTCAACATTCTGAAAATGGACAAATCTGAACAAAAATAAGCATTAAAGCAATGCTCGTATATGTGGAAATAGATATAATTTACTATTGATTAGGTGTAAAAAAATATCGATACACTGAAATATCGCGATATTTCATTTCCCGACACTGTATCGATATTCTAAAGCCCTGTATCGATTTTTTATTAAGGTTTAAAATGCAAACTTTCCTGCCAGCTGTTCATTTTAATGTTGTAGTTCAGCCTCTGACCACTAGTTGGCAGCAGTGAGCCAGACATTTGGCTCCTCTACCTCTTGAGGTAGAGGCTATTGTTAAGTGGTGGGTGACCATTTTGTAAATTAATATTAAAAACTAAAAGCTGCAAAAAATATATTTTCAAACTATTTATTGGCAAAGTTAGTCTAATAATTGAAAACATGGATGAAATAAGAAACATGAAACAAATAAAATAAAATACATACAAAGCAGAACACAGCTAAATGTATCAAAAGTATGTCTATGTAATATTTGAATTTTCTGAGACAATGAATTTTGGTTTTTCATTTTTTTCCCCTGTAAGAGGTTTTTATTTAATAGAATTTTTGGACAAAAAAAAATCACAATATATCGCCTTGCTTACAGTATCGCAATATATTGGGATATATCGTATCGTGACCCCTCTGTCATGATATGTATTGTATCGCCAAATTCTTGCCAATACACAGCCCTACTATTGATTTTTTTCAAGTTCAGCTGTGTTTGAGTATTTGATTGCTAGTTCGAAACGGGCGGAGCTAGACATTTTTTTATGATGTGGCACAGGGGTGGACAAAGTGTTTTTTAGGGTGGCACCAAGGAGTTTCTATAGAACAGCTGGAGCTCAGAAACCAGGTGACCGTGTGATCGGCTGGTGAAGCTAACGGCTAACGCTAAACGATCAAAACTCTGGATTTCCCATTACTGTACATGTTGGTGACAGAGCAGAAAAAAGGACTGATGATGTAAAAATCATTAAAACTATTAATAATAATATTAACACAATTATTATTAATATTTTACAGTTTATATAATCTATTTCAGGGGTGGGCAATCCTGGTCCTGGAGGGCCGCAGCCCTGCATGTTTTATTTTTTTCTCTGCTCAAACACACCTGATTTGAATGAATTTGTGATTATCAGGCTTCTGCAGTACGGAGGACCGAAACTGACATATGTAATTAAAAATAAAAGCGGAAATATATAAAWTGACTAACACATAAGTTTTAAGAAACTTTGAGCAGAAATTTTGAGTGTGACCGTAGCTAAGAATGATAAAAAAAAACATGCCGGCTGTTCGTTACAACTAAGATAACTAATGCTAATGCTAATTTACAAAGTGCAATAATGTAGATGTTTTAAAACACATGCCAAAAATTAGTGTAGTAATAGCCAGGAAAAATATTTTACTAAATCTGACTTCAAATACAAAATCCAAGATGGCTGCCAAAGCTAATTTCAAATGACTACAACTCAGCAACTTTTTAGAAATACTGAGCTGAAAGCTAACTCAGCTAGCAAAAACAAAAAAATGCTCTTTGAAACGCCACATGCAAACCACACCCCACGTGTCAGTCATTTGGGGGTGGCCAATCAGGTGTCAGAGATGGTATTTGCCACCATGAACGAAGCTTAACATTAGGCCGAAAAAAATTAAACATTGGGTTCAAACAGATCTCATTTGTGGCTTTGTTCAAACATGGAGTTAAACCTTACTTTTTTATTTTCATCTGCTTCAGTGAACTGCCTGTTCCTGTGTTTTAACAAGTCTGTCTGTTAGCATAATATCTCTCGAAGTTAGATACATGTATAAACTTCTGGTATTACATGTTGAGGTCAACCCTGCTTGTCTGTTAGCAAAATATCTAATGAACTAGTGCATAGATTTTAATAAAACTCTCAGAATATAGTCACCTAATACATCAAAATCTTAAGACCAGTCAAAAAAGTGCAAGAATTAGCATTTTGCACTATTGGATCTTAAGAAGGTTCTAAGTAGAGCTTCACAATGTTAAAAGAAGAAATCAGTGCAAGAGACAATTGTCTGAAAACTGCATTTTCTCAAACATGATTTTTTCAGCTGATCAAAAGTTTAAGACCATAGCTCAAAAAAAACCCCCGAAAATCCCCCAAAACAGAAATCAAAGTGTCAAAAAAAGGACTCAGTAATGAGTAGCTCCACCATTCTTGTTGATGACTTCAAACAATGGTTTAGGCATGCTTGATGCCAGTGTTTCCAGGAGGCTAGTGGGAACGTTGCTCCAAGTGTTGAAGATGGCTTCACGAAGGGCATCCACTGTCTGGAACTGATGTCCATTTCTGTAAACTTCCCTTGCCATCCATCCCCAAATGTTCTCAGTTGGGTTTAGATCCGGGGAACATGCAGGATGGTCCAAAACAGTGATGTTATTCTCTTGGAAGAASTCCTTTGTCAGGCGGGCATTGTGAACTGCAGCATTGTCCTGTTGAAAAACCCAATCATTACCACACAGACGAGGGCCCTCAGTCATGAGGGATGCCTGCTGCAACATCTCCACATAGCCAGCTGCTGTTTGACGCCCCTGAACAACCTGAAGCTCCATTGTTCCATTGAAGGAAAACACACCCCAAATCATGATGGCACCCCCACCACTGTGCCGTGTAGAAAACATCTCAGGTGGGATCTCCTTGTCATGCCAGTAACGTTGGAAGCCATCAGGACCATCAAGGTTAAATTTTTTCTCGTCAGAGAAGACAACTTTTTTCCACCTTTCAATGTCCCATGTTTGGTGCACCCTTGCAAAGTCCAAACGGGCAATTTTGTGGCGTTGAAGAAGACGTGGCCTTTGAAGACGTTTTTTGTTTCTGAAGCCCTTCTCTCACAGATGCCGTCTGATGGTTACTGGGCTCCAGTCAGCACCAGTAATGGCCTTAATTAGGGTAGAGGATCGTCCCGTGTTCTTACGGACAGCCAATCGGATCCTGCGGCTCAGAGCTGGTGAAATTTTTTTGGGTCTACCACTTGACTTTTTTGTTCCATAACCCTCAGGATCATTTAAAAAATGCAAAATGACTGTCTTACTGCGTCCAGCTTCAGCAGCGATGGCACATTGTGAGAGGCCTTGCTAATGCAGCTCAACAATCCTACCACGTTCAAAGTCAGTGAGCTTTTTTRCTTTTGCCATCAGGAGGTCTTGACAGTGTAAAGACTTGACAGAAAATGACATAGAATCCAGATTTTTGCACAGCTTTTGGTTTTTAAAGACTATGGTCTTAAACTTTTGATCAGCTGAAAAAAATCCTGTTTGAGTGTAAAAGCAGTTTTCAGAAAATTCCCTGCTCAAAAGTTCTTGTCTCTTGCACTGATTTCTTCTTTTAACATTGTGAAGCTCTACTTAGAACCTTCTTAAGACCCAATAGTGYAAAATGCAAATTCTTGCACTTTTTTGACTGGTCTTAAGATTTTGATCAGGAGTGTATACATCTACAAGTAATTAACTTTTGGAGTCAGCATGGTTCGAGATTGGCGTCACAGCTAACTGAGCATAGCACACACAAAAATGGTTGTAACTCTGTCACTTTTAAATATACTGAGCTAAGTTTTGGTTTGGTAGTAGCTGGGACCCATTCCAAACACATACTCTGAGCATTAAAAGCTTGTCGAAGTTTTAGATAAAACTTCACACATTCTGAATATGTCTGACTGCCAAATACACACCTGTCACGTCTTAAAGTGATTAAGACTTGAAGCGCTTGCTTAGAGAAAGAAGAGCAGAGTCTTCTTGACTGCACCAAGTTGAGCTTTGTGTGTCGCTGCCCTCACACAGCCGCACAAACTCCCAGAAGCATCAACACTTWCGGTAATGATTAACAATGTGCTACTATAATCACCGTCCCCAGAGCAATGGTTATGAATGAGGCGTTTTTGCGCATGTGTGTGTCCAAGTGTGGGTACTTCACTCGGGTTAAAACGTCCTCCCTGGTGAATACGGGGGTCCACGGAGATCCTGCTTGCTATCGTCAGCGCTAACCGGAGAAGACGGCGAGGACCAGCCACACTGAGACGTGGATGTGCTGCAGCCGTTTCAGAGGAAGAGGCCTCTCTGTTCTTCGGAACAGATTTTCATCTTTCCTTACAAACAGAAGCGCGTCATTTCAAACAGTACTGTAATAAAAACCTTCACACAACAGACAATCTGAAAAAGTCAAGTAATTTTCAGTCAGCTGTAGCATTTTGTGAGTCAGACAGGGATTAATCTTTTATTGTTCGCCTGTTATTGTTCCATTTTTTATAACATCTTTCAGTTGGGGCTTCTCCTTTTGCAGCTTTGGAGAAACCTGTATAAAATATACATCATAACATGTGGCTCACTGGGAAAAATGTGTCATAACTTTTGGTAACAGTAGGTCGTAATGTAATTTGCAGAAAAAAGAGAAAAAAACGTTGTTTTTTTTTAAACTTTTCCCAATAATTAATGATTTTGGTGAAACAAGTGAGAAAACCCAACCTTCTTTGGAGCTCTACCGTATGGGGTGCAAAAGTGTAAAATAAAATGTTTAAAAAAAAGCCAAAAAACACTTCATTTTTTAATTCACTTTCTGAGTTTACATAGTTAAAAACCTCCCACTAACATTTTATTATTTAGCTTATTTACGACTGGAACGGGGGATTGAACCAGTGACCTTCCGGCTCCAGATAGACTCCCGTAACCACTCTGCCACAGCCGCCCCATTTTTGTAAGATAAATTGTAAATGCACACACAAATCCTAAATCTATGTGTAAAAGTTAAATCTTTTTTTTTCCTTTTTTTGTGTCACTTCAGTGGAAAACGAAAACAAATTTTAGTTTATTTAGTTTATTTATTTCTTCATCATCAGTGACT
>NW_013952484.1:1071168-1083510 GCF_001266775.1 Austrofundulus limnaeus | reverse complement strand
ACGCAGCAGTTGCGAAATTGTGTTTTTCAACATTAACAGAATATCGACAAAGTTTTGCGCACATTTGCAATGGAAACACAGCTACTGTTGACTTGTGGTGATTAGCTTCCATCTTGAATTTTCCCTCTTTCCAACAGGGAATTCCCATGTATAATCCACATGCGTTATGGGAGATGTAGTTTATGGGCAGTGCTGGCTTTAAAGCAGCTTATTTTGAGACATTAATACAGGGCTATTCAATTGAACTGCTCAGGGGGGCCACAGTTACTCAAGGTCTCAGGGGCTGAACATGTATTATTATCTTTCACCTTTAAAATGCATTCATTTTCATTAGTTTAATTTGTTGCACTGAATCGTAAATTTAAAGTTTACTAATGGTCTAAAATCTATTTCTACATTAAATTATTATTTTTTTTTTATTTTTGGGGAGGTGCATGGGGCCTTACTGCGGAGCCAAACGGAAGTCACCCACAGGCCAAATTTAGCCCGCATGCCTTGAGTTTAACACGTGCCATTTAACATAATGGAATATTTTGCAAAAGTGAATAATTGCAAAAATCTACAAGTTACAGTATGTTTGTCCACAGTATGATAAAAATCACACTATCGGGCGGCTGTGGCAGAGTGGTTAGAGGGAGTCGTCCTGGAACCGGTAGGTCGCTGGTTTGATCTCCTGTTCCAGCTGTCTYAGTTGTGTCCTTGAGCAAGACACTTCAACCCCAATGCCTCTGATGTGTGTTCCATCATTGTATGAATGTGATTGACACTGATTAGTCTCCATAGATGATTTGTATATGTTAGTTTTGTAGGAGATCCAGTAGAGTGCTATGTGAATGGGTAAATGAGGACACAAATTGTAGTGTAAAGAAGAGCTTTGAGTATCCTGGTTGGATGAGGTGTTATACAAGTACAGTTAATTTACTATTATTTCTGTACAATTCTGAGATTGTTAAGGAAAATATTTAAAAATAAAGATGGCAAAGACTTTTTGGGTCCACTTTGGGATTTTGACTATAACTTCGGGGACCATTGAAAAAGTTAAAAACCCAATCACATATTTTGGACCAATTTGTGAAGCAACGTCCTTCTCTGCAGACTCGTTCAATTCCACGTTCTTCGTTTTTGTAAAGACTTTTTTAAATCAAACAGTGATTTATTTTTAAACCTAAAAAAAAGTCAAGCAGAATCACCTTTCCTGATGAAAGAAGAGTTGAAATCCCTGCAAGTCTTTGTTGTCGGTGGCTGTCTAAATCAGCCAGACCACAAAACAAAAAAATAAAAAAAAGATTCTCCTGTGAAAATGTTTGCCAAAGAAAAGAACCAGCTTTAAGGGAGTGTGTTGGTTGTCAGGTTTGTGTCGCTGATTTTGACAGCCTGCATGTCACACACCTCTCCGGGGAGCAGAGCCGTGGCGGATCAGCAAGATACAAAACATCTTGAGAGAAGGAAATATTCAGTTTTGTCATATTTGCATATTTATAGATTTAATTTGAAAACAGWACAGATATCTGAACACACAAAAAGATCAATGTTAAAAATGGAGGTGCTTACTGTAAATCTGATATTTTTTATCCCGCTTTTGCACCAAATTGGTTGTGTATCTGAATATGATAATTTGTGTTTTATGTTCTGTACCTATATAACTGATAAACATCTCCATTTTCTTTCAGAATAATTGATGTTTTGTTTGTAGAGAAGAACAAAACTAGAAATCTTTACTTTTTCACTTTTGTTTTGCTTCACTATTAGGGTTAGCATCTTTCCTACGTGCTCGGGTCGCCCTAAGGCTGAGCCCGGTAAGCCTACCAAGGAAGCTCATTTTGGCCATTTGTGTGCGGGATCTTGTTCTTTCATGATCTACACCTCATGAGCATAGGTGAGGTTTGGAACGTAGACAGGCCATCAGACAATTCACAAGAAACCACACAAAGCAAAGCCAAAACCCCTAACAAAGAAACCATGTCTATTGTTGACCTGCTGCTGAGAGAACTGCTGACTAACAACTGGTCGTACCTTTCCCCTCATTGATTCCCTCATAATGTTCTGCCATACAATCAGCTAAAAAGACTTCTCACCCCATTGATCGGCTTTGACCCACGGTGGTGCCTTTAATCTATCTGATTGTCTTCCAATGGATCTGCACTTCCACAAACCCTGCTCGTTTATTCTTCTTCRTGCTCCTCGTCAGCCTGATATGCTAGCTGAACTTCTGCACCACCCACCAGTTAGAAGCGGTTAAACTGGCAATCTGTCAAACTTTGCCTCTCCTGTAGAAAAAATTCTCTCTCCCTCGCATGCTCCTCTCGCCAGGAGTCATCCAGCAGCCTGTTTTAGTGTCTCATCAGCAATCCTTGATGTCTATATTCTGCACCAAAGGACAGACATTGAATCAATTAAGTCATGCTTGAGTTCATGCCATCCACAAGAGAAAGCAGCTCTAACAATGCTTCACAGGTATAGACATAGACCTCTCTAATTTATCGCTGTGTCTGCTTTTCCCATGGTAAATTATTCACTCTTGCAGACAGTGCTGTCTGCAGATTTATGTTGTAACTTTTTTTGTCTGTTTCTCTACGTTCTTGCAAGAAGATGTGATGTAAAAATTGATCCTGGTAGGTTATTTCACAATACTTACCGTATTTGTCATTCCTTTCATATTGTTGTCAAAACCAGAATAAGTACCTAAATTCCAATTAGTGACAAACCCCAGTGCAGTATTAAATTCAGAGGTTGCGTTCTCTAAAGGCCAAATTTGTCGGCTGCTAGTGATGGGAAATCGTCCCTATTTTTAGATCATAAATCACGGTCACTATCGCCGATAGACGATCCAGTCGGCTGATAACGCATACCATCTTGTCTACGAAGGCTCATGAAGGACAAACTGCGGTGGCGGCGTCAAAAACGGTTTTAGTTGTAATACTATAAATGTAATATTTGTTGTCTGTCATTGTAGCTGGGATAATTTTACTTATTAAAGCTCATAATCTGACCACTTGAAACATCACTAGCCCTGAAGCTGCTGGTAGACATCGCGATTGGAATTATCAAAGGTTTTTGACTAGGGGTGTAAGAAAATATGGATACACTGAAATATTGCGATATTTCATTTCCTGATACTGTATCGATATTCTAAAGCCCTGTATCGATTTTTTTATTAAGGTTTAAAATGTCAACTTTCCTGCCAGCCATTCATTTTTATGTTGTAGTTCAGCCTCTGACCACTAGTTGGCAGCAGTGAGCCAGCCATTTGGCTCCTCTACCTCTTGAGGTAGAGTCTATTGTTAAGTGTTGGGCAACCATATTGTAAATTAATATTAAAAACTAAAAGCTGCAAAAATATATTTTCAAACTATTTATTGTCAAATTTAGTCTAATAATTGAAAACATGGATGAAATAAGAAATATGAAACAAATAAAATAAAATTCATACAAAGCAGAACACAGCTAAATGTATCAAAAGTATGTCTATGTAATATTAGAATTTTCTGAGACAATGAATTTTGGTTTTTCATTCTTTTCCCCTGTAAGAGGTTTTTATTTAATGGAATTTTTGGACAAAAATCGCAATATATCGCGATATATCGCCTTGCTTATAGTGTCGCAATATATCGGGATATATCATATCGTGACCCCTCTGGCATGGTATGTATCGTATCGCCAAATTCTTGCCAATACACAGCCCTATTTTTGACACCTGAGAGACACCGTAGCAACTCCTTTGCGTTTGGAAGCAGGGGGTGGGGGTGGGGGGGGGACCAGGGAGGATGATTCAACCACTCAACCACTAGATGTCGCCGAAAACAACAAATCCTACACACTGTGCTTTTTAAAAAAAAAGGGAAGAAAAAAAAACAAGCAGGTCCGCTTATTATAAGTGACGGCTTCTTTTTTTCTAAAATAGCTTGCAAATTCCGTGAGTCACAGGTTGCGTTTTTTTTGGTCTTGGTTTTTAACGTGAGTTGCTAATTTTGTGCTCGTCTTTCTTTCCGAATGACTTCATACCTTAGTTCCTGAGACAACCCGCGCTGGGAAACCCCCTCCTGCTGCAGCATACATCACTGCATGGCATTTCTCTACGGGTGGGGTCCAATGTGGAAAAAAAAAAGTCCGAGACTCGTCACTCGACGTTATCCACAAACTGGTCCAGGATTAATCTCGAAAGTTTTTATCAGTCAGATTTTACCTTGAAAATCATCTGTTTTATCCCCTTTTATGAGCTTTTGGCCGTTTGACTATCTTTGTAAATCGCTGCTTCCTGGTAGTCGGCTCTGGAACGAAGTTCAACCCGCGGGTAGCCGGCACACTTGAAACACACACACCAGAGCCCAGAGTGACGGGGATGAGCAGGGGTGAGGCAGTGCGCTCCGGTCCGGTTCAGAACTGGTTAAAGTCATTTGTTCAAATGCATGATTGTCATGGATTATTGGTTTTGTAACTAAACGTAATAATATAGCACTATTTGGGTCACTTGTGGTGCACCAAAGCAAGAAGATGACGAGAAGAGAAACGTGAAGAGGACCTGCGCATGTTGGCGCCGACTTCGAGAAAAAAAACCTCAACCCATCAATCGCCGATAGACGATTGACTCAAAAATCACGCCATCCCTATGTGGAAATTTAATTATCAAATTAACTTTTGCTGTGTCCAAATCTGTCGGCCGCTTACGCCAGAGTGCCGCACCGGACGCTGTCCTAATTCGAAGACTCCTTTGATGCGGCTTCTGAATTTGGACAGCTTATTTCTCCCTCTGGCTAACCTGTCTTTTACAAATCAGGAAGGTACCAGGAAGTGCAAACCATTAAGAAATGGCTATTGTACTAGTTTAGAGTCTTCCTCAGTATATATTCAGAGAACATTAAAAATGAGTGTGATCTTTGTGTAAAACATTCTTGTRCAAGGCAGTAGGAGATATGCAGTTTTCCAAGGAATAACAAGAAATAAAGTAGTGTTTTTTTCCTCTTGCACATGTGTAAACCTGCAGCTCTCAAGAAATGTGCTGTTTAATTTTGTGACARTGAAATTATTGAAATTATTTGAAAATAATCATGCTCCTTGCTCTGACTTTATACGACAGCCGWCACAATTTTTTATGAAAAAGACCATGAAGCTCCTTTATGCATGGATCAGACATGTTCAGGTGCAGAACGCAAATGAGTGCAAGCCTGAAAGGGACTTTGCTGCTACTACAGGTTAGCATCACTGCTTTGTCAGAGAGCTATTTCTAATCAGAGCAATTAGGTATCAGCACGGGTTTTAATTTATGCAGCTGGGCCCGGCTCGGCTCTCATTTCCGAACGCAGAACAATGACAGCGATCGTCAGCTCGAACGCAGTAACGAGGACGTGTGCCGCAACAGACGGAGAGCACCTCATCATGATCCCGCCTGCTAATTCGTAGTCTGATTTGCATGATCCCCTTTAGGAAGTATTTATGAGAATGGAAAATGGATGTCACTGATGATGAATCGAGTGATTGTTAGACAGAAATGCGCTTTTTATTTTTGTCTCATAGCTTGTTTATACCTGCAATAATTTGTGCAAATGGATTCACGTTGTGAGCCAGTAATTATTTCAATAATTAAGCAAAAAACAGGCCAAAAAAAACTAAAACTGAAAAATTTTAATCAGGCTGGTTTGTAATATCAGTTGTGTGTTTCTGTGAGTTTTAYGCTGATGCAAAACTGAGAATAACAACCATTAGTCCTAATTAATTTTTTCAGTTTGGACTAACAAGGGGAGGCATATGAACAGAAAGTAGGGCAGTACTGGTGGTAGAAAACAAAAGTTGCTTCAAGCCATTAGCAGGTCATACAGAGTTTATCATGTGTGTTCTATATAATATGGGTTATAGAAATATTGTCTGTAAAAGGATGATGGAACTTAAACATAAAAATAGAGCTATGTACTATATATATTAATTGCTCATACAGTATATTTTCCACAGGACCCCTCYTTAAAATATTTTAACTATCTCTTTCAGTAGACAGCTATGGGGTAGCTGGAGGGCAGCAGTGTGTGTCCTGATGTGTATTCACACCAATATTTATTTTATTCAGGAGGAATATATTGACAGCTTCACTTGTGTTTTCTCCTCTAAATTCTCAAATGCAACAATTCCCTAAAGCAAACTTAGGACAAAAAGTAAGGAAATGTGTGTTTGGTAGAGTATTTCTTTGTTGTAACAATGCTTTTTGGTAAAAAAAAAAAAATACTAAAAAATAAAACTTTTACCATTGGAAAACCTCTTAATTTACATTTTAAATAGTGCAACGTTTGTAATGAATATGCATTTGCAGGATTAGCAGTAGAGCCATGTATGTGGGTTGTGCACATGAACCATTTGCGGTAATGCTTTCTTTTACGGTACCCTTATTACCATGTAATTACATTGTAATTTTTGTAGTAAAACTATCTTTATTGGGTAACTACAATCAAATTACTATTCAATAGTAACTCAACACTATATAACAAAAAGAATGCAACTAAATTTTGGGGTTAGTGGTTAATTGAAATAAAATATAACTTTAAAACTGTCCAAATTACCTATTACTTATTTAGGTGTTACATAGTGAATTGTAATACATTACCAGGTAAGTGCTACATTACTGCAGACAATTACATAGTAAAATTGTACCCTAATTACCATGTAATAAGGTAGTAATTACATTTAATTACATTTTATTACCTTGTAATTACATGGTGATAAGGGCACTGTAAAAGAAAGTGTTACCCAATTTGCCAAATCCTCTCTGCCAAACAGCTTATTTTGCATTGACTTGTTTGGTGTTTGGTGGACTAGATGAGCAAAGTTTGAAGAAACAAGACATATTGGTAGTTTAAGCATTTAGTAATTTAATAAACAGGGGCCCCAGTAGCATGCAGAAGAACCATACACAGCCACAATAGCCTAGCACCTCCTACCCATGCTCGTCACCTGGTTTTCCTGGCATCCCGTTCTTCAACCAGATCAGTCAACATGGTTGTGTTGGTCACTCTAGCTTCCTGGTTGCCCCGATTAGACTGGAGATTGGCTGCATGCAGTCTGTTTCAGATTGTCTGAGCAAACAGCTGCCGGCCGTATTGTTCTGCAAACCTTGATTGCAAATCTGTAGAAGACGGCCTATAACTACCTCTGACAGGGTGAGGAAACAATCTTCTTGGGACGCCCACTTTGCGGCCTGTCTCTGACATCCCTCGTTATGTGGAAATTGTCCTTCAGATTGGAGATGGTACTGGGGCTCGCTCCATGATGTCCCAACTTGGTTTTGTGGAACGCCAACTTAAAGTTTTCCARTCACACAGGCCCTATAGGAAACTACAGGTGGGATTATATATTAAACGTAGTACGCCGATTCTTGGAGCAGTGGTCTACTGACCACTGTAGCAGGGCTCATGCTCACAGACGGGGCTACTAGAATCTACAAGAGTCAATAGCAACTGCAAAAATAAATAAATAAATAAATAAATAAACTGATTGGAAATGGCAAAGAAGATTTAGCAAATCTACTCATCCCACAAATGCATGTTCCTTACAAATCAAAAAGAAAAAAATAAGTAGGTCCTCTGGATGGGTTCTTCTTTAGTGAAACGTTTWGTCTCCCCTCCCAAGAGACTTCTTCAGTTTGACGAGTTTCAGGTGAACTCAGCCTTATAAGCACTGCCTCCACATGGCGGACAAACAGGTTAGTCACATGCAAAAGAGGGCCATCGCCTAACTCAGCCCCCTGTGAGTGAAAGATGTGAATCAGGGCCCCAACGATACCCAACACAAATAGGGAGAGACAAAAACAAGGAGACGTTGAACCCCGCTTGCATTCACTACATACACATAACAAAACACCAAATAACCAGAGCCGAAGCATCCAAACCAACAAGTCAGGTGATACCATACCATACCATGCCATGCCATGCCATGCCATACCATGCCATACCATACCATACCATGCCATGCCATGCCATGCCATGCCATGCCATGCCATGCCATGCCATGCCATGCCATGCCATACCATACCATACCGTACCGTACCGTACCATACCATACCATGCCACTTTTATTTATAAAGCACTTTAAACAGGCCACATGACCCTCTATGAACAATAGAGCTAATCAAGCCTATTGTTAGTCGATGGCCCTCTTTTGCATATGACTAAATAGAGCTAATCAAGCCTATTGTTAGTCGATGGCCCTCTTTTGCATGTGACTAACCTGTTTGTCCATCATGTGGAGGCAGTGCTTACAAGGCTGAGTTCACCTGAAACTCATCAGACTGAAGAAGTCTCTTGGAGGAGAGACAAAATATTTCACTAAAGAAGAACCCGTCCAGACGACCTACAAATATTTATCTTTTGGATTTTTTTCTACCTGGATTACTGAGATGCATCAGGACGTTTCTATCAAATGTGGCACCATTTAAAAGAGATATGCCTTCCAAGGGTAAAAGTATTATTGCCAAGAAGCATTGTTACAACAAATAAGTAACCTACCAAATTCACATTGCCTTACTTTCTGTACTAAGTTTATTTCGGATTCAGCCTTTTTGCATGTAAAATAAAAGAGGCTATGGTTTCACGAGGGGGAAATTTAAACACTACAGAGCTTTTCCTATGTTAGTCGATGCCTCTCATTTGTTCCAAAACCGATCTATTTATCTGAGTCATTTAACTCTCTTTGCTTTCTGCAGCAGCACTGGCTCCAAGCGCTTCATACATCCCAGAGCCATTATGTTATCAGACTCCTCTTCTTTGCGGCTCCATTCAGATTCAGTAACAGCTGAACTTGGCCAGAGCTCTGTGATTGTCAGATATCCTCGGGCTATTTTAGGGCTGTTCTATAGAGACATTAGACTCTGAGCCACAGGCGTCGTTTCAACATTTTGACATTTGCAATATGTGTAGTTGTTAGATTTTGTTCATGACACATTGCCAAACCCACTATTTGTTTTAAACACTATTTGACTTCTTTTTAAGAAGCAAAGTTTATCTCTGAAATCTAGACTCTTCAGCAAAACTGGCTGCCACAAATATGGACAATGTGGGAACGTTAGAAGCTGGTGTGACGTTAAACTTCACTTTTGTCCCTTGGAAAATAAACTTTGAGTTTATGGTTTCAGTTTGAATGTAGCTGCTATAGGTTTTTGACGACTAAGACATTTTCGAAGACGTCTGATTTGCACGACAGTCTTGGACTGACACAGTGTGTTAACGCTTAAATGAATGTATGTTTTGCACCTTTTAAAAAGTATCTCAAATAATTCTTAGCTGGTAAGTGTGGTCCAAATCAGCTCACTCTAATCATGTCATACAGTTCAGCAACAACCAGAGTAAAAATAACGACCACTGAGTTCCATGGGTCCTGTGGATTGCAGGTGGGGACCCTAGGTTTGGCCTTCATCCCAAGTCTTTAATTTGCTTGTTTTTTAGTGTAGTGTGCCATTTTTAGGGCTAAATACAGATTTACAACAACATAGAAGCTTCCACTACAGTATACATTACAAGACGTATCATCTTTTGCAGTTTAGCAGGTTTTAATGATATCTTAGTGGTCTGTTAAAGAGATGTTTTATTTCCTTGGACACAGGAGACAAGACTAAGCAGTAGGCTCTATTATCACTGTTTGTTTTAATATGTTACATAAATGGTTTTCTAATGAAAAGTTTAAAATACAAAAAAAGGATAAATATATTTTTAGGTATATTTATTATACAAAAGTATCTTTTATTTCTGTTTTTTGAAGCGAGTGCAGGCATGACAGCATTAAGTTACATCAGAGCTGATGTGTGAACAGAAGCACCTCCTAATGTGTTGATTTTTGCACATCTGATGCTAAAACAGGGGTGTAGGAGCACATTCACTTACCTTACATAACTAGTGTTAGTGCAGCCTCGTTCCCTTTTCGTGTAAGTGCTGATTTTCTTTGTTTATGGATGACATTTACATAAAAAATAAGTGTGGGTGATTACCATTAGAGTTAAATTGTTCTTTTTTTAAAATCTCATTTGAACTCTTAATTATTCATAAAGTAGGTCATAAATTACTGTGAGATATTTCCCCCCCCATCCATGTTTTAACACAATTAGAAGGACTGTCACATAGGGCTGTGTATTGGCAAGAATTTGGCGATACGATACATATCATGACAGAGGGGTCACGATACGATATATCCCGATATATTGCGATACTGTAAGCAAGGCGATATATTGTGATTTTTTTTGTCCAAAAAATCTATTAAATAAAAACCTCTTACTGGGGAAAAAAATGAAAAACCAAAATTCATTGTCTCAGAAAATTCTAATATTACATAGACATACTTTTGATACATTTTATCTGTGTTCTGCTTTGTACGTGTTTTATTTGATCTGTTTCATATTTCTTATTTCATCCATGTTTTCAATTATTAGACTAACTTTGCCAATAAATAGTTTGAAAATATATTTTTGCAACTTTTAGTTTTTAATATTAATTTACAATATGGTCACCCAACACTTAACAATAGCCTCTACCTCAAGAGGTAGAGGAGCCAAATGGCTGGCTCACTGCTGCCAACTAGTGGTCCAGAGGCTGAACTACAACATAAAAATGAACGGCTGGCAGGAAAGTTGACATTTTAAACCTTAATAAAAAAATCGATACAGGGCTTTAGAATATCGATACAGTATCGGGAAATGAAATATCATGATATTTCAGTGTATCGATATTTTCTTACACCCCTACTGTCACAGTAATGAGAGAAACATTTTTAAATCTTACCTGAGCTGTATAAATTTCTTTTTCTCCTCAAAGAGAATTTTAATCAGCTTGCCATCAAGACCCTGCGCTTATCAACATTTCCATGACTTCAAATTTTCAAAACTGTTAATGACAGGTAGAATGATTGATTAAGAGCTCAACTTTGACATCAGCAGTTATGAGAAAGGATGATCACAGGTGGGATTAAAAAGGTGAATACATTGAAAAATACAAGAACAAAGGAGAAAGAGAGAACATTTCCAGTAGCGAAGCTCTGACCTGAAACATTGTGTGGGCGGGACTCAAAAGGCACATAAAGTTTTTCGTGAGCTCTGCTGGTGTCCAGGGAAACAGGAAGCTGTTAAAGAGCAGAGTGACAGAATGAAGTGTAATGGGACAGCTGCCACGTGTCACCTTTACAGGACGTATGTTGTCAAGGAAAAAGTGATGCCTTGCTGCTGATGTTGTGAAAGAGCCCAGAAAGACCACCCTGTACCCTTTATAGAACCAAATGTCAAATAAAACGAATTGACATAGTAAAAACAAAATAAACCAGAACAAACCAACAAGCAAAAACAGATCCACCAGGTTCTTTGTGTACAAAGGGCACATACGCTGGAATGCAGCCTTTGATGTTGGTGTCTGGCTTTTGTTATGACATCATCATCCTGAGACAAAAGGAAACACTAACGTTGCTAACGCTACTAACGCTATTAGTGCTAATGCTGCTCATATGCTTATCTACAAGACATCAAACTTGCAGTTGCTGCTGACAACATTCATTTCTGTGTAGATTTAAAATCCTCTGAAAAGATCTGCAAACTAGTTTGCAGCTTTATTTGTTTTGTATGTGTAGCTAAATATCTATAAAAATGACTGAATAAATGGTTGTTGCTGGTCAGAAGTTTTCTTTTTCTTTCAGTCTGCTCTTTTCTTGTCTATTTTTTCACCCCCAATAATGGAGACAAATAGCTGCCCTCACTGACTCTGGTTCTGCTGGAGGCAGAACAACTGTTTTATAGATAACTCTATAAATAAGCCTGAACCGAACTCATGACGGTAGTATGACTCATAACCAACAGACTGGAGTTTATGTCCTTTATTAGTTATTATCAGAACATTATTTTATGAGTTTTATAAGGTTACTAAATTTATTAGCAAAGGGTTTTTGAGCTTTTCAGTGACTGTTGAGATATGTTGGGTTGAGGCAGGATCAAAGTTTGGACAGTCTAAAGCAGAGGTTCCCAAACTTTTTATCTTCTGACCCACAAAATATTCGTGGCAAAAACTTGTGACCCCAAATACGTATTACTGGTCTGAGTACACAAACTTTGTTAATAACCCTAAAAAGAAAGGCTACACAAATATAAATACTTATTTATACTTATTTTGTGTTTTTGTAATAATTATACGGAAAATGTTACATCACCAATTATTTTATTGCCCTTTAAATTGATTTCTGAAGTGCAGTGGTTCCCAAACTTTTCAGCTTTTGACCCACAAAATAACAGCAGCAGAGACCTGTGCCCACAACTCTTTTTGGATGATAAACATTTGTATCAGGTCAAAGGAAAAAAAATTGTATAGGTCTTCTGGACGGGTTCTTCTTTAATGAAAC
>NW_013952484.1:1061782-1064117 GCF_001266775.1 Austrofundulus limnaeus | reverse complement strand
GTTGCAACCTAAATATTTAGCTAGCTACCTAAATATTTAAGTTGCAACCTAAATATTTAGCTTCCCACCTAAATATTTAAGTTGCAACCTAAATATTTAGCTTCCCACCTAAATATTTAAGTTGCAACCTAAATATTTAGCTCCCCACCTAAATATTTAAGTTGCAACCTAAATATTTAGCTTCCCACCCAAATATTTAAGTTGCAACCTAAATATTTAGCTACCTACCCAAATATTTAAGTTGCAACCTAAATATTTAGCTACCTACCCAAATATTTAAGTTGCAACCTAAATATTTAGCTTCCTACCTAAATATGTAAGTTGCAACCTAAATATTTAGCTAGCTACCTAAATATCTAAGTTACAAGCTAAATGTTTAGCTCAAAACTAAATTTTTAAGTCACAAGTTAAATATTTAGCTTGTTAACTAAATATTTAATTTGTAAGTTGAATATTCATTTATAAACTATGACATTTATAAATATATGAATCATATGGTGAAAAACTGACTTAGAAAAATAAATCTGTTCTTTTTTTCTTATAAAAGGCTAAAAAAACAAAGGATGGGATGCCATTTGTAAAATTACACAGTCAAAAAATTACCACGAATATTTTAGTTTTATTTAGCAACAGTGAAGTGTTTTTGATGTACAAATGAAGTGCTATCCAGCGGTGGTGTCACCATGACCATCTGGAGCTCTTTTCATTACCCAGGTAACCCTGCAGGACAATGGAAGAGAAGTTTTCTCTGAAGCCTAAATTTTAAGAAAAATCCTAATTTAAAAAACATGGTAGGGCATATGTGTGTTCAGATTTCACACATTTCTCTGGGATCAGATTGCGCAGTGTGAGACCATTTGGCGTGTGCACCCACGTTGAAAAATAAACTTGTTACAATGAACTAAAAACTTATTCATATAAACTGCGTTTGTTGTAAAAACAGACTAAAATGATCAACTTTTAYGCATATTTTGGTGCTTTTGCGTATCATACCCACCTCTAGTCCCCTGTTGTATATTCTCATACACACTGGCATTTCTGGAGGGCAGTATCAGCCGGTGCAGTTGCTCAGCCATCCACACAGGGCTGAGACAAAAAGACAGCTGAACACACCTGATCTTTCAGCCTCTGTCTGCTTCCTGCCCCAGAATATCAAACACCTGTGCCTCAGCCTTTTCCTTCTGCTTCAGCTGTCCAACCGAAAGGACAGGAAAGACTTTCACTCTTTATGTTTATTGTTATTCATTTTAATGGTTTATCATTTTAGCTTAAATAATGATTAAAAAATGTAGACTGGGAACCATAAAACACAAGAAAGCATTGAAAAAACACGCACATTCTGATTGCCCATGTGCTAATATTCAATAAATTTGTCTTTAATGCATGTCTTTCCAGCACTGCTAAAGAAAGGAGAATCCACCAAAGTCTTTTCTGAGTAAGAGGCTCAGCCGTTTGTACCAAACTCTGTCAGAGAATCATTGTTCACTTTAGAAGAAAAAAAAACACACACACAAATGATACAAAAAAAGCTTAAATCTTTCAATATCTGCTCTGCATAATGCATTGAAAAGATCAAGAAAAAAAATCTTGGTGAAAAGACCCAGTCTGAAGATCACTGCATGCATGTGACTTTGAGCCCCCAGGCTGCCTGAGAAACTGTCAACCCACTGTGATCCGTTTGAAACCATGGGCTCAGGAGTACCTTGGAATTTACTGTCACTCAACACAACCTGCTGGATCCAGAATTTACCCTGAACCTGGAGAAAGTAAACATTTATCAAGTCGAAGCAGGTCTGAGACAAAGTTTTCAGCTCACACACTCATCTGAGAAAATATGATCAATAAAATTTGGAATTTGTAAATGATCTAAATTACATCAGAGTTTGTCACCACTTCCTCCATGTACAGGTTTGCAACAATAGGAGAAACTGGGGATCCCATGGCACACCCATGTTTCTGCCCAGTTAAAAACTGGGCACTCTGCCCAGTGAGAAACTGGATCCCCAGTTTCTCCTATTGTTGCAAACCTGTACATGGAGGAAGTGGAAAAGAGAGCCTTGATGTCCTTTTCAGGGGTGCCACCGAGCCAGGACCCAGGAAGTCCAACATTTCACTGATCACATCAACTCTGTGGATGAATATATTAAGTTCACACGAGAGGATGTAAAAAATGGCAGGTTGGCGTTCCTGGATTGCGATGTCTCGGTTTCGGATGGAGGACGTTTGGAAACTGGCGTAAATCATAAGCCCACCCACACAGACCAATATTTGACTCCCACCACCCACTGTAATACAAGTTAGGAGTGATCAGGACTCTGTACCACAGAGCAGACAG
>NW_013952484.1:1059718-1061772 GCF_001266775.1 Austrofundulus limnaeus | reverse complement strand
GAAGTTCATGTACTCAGACCAGTAATATTTGGGGTCACAAGTTTTTGCCATGATTATTTTGTGGGTCAGAAGACAAAAGGTTTGGGAACCACTGGTATAGATTACTTTGTTGAGATTTGCTCAGTTTATCATGACCAGAAATAGTACTTTAGGCAATTAATAGCTGAGAAAAAATAGCCACAAATGATAAGAAARGTTTAAAGAATGTAATTAAAATCAATGGTTTTGGTATAAAAGAAACCCACCCRCACCAAATTGCATGTTCAAGTTTTAAACAAAGATTTTATTCAATCTRATTGTACTCAGATTATTAACCGAGAATCACTATCAGCTACCACCATGACAAATTTTAGCTCAATATTTGTAACAATTACTGATTTCTAACAGTTTTTACGTCAGTTAAGGTTAAAAAAAATGYGGCGGCCATCTTGAAATAGGTTGACTCCAAAGCTTACTCAGCTAGAGATACACATTCAATAATTACAGTTTGAGAGTTTTAATAAAATATGAAGAATATAACAATTAAAAGTCTGTTGTTATGAAGCCACACATTTCTGCTGAACTTTAAACCCCACGGCAGACACTCCTAACAAGGTCGCCTGCTTTAGCAGCCATAGAAATGTTCGAGGTCCTGGCTGTGGACCCGATTGTAAACTCACATCCTAAAAGCATCAGAATCCCCCCCGCACACACTCCAGCCCCACGCCCTCCCATAACCCCTACTTGTCTAAAGTGTTTAGTGTTACTTTCTCTCCAGCCCATTTCTCCACAAAGTGCTCGGATCAGAAGCTCTCTGAGCACGAACCAGATGTTCGGGTCAAAAAAGTTCAGCTRAAATGAATCTTAGCTGTCACTGATACTGTTAACATTTAAAGGATCCACAGCAGAACACAACTGTATATCTTAAAACTGGAAGAAAACCAAACAATAAGCAGTGCTGGGATGTACTCGAACACTACCAAAAATGGATCAGCATTTTTTTTTTGTATCAGTAGCAAGCTTAAACTTTGTCTTATCAGTTCACTTCGTGTGTTTTGCTGTGCATTATGTAAATAAAAAAATCAGCCAGTCTCTTGATACTTTTAGCTTCAAGCTGAACTTTGGTTACTTTTGGCATTTAGCTAACCTTTTGCTACATTTTGCTTTTACCCAGACATTTGATCATTTCAATTTCCGGTAAGCCTTTTGTGATATTCAGCTTTTAGCTAGTTCTTGTAGCTATCCTTTTGTTTGTGATATCCTTTTGCAAGCTTTTAGTTGTAATTTTGCTTCTTTTAGGTTGTGTTTTGTCAATTTCTGATGATGTTYTATTTTTAGCTTCTAGCCAGCCTTTTGGTAATTTCAGATTTTAGCTAGTACTTTGCTATTTTTTGCTATTCTTTTGTTATTTTTGACTTCGAGCTATCGATTTGCATGCTTTTAGTGCTTCTTTTAGCTTGTGGTTTGTCAGTTCTAGCTAAAATTTCGCTACTTTTAGTTTTTAGTTAGCATTTTGCTATCTCTGTTTTTACCTCCACCAAGGGCGAGGTAATGTTTTCGGTCACGTATGTATGTCTGTCTGTCTGTCTGTCTGTCTGTCTTTCTGTCTGTGGACAACATTACTCAAAAACTTGTGGACGTATTGTCATGACATTTTTACCACTTGTGGGTACTGGGCCAAGGAACACATCTTTAAATTTTGGTGATGTTCCAGATCACGATGCGGACACAGGAATTTTTTTCTTTTAACAATCTGAGATCGGCAAAGCTGTGATGCTTTCACAGGGCTTCTGTAAAAAACAGTAACCTGGATAGGACAGCACAGACTTCAAACTTTATAAAAGTAATGTTAAAACCACCTTTAATGATGAATAATTTTTGCCATAAWATGCTCATTTACAGAACGTTTTGTGACCAGGAAGTGCGTGACTGCACCATGAAACCTATTTTTCCCATTTCCTCAAACACACCACATTTCCGAAACAACCAGTCAAAACAGTTTCTTACTACTAGGTTTGTAAACAGAGAGCTGCCGGAGAGTCAAACCATTACAAACTCATACAAGGAGATAAAAC
>NW_013952484.1:1057209-1058574 GCF_001266775.1 Austrofundulus limnaeus | reverse complement strand
CCATTTATCCTGATCCCTAATGTTAACCTCAGACCCCCGACCCAAAGACCCCTGGTGGCGCAACCCGGAAAAGCCGCGGGCGGCAAGGACTGACGCGAGGGGGGTACCTGATGCGTCAAAATTGGACGCAAAGGGACCTTTGAAAAACGTCAATATGTGACGACTTGGGAGTGAGAATGTGTTGATTATTCCTATTTAAATGTTGGAAGAAATTTAAAAATTACTGAAAAATAAAGAAAAAAACTGGTTTGGATCACTGAGGAAAAACATATTCGATTTTATTTCAAAACTTTAATTTACAAATATAACTCATGTATATTTCTAATATAATGAAATTTATGTGCAGTTTATCTCATTAATTTACATATACAATATATTGAATGAGATACAGAACAGTTTCTTTTTTTTTACTTAAAACTGCCATTTTTACTATCTTTACATGCAGTTTATCTACAACAGATTCAAAGCTATCATTTTAATACCTTTGCATGTTTAAATTAATTCCTATTTTTCCTAATGATTAATATCAAAGGATAATTGGCTCTACAGGGTTTTGTAAAGGAGTGTGAACAATGTGGGCCGGAGTTAATTATAGATAAGATAAATTGAACTGACAAGCTGGATTACATCCTTCAGGAAATGGGCTCAGAGATTATGAGGTGAACTGAGTGGGTCGTGTTATTGGTAATTTTATCAGTTACCTGTTCAGCAGGGTTAACGTCTGACTGATGAGGCTCAGGAAATTTTAATTCAGAGACCAGTCGTATAAAGTTAAACAAGCTTCAACAGCAAAAACACCTGTCGGAGAGTAAAAACGAAAAGTTAAAAATGTGCATTTTTTTTTCATAGATGTACAAAATCCAACCCTTGATAGGATTTGATGCACTATATTAACACTAGAAATACACTTTTTCTTTCTTATCATTTAATAAAACCAAGATTACTGACTTTAGTTTGACTTCATTGCCCCTTTGAAACTTGTTCCAAATGTTTTTTTATTCCATATTAGTTCTTGGTCATTCAAGCTGAAGATGTTGAGGATCATCTTGCTTAAAAAAAATACTGTACTTTTTTTATTGTTCCTACAATAATTATTAAAAAATAAAAGCTGCGATTTTCACTGTATTTAATAGCCACAAGTCACATTCACTCTAAAACTTCACTCTAATCACAATACTTCAGATCTTGAACAATAAGGGAACATTTTTGACTATTTAAAAACATATTCTCCCTTAAACCTATTTTCTAAATATATATATTCAAAATGTAATCTGTGTTCTATACTTTTTCCCTGTGCCATTCCACATAATTACAAATAACTTCATTTCTGGACATTTATGGTTTGATTTCTTTGTATGTATGGAT
>NW_013952484.1:1050763-1055210 GCF_001266775.1 Austrofundulus limnaeus | reverse complement strand
CCAAAAAAATGTAAAGGTCAGGTAGACGTACTTCAAGAAAAACTCCATGTGTCAACATATCTCAAATATTTCTTAACATAGCGTAATATTTTGGTGGCTAAATCCAATTTAACACATCTGTACCTTCTCCTAAGCATGGTGTTCCACAAAGTTCTGTTCTTGGCCCTTTAATTTTTGTGCTTTGTTTGTTATATTTTAAAAAATCTTTTAATGATATTTGATATGCTGATAAGACTTAGCTTTTCATTACTGATAAACCTAACAGCAGCCATGTTTCCATCCAACTTTAATGCTCATTTGAGCAAACTTTTAAAATGTCGCAAATAAGAAATGTGCATCAGGCGTGTTTACTAATGTCTTGGAGTGAATCAACCAGGCAACGCAAAGTGCAATTACATCAGATGTTGATGTAACATGATGAGCCATGTAATCACACATGGCTGTTGTAAACAGGAAGTAAAGTCACAAACTCGCAGGGACTACACATGTCAGGGCAATGGAGAGGAGTACTACTATCAGACTACTATCGAGAAAGTTGTAATTATTCTGTCAAATCAACTAGTTTTGACGATGTTACATGATGTCTGGAGATGTAGAAAAAGAAATACAATTCTCTTTATGTTACGGGAATATCTGGGAAGAGACCCTGGCAGCGGAAAGTGGGTCCAGCTGCAGCCACTACAATTATTGGACAGCAGGTAAATGTTCACTACGTCAGAACTTATTTGGCAAATTGCATCTCCCCTTTTCTTTTTCGGGAAATCCAAAAACCACCTCAAGTTTGTGTAAAAGTGTTTTTGCGAATTTTGCCATTTCCATCAACTTTTTCTAATGGGATACTTCAAAATGTAAATAAACCAAGGGGGGCAGAGCCTTCTCAGCCGTAGCTCCTAAACTCTGGAACAAGCTTCCTCCCTCTGTGAGGTCTGCCAAATCACTTGATGATTTTAAATGCGTTTCAAAGACTTATCTTTTTTGCTTTGGCTTTTAATTCTAGAGAGCACATGCTGCCAGTTTTTTTAACATATTTTTGTATTGTCCTGATACATCTCAGTAATCCAGGTAGAAAAAAATCAAAGAGAAAAAATAAGTAGGTCATCTGGATGGGTTCTTCTTTAGTGAAACATTTCATCTCTCCTCCAAGAGACTTCTTCAGTCTGATGAGTTTCAGGTGAAACTCAGCCTTATAAGCACTGCCTCCACATGGACAAACAGGTTAGTCACATGCAAAAGAGGGCCATCGCCTAACAATAGGCTTGATTAGTTCTATTGTCCATTGAGGGTCATGTGCCCCATCATGTGACCCGTGTGGTGTTATGTGCATGTAGTGAATGCAGGCGGGGCTCGACGTCCCCTTGTTTTTGTCCCTCTTTCCCTCTTTGTGTTGGTATCGTTGGGGCCCTGTTTCACACTTTTTGCTCACAGGGGGCTGAGTCATACTTGCAATAACAACATTGTAGGAGGCACCCTAAAACTGTTATTGCTATTGCTATTGTTAAGCGATGGCCCTCTTTTGCATGTGACTAACCTGTTTGTCCATGTGGAGGCAGTGCTTATAAGGCTGAGTTCACCTGAAACTCATCAGACTGAAGAAGTCTCTTGGAGGAGAGACGAAACGTTTCACTAAAGAAGAACCCATCCAGAGGACCTACTTATTTTTTCTTTTTGATATTTTTATATTCTTTTCTACTTACCGAAGTGTTTACTTGATTTTATCTGATTGTATTTTTATTCTGTTGTGCAGCACTTTGGTTGCCGGTGGCTGTGAAACATGCTATACAAATAAAGTTTTGTTTGCTTGTTTAGTTGGTTGGTTGGTTGGCTGGTTGGTTGGTTGGTTGAAAAACCTTGATGGAAACACAGCTAATATCTCTAAATTATCTGTCCTACTAAGGCATTTGGAATGTATAAAACTGGTCTCATAATCTGATATCCATCCATCCATCCATTTTCTTCTGCCTATCCGGGGTCGGGTCGCGTGGTCAGCAGCTTCAGAAGGGAGGCCCAGACCTCCCTGTCCCCAGCCACATCTTCCAGCTCCTCCGGGGGAACTCCAAGGCGTTCCCAGGCCAGCCGAGAGACATAGTCCCTCCAGCGTGTCCTGGGTCTTCCTCGGGGCCTCCTCCCGGTGGGACGTGCCCGGAAYACCTCACCAGGGAGGCGTCCAGGAGGCATCCTTACCAGATGCCCGAGCCACCTCAACTGGCTCCTCTCGACGTGGAGGAGCAGCGGCTCTACTCTGAGTCCCTCCCGGATGACCGAGCTTCTCACCCTATCTCTAAGGGAGAGCCCAGCCACCCTGCAGAGGAAACCCATTTCAACTGCTTGTATCCGGGACCTCGTTCTTTCGGTCATGACCCAAAGCTCATGACCATAGATGAGGGTAGGGACGTAGCTCGACCGGTAAATCAAGAGCTTCGCTTTCTGACTCAGCTCTCTCTTCACCACGACGGACCGGTACAGCGCCCGCTTTACAGCAGACGCTGCACCAATCCGCCTGTCGATCTCCCGCTCCGTTCTTCCCCCATTCGTGAACAAGATCCCCAGATACTTAAACTCCTCCACTTGAGACAGGACGACCCCACTGACCCGGAGAAGGCACTCTACGGCTCAAGACCATGGCCTCGAATTTGGAGGCACTGAGCCTCATCCCGGCCGCTTCACACTCGGCTGCAAACCGCTCCAGCGAGAGCTGCAGATCACCTCCGATGAAGCCAACAGGACCACATCATCCGCAAAAAGCAGAGATGCGATCCTAAGGCCACCAAAATGGATCCCCTCAACACCTCGGCTGCTCCTAGAAATTCTGTCCATGAAAGTAATGAAAAGAATCGGTGACAAAGGGCAGCCTTGGCGGAGTCCAACATAATCTGATAATTTTCTCAAAACGAAAAGGGTGACAGAGCATTCTGTAAATTCAATGAGTTTATTAAAGAAACCACTTAAGACTTGTTTAAGTAGCATTCCATTTTATTTAACTATTATTGCTTTTATTTTATATTTTTRTATGATTTTGATTTGGAACACCATCATGAAAGGTGCTATATGTAAATAAAATGTTCTTCACATTGCAAAATGAAGCCAAATGTTAATGATGAGCATCAGTACCCTTTAATCACTAATCTTTTAGTTTTTTCTATAATTACATGTCTCTTTTTAAATGTCGAGACAGCTTTTACTACAAAGACTTTTCAACATTCACACACGTGTCAAACCGCCCGCTGACGTCTGCACACCAAGTTTTCTGCTCATATGAACAAAATCCAGTACTTCCTGACTCGTTTAGGCCCTTCCTATTTATTAAGCTCCTTCAATTACCACCAATTACCGCTCTAAACGCAAAAGATGAACACTAAAATGCCAAAGTCATTGCGCTCCCATTGAACGCAACACTCTTCAGTCCCAGCGTGCAATTCCTGCATTGATTTTCGGAAGGCGATGCTGTTGATCCATGAAGGCAACATGGTGGCATATATTAGAGCCATTTGAGCCAATTAGAGTGATGTATGTCTCGGCAGCCGGTGGTGCCATAGTCGGCGACACACTTGAACGGAGACGCCCTCCGTCATATTTCAGAGTAATTAGAAAAACATCACAGTCTGGAGGGTGGGGGTTAAATGTGCAACTCCTGGCACACCATGACACTGCTGCCGGTTATTCACCAACTCATAAACACCCACAGAAAAGGATAACCAACTGTAAACACGGCTTAATGTTGATTTATGATACAGATTTTTCCTTAATACCTCACATCATTTATCTTCATTTTAAGATACGTCTTTTTCACCAGGTAAATTGCAGATGATTTACCTGACAGTATTGGTGAAGGCACAGAGTCACCGCCTGCTGAAATAAGAGCACCAATCTTTACGTTTCACCTCCGAGGGGTCACTTGCAGGTTCACTTGGAGTTACAGCAAAGACTAAAAGGAGCTTAACTCAGCCAGCCAAGCTTGGGAGCCCTATTTCAGAGAGAATTGGGATGGGCGAGAGTCGTGTGGGAAAGAAAATGTGTTTGTGGGTCACGCACAGAAACCCCATTTGTCTCTTCACTGCTCCCATGGATGTGATCATTTGTGCCAACTTAAATCCTCCCCTACAGAGTCATAAATAAACAGCAAAGTGATGCTACAACAACTCTGTATATGTTTGTAAAGCTCTGTGTCTACACATCTGTACATATGATTTATAAGACCTAAGATTACGTGTTTAATATGCACTGTAACTTCCTCAAAGTTTCCTGATGCATCTCAGTAATCCAGGTAAAAAATCAAAAAGAAAAAAATTGTGTAGGTCTTCTGGACGGGTTCTTCTCTAATGAAACGTTTCGTCTCTCCTCCAAGAGACTTCTTCAGTCTGAGAGTTTCAGGCAAAATTCAGGCTTTTAAGCACTGCCTCCATGTGACTGATACTCACATAAAATTGGCTATAATTGACACCTAATTAAC
>NW_013952484.1:1045777-1048419 GCF_001266775.1 Austrofundulus limnaeus | reverse complement strand
GTACAGATATTAGAAAAAGACATTGCTCAATAGGACCAGATGAACAGCTTTTCCCATCTGATTTGCTTGTAAAACCAGCCGTTATTAGCCATYATCAGTCCCATAGAATGGCTTCAGACTGTCAGCTGGTTAATATGAGGCATAAAACCACTAAGGTTAATTTTAGAGAAAATGACATGGGCTACGATAAAGTAGACCGGACTCCGGCGGTAGCAGATTGTTGCATTCCAACATATATGACACTGGTAACCCACTAGGGGGCACTGTCGGGACAGTCTGAAGCCATTCTATGGGACTGATAACCGCTAATAACGTCCATTTAATGGACTGATAACATCCGAAGCGGGTGGTAAAACCACCCGCTTCGAAAACACTAAAAGCTTAGTTAAAATAATGTGGGTTTACTTCAGGCTCAGACTTCTAATTAGAGTTAGGAGCCTGTTAGCAAAAATATTTCACAAACCACAGGAGAGAAAATAATTAGATACACAACTGAATAATTTTAAGATGGTCTGTTCGGTCGTACATTCCCATTGCTTTTTCCACTGAAACATAAACTTTGCAAWCACAGTGGAACCAGAAACAAACCCTACAGCAGAGGAGCGGCTCTGTTTTCTCTCGAAATGACAAATTAAATTTGAACAGTGTCCTCTGCTGTAATGGAACAACTGGGTTCTGTTTTTACTCATTTACATCGGTCCTATCGGCTCCAGCTTGTTTATATATCATGGCTGTTTAATGGTTTTGTTCTCAGCGGGTTCAGATCAGATCACTTGATATTAGAGAGGGTCCACTTCAAGGACACTGTGCTGCTAAAGCCCAGCAAAAACAATAAAAAAWTTGTCACCAAAARCAGGAAAAAGTTCCCATGCCTCATAATATTCCTTTCAGTTTGGTTTAAAGGGTAAAGTTTGCTGCATGTACGTCTTCGTGTGGATATTGTTTCATTTAAAAGGAAATTAAACCATCATCTGCATGGATCCTCACCCTTTTCCATTCTTGTTTCTTTAGGCTCTTTATACTGTAATCTARACAGATTCTGCTTTTCTTAACACGAAACACCAAATGGTGGGGGGTTTTAATCATTGGTAATTGAAGACCCTGCTGCGGGTAAATGAGCCTTAATCTGACAGACGTAGCGTGCTCCATTAACACCGGGGGCTTAAACATTTGGAAGGCACTTTTAGTACTATACAGATAGGAGGAGGATTTATGGAACGGTCTGTTGGTGGCTTTGCTGTCGTGTTGGAAGGCCAGCCCACTTCTGAGTTCCTACTTGTTTGTTTTTGGTATTTTTAGTTCATGCAAAGAGCTTAATCACTGAGTTAAAGCAATGCAGTTATATTAAACCCCCCCCCCCCCACACACACACACACACACACACACACCCGTATAAACATCTATTTCTATCAACTACAGGCGTAGATAAGAAGTTGGCTTCATGGCAGCCTTGCAAAAATTTAAAAATAATAATTTGTCGAGTTGAATTAGGGAAACAGGCAAAAAGGATTACTTCATATCAGATAAGATTAAACTCGTTCGCCCTTAACTTACTAAAATAATGCGTCACGTTTTGTCAATTATGAAACAATAGAGTAAAAATAATTCTGGAAAAAAAAAGATTGAAAGAAAAGCTTRGTTTTCAGCTGTTCAGTGACTTCTTCAGACTCTGGCATGTCGGAGGTTGCGACCCGCTGGTGGATTACGGTTTCTGAGCTGGTTGGTGTACAGATTAAGGTTGTCTCTGTATGATGACCTAGCCTCCTAATGCTAATTGGTTAACCCCTTAATCCAGCTGGTAKTCAGCAATAACACTCTCCAAAGGCAGCTTGACTGCTTGGCTGGAGCTCCGTGTGCTGTGCCAGGAAGCTGCTGTCAGATTCTGTCAGTTCGTTAACAACGTGTGGTGAGAATGCACCAAGTGTTGTCGTCACGTTTCTGTGGAGGGACCGTTGTAAACTGTAGTTGTGGACTTTAGAYGGCGAGAAGGGCACAAGTGTGGAGGCTTTGTACATGTCTGCTCATTGGCAGTTTTAACTTACTTGAATCAAATCTTTTTTTTTTCCAAAAACTAATAGTTAAATTGTAAAGTGTGAAACACCCCCCACCTTTGCCAATAAATGATTCAGTTGCAGGTCTAACATTTCCTGAAATATTTCCGAGCTGAAAGCATCGTTTCCGGCTTGTCAAAGTTTTGGAAAAAAGCTTTTTTATTTCTTGTTCTGACAGAATATTAACACAACTATGGTGCTCTACGTGGCATTTTGAGTATAAAAACAGCCTTAAAACTTATCGCCCAATAATCACTATAATGTACTATAAGTACAACTGACTTAAAGGGATCCACGATTAGTTAAAACATTAGACTTTATTTGATAAACATTTATTTTAACTGTAAAATAAAGACAGTAAAAGTACTGTAGGCTGTTAAGTTTTGTAAATTTTTAAAAATATATTTTAACATGGACAGAGCCATTTTATTTACACACAAATCATTCTGGGTAAATGATGACGTGGATAGGTCCTCGGTGTGAACGAGCTATACCCACCCTGAAGGTTAATCTTGGACAATATCTGATGATTGACTCTTTTAAATGAAACCAGAGAGCGTTGACAGAGAGGAGAAGGTAGAAATGACTCAG
>NW_013952484.1:1043466-1045072 GCF_001266775.1 Austrofundulus limnaeus | reverse complement strand
GGATATAGCTCACTAGCAGCCTCGCACCAAGGACCTATCCAAGTCATCATTCACCCAGAATGCTTTGCGTGTAAATAAAATGGCCCATGTGTCCACGTAATAAAAACTGAACATCCTGCAGTATTTTACCGTCTTTATTTTACAGTTAAAATATATGTTTATTAAATAATGTCTAATGTTGCAACTAATCATGGATCCCTTTAATATAAAGAACACAACACAGACCAAAACCCTACGTTTCACTCCATGTTATGCCAGGAGCAGCCATGTTGAAATGATGGGAATGGTCGTTGCACTGACTTCCTGACTCGTCATTACGGCAGTTGGGGCCTTCCAGTTGATATTTCTGACTTAGAAGTCCAATTGGAATGCAGCGTAATCATTAAACTTAAACTTAAGACAACCAGGAAACATGCAGGAACAAAAAAGTGAGAAAACCCGTGCACAGAGTGAGGACAGGTGTGCTGATTACTGATGAAACACAGGTGTGTGAAGCTGAACACAAAAATGGATTTTCTGAGTTAGTACAAAAGCTATAAAAGAAATCTACTCAAAACATGGTGAAACTGTAACAATAATGAAGTCAAAACACTAAAACCACCCAGAAATTCTACAGTGATGTGACTGATTCTTACCTAAACATCACCTAAATCCAGTCGTAGAACCGCCACGGATAGAAAATATGTGACTGGTGTTACATAAGTAACATTCAGTTGTTGTCCCATGTCAGTTTTTACTGGCTGACATCTGTTTTGCTGGAAAACTTAAATCTGAATTATAGACACATGACATGATGCATTAGTTAAGTGAGTTATTGCCATCCTTCTGCTGCTCAGGGCAACATCAAGCAAAATCTGCCTCTCTGACTCCTTCGTCACGTYGACACGTGAAAAACATTAAATTTAATTGTCCTTTTTGTCATGGTTTGAGTTTGGTTTTACTGTGGAACCATCAATGTTGCTGTTCTTTAGTCTGCGTTTCATTCACTTCCTTTTTATGTTGGGTTTTCTTCCCTTGTTCTTTTCTGTTGGTTTGGCTCTTTTGTGTTTGTTTCACATCTCAGTTCTGACCATGACTCCATTATTCTGTTTGTGTCAGCCACATCTGGTTGCGATCTGTTGTTACTAAATTGTCATAAATTTCCTTTGCGTTCAGTCGTTCTTTAACAGAGCTGGGATAAGTTGATGGGACTGGGGAAAGCAAGCATGCATAACCATTGCTAAGCAACCTTAGCAAACACAAAACAGGTAGAACTCAGCCAGTTTTACAGACATCGAGCAAAACCTTGGTGGCCAAGTGTTATTCCAACACATACTCTTAACATTAACTCATCATGTGGTATCTGTTTTTAAATACTATAACTGTCAACTCTTCCTGTCTGTTAGCAAAATATCTCATAAACCACTGTGCAAATTTTAATAAAACTTTCAAGAATTAATAACTAGGTGTACCTCTACAGCTCATTAACTTTTGAAGTCAACCCATCAAGCACACCACCTCAGCTAATCCAACAAAGCCAACCACAAAATAGATACAGCGGGTAAAATAAGTATTGTACACGTCACCATTTTTCTCAGTAAATATATTACTAGAGGTGCTACTGACA
>NW_013952484.1:1039836-1042171 GCF_001266775.1 Austrofundulus limnaeus | reverse complement strand
AATTACTGAGAGAGTTCGGCTGGTGTCTTGGCTTTCCATGCCTTTTTACACCTCCCTTTCTTCATGTGTTCAATACTTTTTCCCTGTGCCATTCCACATGATTATAAATAACATAATTTCTGGACATTTATGTTTGATTTCTTTGTATGTATGGATCACTTGGGTTKTTACCAACATCTGGTGAAAATGTCATGTCATTAGGACCTCTAGTAATATATTTACTGAGAAAAATGTTGACGTGTTCAATACATATTTTAYCCGCTGTATAACTCAGACAATTTTATGGATATTAAGCTAAAAATTGATATGGGCATTGCTGAGAATCATCCCCAACATATAACCAGAGAGGTCAAGTTTTGAAGACTAAATCTTCTTCATTTTTGCTTAAAATTTGCTTTCAACCTTGTTTGTCTGTTAGCAAAATATTTCAAGAACCAATAGACCCATTTAAATGAAACTCCCCATAATTGATAATTAGATTTACATCTACAAATGTTTAACGTTTGGAGTCAATCTTATTAAGAGATTTGCCACAGCTAAGCATCCTTTTCAAACCCAAAAATTGCTATAACCAAGTCAGTTTTACAGATACTGAGCTAAAACTTGATGTGGTTAAAAAAATGAGACTCTTTCTCTGCATATATTCTGAGCACTAACAGATCACAAAAGATCTTGCAAAATTGCGTGACTTTGCATATAATACAATTTACATGGTTTACCTAAAATAACTATAAGTCTAGTTTAAAACTGGTGTAAATAGCAGCAGATGATATGTTCATTTTCGGAATGCTAGGCAGTTAATTGAAAAATGTTTCCTTCTGGATTTTGATATGTTAATAATTGTTCAATTTACAATTTAAATAGATGTATTCTGAATCCGTTTACCTGGAGACACTCGTCCCTGATGCAATATTGATTAGCTTGATGAGATAATAGAGGTGAAACAGCGGCCAAGCTCCAGCCATACATTTCTCAATGAGAAATGACACCGGACAGGTAATCAGAATGAAGACAAACCAGTGCCACTGGGATCTTAATTACTTCAGGTGTGGTCTAATTGTATTGCCATGCACAATCTGCCCGTCGCTCAGTTCTTACTAACAACATTACACTCAGAGAGCGTTTGATGCCATATGTTGAGGCTGGAACTGTCAGGTCACATTGAGGAGAATTCAACAGCTCAGACTCTTCTTCTTCCCTCTCCATCTGTGTCAGGTATTTTCCCCTGTGGTTAAAAGAAACAAATGTTAAGRATAATTGATACGGCTAATGAAACAGCTGCGGACACACACACAGAAACACACACTGATCATAGGACTTCTGTTCTGTTATTAAGGCAGCAAATGATGACTGAATGAAAAGTGGAATGAATGAATGTTTGAGCTCACAATTGATCTGGTAGCTTGTGTTTGCCTGGCCTTGGGAGTGTGTGTGTTTGTGAAATTATGTTTTTTTCTGCACATTGAAGTTTTAATTTAGAGATAAAGCATAAGAAGATTATTTTGATGAAAACTTTTAGACCTCTCACAAGACGTGGCTTCACTAGAAGAATAAGCCATGCTCTCATCTCATTGTCATTTGCTTGATAATAACGACAGTTCCAGTTCTCGTCTTATGATGTCATCATCCAGAGACAAATGCAACCGCTGCTAATACCGCTAACGCTTCCCAGCGTAACATCAAACTTGCAGTTGTGGCCAGTGTTTGAGTTGGTACCACAGGTACCACCCATATTGTTTTCAGTCAACACATTTTGAATTAAAATTTAAATGCCGTCTTCAACAGCGTTAGCAGCGTTGGCAGCGTTAGCGCTTGCTTTTGCAGGATGATGGCATCATAACAAAAGCCATGCACCAACAGCAAAGGCTGCATTCCATTCAGAAATACTATATTTCTGTAGCTGCGTTTTCATTGCAAATGTGCGCAAAACTTTGTCGATATTCTATTAATGTCGAAAAACACAGTTTCGCTACTGCGGTGTTTCCATTACGTAAGAAATGCTATTAAAGTCACGCGTGAATACGTTTGTTCTCGCGATAAGTCATCACAAACATGGCGGCAATGAATATAAACACATAGCATATTGCTACCGCGACACTAGCGTTCATCAGAGGAGACGTCGGCGTCTTTTATCGAGGCTTTCCAGAGACAAGCCCCTACTTGGGAGCGGCTACGTATGCTGTGTTTTTGGGAAATTGTAGTCGGTGAGTTAACTACTTTCTTTTACAACTTCTGTGATGTTAACACTACTTCTACTACCTGTTGTCTTCTTCGTCGTCTTTTTCGCCAGTTAAAACAGCCGGTTGTTGATCACGTGACTCCCGTGATGCGAAAA
>NW_013952484.1:1037857-1039362 GCF_001266775.1 Austrofundulus limnaeus | reverse complement strand
ATCCCTTTATGACCACAAAACCGTTACTAGCGTGGTGTACCTAATAAAGTGGCCGGTGAGTGTATTTACACATCTTATTTAACGTTCTTCCTGCACAACAACTACTGTTACTATGTGAAACTGATAAGACAGAGAAGACAACTTATTGAAACTCCTACAGTGACAGTTTTCATGATGCTTGGCTGATGAATTCAGGGTGAACAGGCTGTTGTCTGGGTGAGTTTTCTTTTGTTGTGTCCTTTGGGCTCCGTATTGGAAAAGAAAAACTCTAGCCTAACCTGCCAAGTATTGTAATATTCCATCAGGAAGCGGGTGTTTATATATGCCTGTCCGTGTGTGTTCATCAGAACCTGGTTGTGAGTTGAGACTGAACTGTACTGATGAATGCACTTTCCTCCAGATTCCCCCCACAAGGCTCATTAAGGGGCTAAAGTAGCAGAAAACCATTTGTCTTTGAGTGCTAAACAAACAGCAGAGGCAGGGCGGTAATGGCAGCCTCCAAGTGTGTGGTCTCTGTCTCTGCTGGGGAATCTGTTGTAAAAGGTGGGAGAGGTTTTCAGGTCTTTGAGCACGGTCACACTTTCACAGTTAAAGTCTTACTTCGTATTTGTTTTTTTTATTAAATTGTAGAATAATGCGCTTCAATCAAGTGTAAGGTCAAAGATGTTTATTAATTTAAGTTCAAATTTAAAGTCAGTGGATTTGAAAAAAAAAAGCCTACTATGCATAGAAATGGTTATATTTGCTTAAAATATGTTCTGGCAGCCTGTAGCAGTAATCACACACATCTAATCAGTGTATGTTCTGAGAGTTCAGTCGTCTCATCTTTCCACAGAACATAATTAGGTCTAACTGGATCTGTCAAATGTGTTTGTCGTTTTTATGTTTTTAATTTTTGTTTTAGTCTTGTTTTATCTTAAGGTGGCTACACTAAATGGTTATTAACTACCGTATTTATTCGTGTATAATACGATCTCATGTATAATACGCCCCCCTTTTTTTAGCTTAAAAATTCTGAAAAAAGAATTCTGGCATTTTACACAGTCCACCAGGAGGCGCCAACAAAAAAGTCAGAGACTTCACATGAGATTTGGGCCATCTTGTGGGGGAAAAGCAGATTACCTCCTACTCGTGAGCGCTCCCTCTGACGGGGAAATGTTTTTTCAGGGATACAAACTTTTTCAGAACACCGGTAGACGGCAGCCATTACAGACAAACATGTGTTTGTTGTTGTTCGAGGAGTGGCCCAGTCACACACCAATGTCATTAGTTCGTTATCATTACTAAGGTGCAGGACTGCTTTTTTTCTTCTTTTTTCACATAATGTCACCTGCCTGGATCTGTTATTATCTCGCTCTGAAGCACGGTGGAGTGTCAGAGGTAAGCTCGCTTCAACTGCTTTTTACATCGTGGTCTCATTTCTGCACTCAGGCATTTTGTGAATGAAGCCGATATTTCAGTTAAAATACATAAGTAAAAATATGTATCCAAGTATAGTACTACCC
>NW_013952484.1:1030091-1036824 GCF_001266775.1 Austrofundulus limnaeus | reverse complement strand
ACTTGGGTTGTTACCAACATCTGGTAAAAATTTCATGTCATTAGCACGTCTAGTAATATATTTACTGAGAAAAATGGTGACGTGTTGAATACTTATTTTACCCGCTGTATTTTATACCAAACAGCACATGTCAGCTGACACTCGGTCACAAAGGCAAAGGTTCATTCATTCCGAACAAATACAACCCACTTTGCATCACCACACACTAACCATGACACACACGCATTTACTAATAATAATAGGGTGGGACTACTGAGGAATGTGTCCATGCAAGCAAAAACATTCAGCCTCTGGTTTGGCAGGAACTAACTGTGGAGCTTCTAATTTGCCCTTCTGCTGTTTTCACCCCCCCACTTTTTTTTCTTCTTCTTGATTCAGAGCATTGTGTATTTCCATGTATAACAGGACTAAAGACAAAGAGAGGAGCCTATTTATTTCATTTCAGTCAGGAGTTGTTGGTGCGTGACTGGGAAGAACTCTAGAGGCAGTGCTGGCTAAAGCAGACATGCAAGTGTGGATTCAGCTTTATCTGCTGGCAGGGATCTGTCCAGGACTGAACCACACCACAAAATAAGCCCTTGTTTTCTAATAACAGCAGAGAGAAGAACAGATAACTACAATATCAGCATAGATATCAGGTATGGCTGAAGCAAGCTATTAYATGTAGATATATTCTAAAACCAAACTTAGGTTGAGCTTCAGCCAAAAATCATCAGTTTCTATTTAAAAATTGTGAACGAAACATCCTCATTTCAAGGCCGTCTTTTCAGGCTCCCACAATGCCGTCCTGCCMCACCTTTTTATTACTGACAAAAGAGGGAAAAGAATGGCACGCTCACTGAATCATTATTTCCCTTTCCTGTCAGTCTGAAAGTGGAAATACCTTTGCATATATTCACACCCACCAAATTATGCTGTTATCCTGCTTTTTGTCCTCTAGCTTGATAAAGTAAAAAGTTTTTTTATTATTATTATTTCGGTTCAGTGAAAGACAATTCAAAGACACAGAATATGCTCAAATAAAATGACAAGTTTGTCCCAAGCTATGCTGAAAATATTCCATTACACTGGTAATTTCTTTCAGGAGTTCCGGTATTTGGGGACTTTGATAAATGCGTTGCCCGATCCCGGCGGTGTGTGGCTCAGGTTTTTCACTAATTTTCATGCTTAACTTCCGCTTAGCATTTTGAAATCTATCTTAATGTTTTATCCAGTTTGATTTCTGCTTTGGTTTGAAAAATGGTAGCGAAATTGTTGCGCGCACTATGTCTACAGAGCTCCGCCCTTTTTTATGTTATAATGGAAGTCAATGGAACACTTGCTTCCTAATTTTCAGCCTTTAAAGACCTCTAAATCCTAAATGGGGGGGGGGGGTCCGATAAAAAAAAACCTAAATAGTTTTGGAATCTGTACATAGAGCCTTATGAGTACAAGAAGGAAAAACAGCTCTAAAATAAGTTTGAAAACTTTATCAAAGTCCCTATATTTATTTTCCATGGAAAAGGTGTTGTGCTATTTTTTGTTTCTTTTTTTTTATAAAAGACTACAGTTTTTTTTAGAAAAAGTTGTGTCTTCTGTATTTTGTATGTGACTTTCGCGAAAACACAGAATGAATAAAACCAAAAACTTTAATTAATAAAACTAAAACAGTTGTTGGCAAACTATTTACAGAAAAAAAAATGAAAACGCACAATCACCGGAATGCAAATAAAATCAAAACAAAAACCTAAAACACAGGAGAGTTTACAGCATGGCAGAACTATGAGCGAGTGAACTGAGTTTCCTGATAGAGATGATTACTGAGTGAGTGCAGCTGAGGCTAATGAGCAGATAAAGCACAGGTGTGAATGATAAACTGAAGGTGGGGATGAAAGAAATTATTGGTCGATGACAGGAAGAAAACAAGCATCGTCATTTGCTGACATCATCATGGCCATGCCCGCCCCCCGGGACAATATTTGCGAGCTTTATTGGCCATACTGAATGGGTTTGTCTCCAGAAGTCAATTAGAGTATTAGATGTACATTCAATTAATATTTTTGAAAGTTTCCTCATCCTCTGGTTCATGAGATACTTTGATTTCACTACAGACTAGGGCTGTGTATTGGCAAGAATTTGGCGATAAGATACATATCATAACAGAGGGGTCACGATACGATATATCCCGATRTATTGCGATACTATAAGCAAGGCGATATATCGCGATATATTGTGATTTTTTTGTCCAAAAATTCTATTAAATAAAAACCTCTTACAGGGGAAAAAATGAAAAACCAAAATTCATTGTCTCAAAAAAATTCTAATATTACATAGACATACTTTTGATACATTTAGCTGTGTTCTGCTTTGTATGTATTTTATTTTATTTGTTTCATATTTCTTATTTCATCCATGTTTTCAATTATTAGACTAAATTTGCCAATTAATAGTTTGAAAATATATTTTTTGCAATTAGTTTTTAATATTAATTTACAATATGGTCACCCAACATTTAACAATAGCCTCTACCTCAAGAGGTAGAGGAGCCAAATGGCTGGCTCACTGCTGCCAACTAGTGGTCAGAGGCTGAACTACAACATAAAAATGAACGGCTAGCAAGAAAGTTGACATTTTAAACCTTTATAAAAAAAATAGATACTGGGCTTTAGAATATCGATACAGTATCGGGAAATGAAATATCACGATATTTCAGTGTATCGATATTTTCTTACACCCCTACTACAGACAAACAAAACAACCAAGTACACACTGACTAGCAACCACAGAGGTGATCTCAAACACCTCCAAGCATGCCCTAAAATCCACACCTTCACTGATGCAGCCGGTTAAAACAATTAAGACTCATGTACAACCGTGGTAACACATAACAGAGGGTCTGACAGTCTTTAATCCCACRAAGGAGCTGTCCCCCAGAACCAAGGACAACTATTTCAGGATAAGCTTTGTCCCGCTGTTCTGTTCTCTTGGTAAATACGGCAGGAGCTGAACCCCGGTGGTAAACTCTTACCAGCTCTACCTGTGGTTTTTGGCCTTTGTTGTAGCCCTCCTTGTGTCTTCATGATGCCATTCCCAGTCAGAGTGTTATACCATCTGTCATTATTGTGGATACAAGACATTTTCCTGGGGTCCAGAACTCGCTTCTTGTTTTTGAGTAGCACAGGTAGACAGGAACAAGTCCAGAGTCAGGTTTTTTTCTCTTAATGTTGGGATGAATAAAAGACTTCAGGTTGTATGGAAATTRCTAAATTATAATTTAAAAGAATGAAAAATTGATTCAGAATGTAAAACTTTAGCATTGTTTTAGCCGTTTCCCAGTTTTATAACAGATTCGGCCAGTTAATGAAAAACAAGGCAATATAAAATTTTTATTGTGATACACAAACCCTCTGTCCTTTATTTCTAACCATGACCACGTCTAGCCTTATTCCTCCTCCTTCCCCTCAAGGCTCTTGAGGAATATCTAATGCTGCTGCCGCTGTCTGTATACATTGTGAATTCCAGTTATGGTGTGTCTGAATCATTGGTATTCAGAGCGCAGAGTCCAAGAGCTGGATGTGCTGGACAGAATCGACACGTCCAGGATTATTGAAATACACTTCTCCCTCTTGCAGTAATTGCTCTCTGTCTTGTCTCGGCTCCTCTGCTTACTTCCCAACTCGTTCACTCTGCYTATCACTTGTTCTTTTGTCTTATTTCTCTTCTACCGTTTTGTACATCCTCTGCTACCCCGTCAGCTACCCCCATACCCCAACCGTTCTTTGTCCATTTTCTTCGTTTTCTTTTATATCTTCATTTCCATTCTTCCGACTCTCACCTCGGAGTTCCTGCTTTCACCAAGAAAACGGGAAGGAAAGATAACCGAGATTCCATCATGGGGCTCATGAATAGGTTACGCCGATGTCACTGACGCCGCTGCCTCTCATAAATACACATCATATTACCTGCCTTTCTCAGAAGCGCACGTATAAAGCCTCGTATTCGTCTTGCCTAACTACCTGCCTCTTAAAATATACGGGATTTATGCATCCCGTATGACATTTGGTGTAACAGCGCAGCAAATAAATGCAAATCGCACCTCCAGTTCACCTGCGCTGAATGTCATCCTTGCTCGTCTTGTTTGTCTTTCGGAGCAGACGCTTCTCTTCTTTTGTCCGTGTAGCTTTCAGCTCGGCTTCTTTTCACAGCCTGAGCTAAAACCGAGATGAGCAGCGAGCGACATTCACAGATGACCTCGTCTGAATCACTAGTGTTGCTGCTTCTTATTTCTTTTCTTTTTTTTTCACGTCTTTGTTTAACAGACACTGTTATAAACATTGTGTGGATACAACTCTACATTTCCTGTACTCCCTAACGGCTTCCTGAACTTTGTAGAGACGTCCCAGAGGGAATACTAGCCGAATGCAGTTGCACCTTTTTTACCAAAACTCTAGTATTCATCGAAGCTTAACGTTGGATCTGTTACTTCTTTCATGCTGTGGATTTTTTTCCCTCCCAGGATTACAACTCAGCCTGGAATGAGTGTGGGTTTGGAGGCAGATCAGTCTGGTTAACAAAGACAGGATTATAAACAGGATTTTCCTTCTGCCGACAGAAGCAGGTCAAATATCACCCTGACCAGTTTTACCTCAAAACCAGCAGAGAGCTGTGGATAATCCTCTCCAGGTTGACATGTGTCATGCGGGAGGAGAAGGGAAAGAAAAAAGGGGGTGGGCGTGTATTTGTTTGTCTACATTTAGCAGGATGGATGCGCCTTTCAACAATACAAACATGATTTTATTGTTTATTTATACGACAACGCTTTCGGATAACAGCCATCGAATCCTAGCAGACGTCTGCCACTTGGTGCTGTTGGTCGTCTCCAGATGGCTGGATGCCGAAACCCAGTTTGACTTGGCTTTGCTCAGTGATGCATGTAAGCCACATTGACCCACCAGTGTGAACATCTGACCTCACCTCCCCACCCGTCCAGCCTGTGCCGTTGCACATATTCAATAAAGATGGACAGCAATGGACTCACAATCAGGGGTTACATTAAGATCTTTTACAGATGCGGCTCAGTGGGTTCAGGGCAATGATTTGTGTASACCATGTTTGTGGACCAATACCAGAAAATGACAGTAACAGGGTTTTGTTTTTTTATTCCATAACTGTAGCCGAACCAAAGAACCGGAAGTTGGGTCCCGTGGAAAAGTTAAGAACAAGTAATGTCAGTTTCTGATAGTGCTGAAATAAAAACAGGATCTTTAATTTATTTTTCCTACAGTAAAACAATGTTCACATTTTTAGGCGAAGGACACAAACATACCTTCTGAAAGTCCTCTATCCGGTTAAAAAAAGTTATCTTAATTGACATCTTTGAAGAAATTTTTTAGTAAGATTATTTACAGATTTCAAAAGCACTACACCATTTTCTTAGTTTTCCTTTGGAGTGTTAAAATTTCAGTGTTAAACTTTTGGGTGTTAATTGAACACCCCCTAGTGTTATTTTAACACTTTCTGAGTACACTCACACTCAGTGTTGGTGTTAATTCACAGTATTGATTTCCTCAGTGTTGTCTCAACACTGGGCAGTGTTAAATAAGCTCCGCCCACAGATAAGTCTTATATAACACTAAACAGTGTTGTTATATGACACCATGCAGTGTTGAAAGCAGTATTCTGAAAAGCCCCGCCCTCTTCCACCTCATGTCAGAAAGACCAGTATTTACCCAGCATTCCTTGCTGAGAAATCTTGCAGAAATTATGTTTTTGCACGTTTATGACCATGAAAGACGTTCATGAGAGTAAAAGTTAGTTGTTCTGGTTAGTTTTCTTGTTCAGTTTGATCAAGTTGTTCAACTTTGAGTTTGTGTTTTTGGCCAAAAATCGACACCATGAGTGAGAGGTATGAAGAGTGACTCCATTATACTTTTCTGCCAACTACTGAGTAGCGTAAATGCAACAGTACAGAGAGTTTGATGTTTACTCTGATTGTTAAATTTACACTCTCAATTTCATGGTGTATTGATATCTTGTAGTGTCTGTTAATGTTTCAAACACCACAATTTCCTTTAATAAAACTCTGGTGATACTTTTAACACTTGACTTTAACACTGTTGAACATGACACCCAGTATTGTTGAATATTTAACACTGGCTGGTGTTGCTTTTAACACTATATTTCAACACTAACACTATTTTTATGTTAATGTGACACCAAGAATTGTTGAATATTAAACACTGGTTGGTGTTAAGTTAACCAAAAAAAATGAGTGTTAAAACTTAACACTTTCACAAATGTTATTTTAACACCACAGTGTGGACATGTATAGACACTTTGCTGGAGTTAAAATTAACACTGTGGGTGTTAAATTAACACTGGCATTTTTGCTGTGTATTGACTGTTACAATCCATTGTTTAACTATTGTTATGTCTTGATTAAAATAGTTTAGATACAGGCTCGAAACATTTTTACAACACATAACAAACCGTTTCTAATACATTAGGTGAGTATGGTTGTTTAGAGTGGCCTGCGATTCAGCCGTAGGCCAGTAGGGGGCGGACCAGGCACTGAAGACACTATAAAAGGACCGGAAGTTCCGGGTTTCGGGCTTCGATTGCTTCAACATAAGCAATAAAGCTTCGCTCGTAACCAGATCTGGGGTTGTATGGTTTCCATTCTCTTTACATTTTAATCTATTCAATACATATGTGGTTTTGTCACGATTTCAGTTAACAAACGAAATATTCTTAC
>NW_013952484.1:1027848-1029032 GCF_001266775.1 Austrofundulus limnaeus | reverse complement strand
GTATTTGCATTTCTTATATTATTGCATTTGGCCCGCGGCCCTCCGATTGATTTTAATTTTGAACTTCTCAGGGAAAATGTTTGGGCACCCCTGGTTTAGATACAGGCTCGAAACATTTTTACAACACATAACAAACCTTTTCTAATACATTAGGTGAGTATGGTTGTTTAGAGTGGCCTGCGATTCAGCCGTAGGCCAGTAGGGGGCGGACCAGGCACTGAAGACTGTAGGACCGGAAGTTCCGGGTTTCGGGCTTCGATTGCTTCAACATAAGCAATAAAGCTTCGCTCGTAACCAGATCTGGGGTTGTATGGTTTCCATTCTCTTTACATTTTAATCTATTCAATACATATGTGGTTTTGTCACGATTTCAGTTAACAAACGAAATATTCTTACATCTTGATGTGCTTCTAGTTTCTCTTGGTTTGTTCTTATTATGAAAAAGGTGCAACGAGTTACGAAACCATAGAGTGAGAGTATTAGGGCCAAGGAGCAGGATGGACTTGAAAGAAGAGTGATGGATGACGGAGRGATGAAGGAATATAATGTGTAGAGAAGCATGGAGAGAGAATGGCGAGGCTCTGTCTTGCCTGCTGGCTCTCCACAGTGGAGCAGCTGCCTCTCAGATTGTGACAGACGTAAATTCACTGAGGTGGGAGAGATGATCTGACAACTCCTTTGGTCTTTCATCAACCGYTTTTTTAAAATCCAAAAGTGTGTCATGTACATTAAGGTTTAATCTATTTGTGGACAGGGTACAACAGAGCATTTTAAAAAATTTCAGTTTTTTTGGTTATTATTTATTGCTCCCTTTTCTCATRTAATTCTGGTAAATATAAAACATTACGTTCACAGCCCACTACAACAGYGGACAACAGTACACTCCACAGTTTGAACTTGATCTGTTCCAATCTTGTTTCTAATTGTGCAACTCCTAGCTGCAGCAGCCAGAAAACAGATTAAAGGTGGCTGCAAGGAGATAGTCWGTCAACCTGATTTGTTCTGATTAAAGGAACAAAACAAAGGTAATAGATAATATATCTTCCACTAAGGTCATGGCTGGATCTCCCAACAAAAAAGGACCTACAATAAAATTTAAAGGGTCGCAATGTTGCTTGAGCTGTAGATCTTTACAAAGTTTTTATCACATTTACTCACAAAAATAGAAAACATCTCAGCTTTTG
>NW_013952484.1:1024167-1025526 GCF_001266775.1 Austrofundulus limnaeus | reverse complement strand
CCTCTAGTAATATATTTACTGAGAAAAATGGTGACGTGTTCAATACTTATTTTACCCGCTGTATTATATACATTTTCTGAATGTAAAATTAAGCATGTAAACTCAAAATCCTCTCTTAAATTGGACAACAAAATGTCGTGTAGGTTAAGCTAATACTCTTGTAACACAGTGCCTGTGTTCAGCGTGGTCCCAATGCACAGAGTAAAGCAGCGAAGCAGAGTGCTTTCACTCAGCAGACCCCCCACAGGGAAGTATACTGTACAACACATGGTTGTCTTAGCWGTTAACCTCCTCTGCTTCCTCTCTCCCCTCCTCCTCTGCTCCTTTGTGTCTAGTTGACTGCTGTTAAAACGGGCCTCTGGGTGAGCCGTCCTCCCGTCTCCCTCTGACACCCAAGTCAAATGTCTCRTGTTTGGAATCTGCTGCAGACTCTCCAGAGAGTCTAGCTGTCCTCACCGCATCCCAAAGAAACACGTCACAGAAACAACCCAAGTAAATAAGGAGGATGATAGAACAGACCAGTAATGAAGTCATGAGAAACCAAGTTGAGATAATATCTGGGTAAAAATGATACAGTGACCGCAGCTGAGCGACTATCACAGGCTGCCTGATAACCTTGTACAAGATAAACCTGGAATGTCACAATATTTTTTTATTTTCTATCTTTTTGACAGTTTGATTTGAGGAAGTGAGTTTAGTATCTCAAGCCCTTGGAATTATCAGAACTATCCACGTTGTTCTTATTTAAGTGTAGCCTCAAGCAGAAAACAGCTTCATTTCCTCCTRTGTCAAAATTAATGAAGAAGATAATTTGCTGCAGTGAGAGAAAACATGAGCGCCTACACACGTCAGGAATACACAAAATGAGTACAAAAAAAACTATACTGCAAAAACACAGGTTTATAAACATTTCATTTTAGTGAGGTCTAAACACATCGTCTTAGATTTCAGAACTATATATTTGGCTGATAGCAATCCAAACTCTCTCTCTCTTTATTTAAGTGATTTAAAATCTGCTGTTATTATACTGTATTTCAGGGAAATAACTTAACCTAATCTATACAGTTGCACATATGACATGACTTGATCCATAAAACAAGACATTTTTTAATAATTTAATACATGATATCCTAATTTAGGAATGGGCAACTGTCAGTGGGCCAAATGTGGCAACAAACATTATAAATCGGTAGTTTTGTTACATTTAGGTAAGTGTGCAATGCTGTGTGGCCCTCTGGTAGTGTTAAGAAAAAAAAAACGGAGCCCCTTCCATAGTTTAAGTTGCACATACAGCGGGTAAAATAAGTATTGGACACGTCACCATTTTTCTCAGTAAATATATTACTAGAGGTGCTAATG
>NW_013952484.1:1023038-1024059 GCF_001266775.1 Austrofundulus limnaeus | reverse complement strand
TTTATGGGCAAAGAGTCACTGTTATGGTATTTTTCTTCCACATGCTAATGACATTTATATTAATCACCATATTTTTGCACTGATGTTTGATCAAAATAAAATTCAGCACCTTGGACAGTAATCAATACATGTTCTAACATAAGGACAGCTAACAGAGTTGTATCTGGCTCTTGCTGATAAGTACCAGATACTMCTGAGCCTTTATAAAAGCACAGGTAGACTGGTGTGTCTAAAGGATGCGTAACAACAACTGATGAAACAAATCAGCTTATCCCACCTTAACCGTGATGTGCTGCATTTCCCACTGGAATTTTCCTTTTMTTTCTGTCACTCTCCTCTCCTTTCTTGCCCCCCCTCCCCCCACTTTTTTTTCTCCTACAATCATGATTGTATCTAGGTTACATCACTTTCTCAGGAACTTCCTGGTGAGTTTCTGCTCAATCCCCCGCACCAACATGAATTAACACTGAGCGGTTTGATCAGGAGAGTTAGTTTTATCAAAGTTATGCCTCTTTTACTGAATCTGAAGAAGCTGTACCTTGTGAGGGAATAATGTTTAACTTKGAGTCTTTCAAATAAATATTATGACACTGACAAGGCCCCACAGAGCAAAAAAAAAAAAGTCAATCTGAGCAAGCGGTTTTGAACAGATGCATTATTTATGCTTCTCATCAAATATTCTTTCTTTTCTGAAATCTTCCATTTTCAAAAGAAGTCTCGTAGGTCTTGAGAAAAACCAAACATGAAAAATTGAAACTTATTGAGCAATATGYTCTAGTTGTCAGAGGGATGCTGTGGTAGTTTGGTGGTCAGTGTTGCGGTCTTGCAATTGTGAGGTTGCAAGTTTGAGCCCGTGTTGCGTCAGGAAGGGCGTCTGGTCTTAAACAATTGCCAAATGTTTTGTGCGAGTTTGTCGACTGTGGCAACATCCATCCATCCATCTATTTTCTTCCGCCTATCCGGGGTCGGGTCGCGGGGGCAGCAGCTTCAGAAGGGAGGCCCAGACCTCCCTCTCCCCAGC
>NW_013952484.1:1018084-1021530 GCF_001266775.1 Austrofundulus limnaeus | reverse complement strand
GGCTGGGCTCTCCCTTAGAGATAGGGTGAGAAGCTCGGTCATCCGGGAGGGACTCAGAGTAGAGCCGCTGCTCCTCCACGTCGAGAGGAGCCAGTTGATGTGGCTCGGGCAAAAAAAAAAAAAGACTGTGGCAACAGTCTTGCATATTTCATGAACAGCCCAAATTCTCATTGAATCTCTTCATCATCGCGAGTGCTTGTGTCTCTTTGTTTATTTGTGAGAAATCCCATGGCTGCTCATTAGAAATGGCCTTTCTTCCCAGTGGCATCGAACCACTCCGTACCCACAGTCGCCATGTTGTAGCAGAGCTCCTCTCGGATAACCAGCCCGCAAGAGACAGGGAGCCGGGAAGTGAAGGCCAGTCACGGCAGCTCCAGTAGTCGCATCAAAAAACAGCAGGCGCATGAAATAATGAGAACGCTGAACAATGCTGGGGCTCAATCAATTGAGGAATCGATAGCGCAGCGCTATATGCTGAAGTGGCCTTTATAGGAGCACAGGTGAGCATATCAGTGCAAATATACCTTGAAGGTTTGCTTGTTCATGTGTTTACTGTCTCATGGAGAGATTTCTTCTCCCAACTTACTTTTTTTCCCCATTCACTACGATATCGAGCAAAATGCTAGAAAATCACTGTCTTTTCTCACAAGTTAATAGAGACTGAGATGGTGAAGATATATTCCTYGATGCTGACAGCTAAAGATCCCTGTATTCTCTGCTGCTATATGCACATACAGTAGATTGCTGTTATTCTCAGGTAAAAATAATAACTTGGCTATAGATAATTCAGGACATTTTTTTTAATTACAGACAGTAGTTGGAAGAACAAATGGGGCTAAAAATTCCTTGAAGGAATCCATATCACCTGCCATCTTGCATGTCTAATCTTAAAACAAAGGTATTGTGCAATCTRTTAGAACTTGGGTTATGTTATGGAGATAACTCAGCTACAACATCAAATTTATATTGTTGTCGAATGTTGCCTTTTATGGTAGAAAGTGCTAAAATGCACAATTTAGCTTATTTGTTAAAGGGGCAGTATCATGTAAAATCAACTTTTTTTTTAGTTTTATATCATGTTATAATGTTATTCTCATAAAAAACACGCCCAAAGCCTTGCTTTGACTCATTCATGCATGTCTGAGAAATCCTGCAGTGTTTTTAGGAAGCCATGCTGAGGAGCAAAACGACAGGTGGGGACCAGAAACGACTTTTGGGACGTGTCTTTAAGCCTAACTTCCTCATTGCGGAGTGCCCCCCACCCCTCCACACACACCCCGCCCATGACTCCTGCAGGCTCTCAGCAGTAACAAAGCAAAGTGAAAGTGAAACTTTTTAGAAAATCTTTTCAGGACCCCACCTTGATATTTCAGGACCCCACTTTGGGTCACGACCCCAACTTTGGGAACCACTGGTTTAGAGACATTGACAGGTCAAATATACACCACGGTTGCTAAGGTTATATTCACACCTGATAGACTCGGTAGACTCGGTTCGATTGGAAACCATAACTGCAAGATTTGTTGACATTTTCAACTAAACCTTGTGAACCCCCACCCCCAAAAGAACCACTGAAGGAATTGACATGAAAACCTCAGAAGAAGACATGGAACGCAACTTCCTTCTTCACAAAAAACAAACATGGAGTGACATCAGATTTTAGTGGTTGTAGGATTTATTTTGTTTTTGTTTTTGGCAAATGTGCCAATCAAAGATATGAGTAACTTTATTACTGTTATTACTCAGAATGYCCTACGTTAAAGTCCACTTCCTGCTTTTGGAGCGGTCTCYGGTCTGCTTGGCGTTCAAACTTCAACTGAACCAAGGCCTAGATTTTCAGGCGGACCAGAGTTCACTTTTTTTGGTCTGCATCAGAGTTCGATTACACGTTCACCCCTCCCAAAATGAACCAAACTTTCTAGGCAAACAAACTAAAGTTTGATTAAAGCGGACTAAACAGGGCTGGTGTGAATACACCCTAAGTCTAGTCTGGGAAGAGGAGCCCAGAGAACAGAGGTGTTTGATCAAAGAAACATTCTGCTCATGATCGAAGTTTGGCTCTTACTGGAGTTTAATTGAAAACATTTTTTAGCTAGCATGTCTTTATTACAAGATACACAATTTAGCAACTTGAATGACTTTGAATCATTGAAAGAGTAGTACAGTTGAATATCAGTTGTTATTTTGGTTCTTTGTAAGAGTTTGTAAGAGTTGCTTCATTGGAACCCGTTTACACCCTTCCAGGGGCGTACTACCACAGACATGGCTTCTGGGATCATTGGGACACTGAAATACAACCACCACAATAAGGTGTTGACTTACAGAGATGGAAAGGTGTCATCTGAGKTTATTTGGGCCTCTAGCTTGGTTATCTTCTGGACACTTTCCAAGAGAGGTGTTTCAGACAGGTTTCACCGAAAGGAGATTACAGGGCAGACCCGGGACTCATTCGAAAGATTATATCCTGCGGATGACCTGAGCTGGAGGAGGCTCTCTGCTTAAACTGCTGCCCTCATGACCCGTCTCAAGAAGTGGCATCTTTTTATCGGTTTATAATAAAAACCTGAACATTCGTTTGGATGATGAAAGGAGAATGCAATATTCCCCTTTGGCTGGATTAGAATCCTAGCAAATACATTTTCATGCAAATATTTTGGGAGAAAATGAATTCATAAAAAATCTGTCATAGGAGTTTGGAAGAGTCCCATTAAAAAAAAAGTCACAGAAACATTTAGATTTGTGTTCAAACCTTTTTTTATTCAGCATCATTGGGTATTCCATATGACGCAACGCAATAACCAAAGCATCCTAAGTGTTCTTATGCAATAGGGTCCTCTCATCTCTACAATCGAATTTATCTTTGAGATACACTCATCTTGACAGGTCAAGGTCTGACTGGAAACAACCATGACAGTCCTGGAGAGATATTGATTAAATTGTACTTTCAGCAAAACAACGCCRCCTCGGGATCTACGGCTAACCCCGGAGGATAATGGCACCCGAAGAAATCAGGTTTAACCGTCAAATTTTCTGACCTGAGAAATTTAGGAGTTTCTCCGTGTTGAAGAGATTGTTTTCATGAGGAATGATGAATCGCTCCAGACTTGTATTCAAATCCTGAGAGACAATAAAGGGCTGTGCAATAGAGAGATGAGCATGACAATAAGTGTGTGTGTGTGTGTGTGTGTGTTTGTTTTTGGTGACACTTGGGGGAAATTTTAAGACAAAACGCCTACATTTGGGGACAACTGGTGCATTTGGGGACCTAAGTCAAGTCCCCATTTGGTTTAAATGCCATTGGTGGGTTGGGGGTTGGGTTTAGGACCAAGGTGTGAATTGAGTTTAGGTTAGTTTACCTGTGTGATCAGAGTTAGGCTGTAGGAATGTAATGGAAGTCAATGGAATGTCCCCAAATGTATATCTGGGCGAATCTGTGTGTGTGTGTG
>NW_013952484.1:1014474-1017343 GCF_001266775.1 Austrofundulus limnaeus | reverse complement strand
GTGTGTGTGTGTGTGTGTGTGTGTGTGTGTGACACCACAAGCTAGAAGGAGGGCTTCCAGCTGATGATAAATGAATCGTGTGACTTCAGAGAACGCTTTATAACAATCCCCTCAGCAATGCAGTGGTGCAGAAAGACCAATTAATAAAGATTAGCCCCTTTTTTTTCACTCCGCATACCGCTTTTTTATTTCTTAATTAAAATAAGGGAATTGAAAGTCTATACAGATAATGTACGGAACCACTTTTGTTTTTGAATGAAGTATTAATGAAACATTGCGAATGATTGACGGTGCAAAAAGCTATTTGTTTTTGTTTYCCTGTGCACAGAGTTCGGGCTCGACACGGTGAGTTCCACCCTTCTTGTGGCATCTGCACCTCAGGAGAGCTGCAGACAAAAGAGCTATTAGACACAGCAGCTGCCGAAATCTGCTCACAATAAATCCGATCTCAAATGGACGGGAAGATGATAAAAGACGGCYGCGAGCCCAAATTTGCCAACATGTAATATTAATGAAGCAGCTTCTGAGCGTTTGGCTTGTCCTCCAGATCCAAAGAACATATTGGGAGAAAAACAAAAGCTGAACACTGGATCCAAATGCACATCGCTAAAATCATCTCAACGCAGTCTTTGCGTACTTTCATTTGAACGTATATCAAAYATTAACGACATAAAACACAAAGTGAAGAATGAGGTTGGAGTAAATGGGTTATCGAACACAATCTTTGGTCGCTGCATTTTTCTCTGCAGTAAGACAGAGCAGACAGATGAACAGAATAAAGGTTACAATAATGACTGTGGATGGAGATTTCACCATAACCCCAGTGATTAGCCAACAGAAGAATGATAAATCTATAGGATTCAATAAATCATTGTGGGCTTGACTGCAAGATAATCCCTTCGCTGATTGTTACGTACTGCTAATTTTTTTTTTTTTACTGGATGCCGAAAAGAGGACCAGATGTTTTTGTTTTGGGGGGTGAGGTTTCTTGCATTACTCACATGTTTATTTTGCTGCATTTTTCCTACTAAAAACATCTGAAAGCAATATATTTCCATATAGTTTTTTATTATTTTATTACTWCTTTTGATATGGTGACTGGCTGGCAATAAATTGGGAGGTTATGTTCTTTTTTTAATCAATAAAAGGTCGAGAGCAACAACGCTGACCTTTATCAGTGAACTGGATTAAAGGGGCGATATCATGTAAAATCAACTTTTTTGAGTTTTATATCATGTTATGTTATACTCTCCATAAAAAAAAACACGCCCAAAGCCTTGCTTTGACTCATTCATGCATGTTTGAGAAATCCTGCAGTGTTTTTAGGAAGCCATGCTGAGGAGCAAAACGACAGGTGGGGACCAGAAACGCCCCTGGGACGTGTCTTTAAGCCGAACTTCCTCATTACGGAGCACGCCCCCCACACCCCGCCCATGACTCCTGCAGGCTCTCAGCAGTAACAAAGCAAAGTGAAAGTGAAACTTAACTGTCTGCTGCTCTCAACACTGCTTCTCACTCAGTGAAGCTCTTTTCAGATTCAAAATACATTTGAGGAAATGTATTTTCAGATGCCAAGTAACGGGACGGGGCAGAAGCAGAAGGTGGTTCTTAAAGAGACAGAGGCCAATTTCAAGGCATTTAGAAGAGGAAGTGATGAGAAGATAAGTTTATTTTCTATTTAAACATAAAAACAGCATTTTAATAACAGCTAAAGGTGACATAGATACTTTATTACAGTATAGTATTTAAATGTATGCCTAAGAAACACATAATATTGGCCCTTTAATATCAGCTGAGCACTCTTCTATCACAGTCTGTATTTACGTTGTTATATATTTTTTAATTTTACTGAACATTTCAGGTGAACTTTCTGAAATGTTCACTCTTAGACTGGTCTTTTTTCATTTAATTATTTATTATTTTGACTCAGCATAAAGATACTGTTAAAAATGTATGCAAAATATCCAAAAAGGTTTAATATTTTTATCATYATCCACAATGATTTCCATTAAAATTCTGCGATTTTTTTTCCTGTCATGATCCAATGAGATTTTGAATAATTCTTCATTAGTGTAATCCTCTCTGCCTGTTGCCAACAACAAGCCCCCCTCACCCCCCACCCTCTTAGCTTTTAAAAGATGAGCGTTTTATGTGTAATTTTCTGCTCAAGTAAACTCCTTCAAACACGCCACATAATTAACGGCTCTAAAAACATTTGATGCGCTGCACAGGTCCCTGAGGATCTGAGTGTCTCACCTCAGGGCATGCAGTCACAAAAAGGCACACACACCGCTGCACATCTACACATAATCTTATATTTCCAGTCGTATTTTTATTTATTTTTTTAATCTAAACTTCATTTTTCCTGACTTGTGTGCAAAATCTGCAGGAGGTTTAACGTCTCTGCACTCGCTCCGGTTCTTCAGAAAACCTACTTTCCGGTCCGACGTGAGATCATCCAGGTAAGGTCCACCTGTAACTGCCATTTTCCAAAACCRATATTGTATAATGTTGTTGCGCTATAGGACTTTTAAGGCTACCCTAGCATTACGTGTCATTAAATGTTGCATGTTTGTTGATGTTAGCCACTACTGCCAGCATCTTAACATAAAAGACAATATAAGAATAAACACGAACTCTGGTGAAGACCAAATAATAACCATTGTGGAGCCATTTGGTACCAAGGTTGTGGACACACCCACTGACAAAWCAGTTACATGTCTGTGGTGCCGTTTGTAAAGTTACACAGTCAAAAATTACCACCAATATTTTTGTTTTATTTAACCTTTTATAAGAAAAAAAGAACAGATTTATTTTTCTAAGTCAGTTTTTCACCATATGATTCATACATTTATAAATGTCATAGTTT
>NW_013952484.1:1012343-1014132 GCF_001266775.1 Austrofundulus limnaeus | reverse complement strand
TGTCAACGCTCTCTGGTTTCATTTAAAAGAGTCGATCATCAGATATTGTCCAAGATTAACCTTCAGGGTGTATATAGCTCGCTAGCAGCCTCGCACCGAGGACCTACCCACATCATCATTTACCCAGAATGCTTTGTGTGTAAATAAAATGGCTCCGTCTGTGTAATATATTTTTAGACTTTTAGTTCAAAAATTATAAAAACTGAACATCCTACAGTATTTTTACAGTCTTTATTTTACAGTTAAAATACATGTTTATTAAATAAAGTTTAATGTTACAACTAATCGGGGGTCCCTTTAAAAAAGAACGTGTGTCTGTAACGAACCTGTGCTGCTGTCTGTGATCACACATCATCCAATAAAATTAAAATCAGTGAAAGGGACTGGATTTTGGCGGCAGAACCTGAGGGCAGCCTGATCCTCTTCGAGTCACCAAATCTCTCTTATAGCACCTCTGCTGCAGAAAACCCGCCTCTTATTAAAGTCTGGCCACGGGCAATAACCAGAGTCATATTGCTTGAAGATTATTTATTTATTTATTTATTTATTTATTTATTTATTTATTTATTTATTTATTTATTTGTAAAAGCCTTATTTCACATGATGGATGCCCAAACGAATAAAGCAGCAGCTTTATTCTTGCTGTGTGAAATCGCCGCTTTCCTGTGGTGAAGTTTTGGAGACAGTCTGACCCACGTGTCGAAAAAAAATAATTTCATTAGTTGTTTTGAAACAAGCTGCTCTCTGAGCGTGCCAAAAATAGTTTCAACTCATTAGCATGTGTTGGAAGTTGTTGCTTTTTTTTTCCCTCCCCTGTACAAAAAGCATAATTAATTTTAACTGCTGAACAATTTTAATTAGCAGTGCTTTTGTTGCTGCAGGTCTCGCTCCGGATAAACGTCATCATTATTATTATTTTTATTTTTTTTACGTGCGCGCCGCGTTGCTTCGTAACAGCCCACGTCTAAAAATGTGCTGCTTTTATACGGAGTCGATCAAAAGATCGCATCGTGACTTTTTGTGTCTTGTTTTTTTATTGCTCCACGGCCCCCTCCTGTCTTGACTTTGAGCTTCGAGCTGCAGAACGAGAGCTGATTTGAAAAAGAAGGTCTGCTCTTTCTGCTTCTGTGTGATCCGCTCAGAGTAATCACCCTGACAGTCTGATCGGAGATCTGTCCGTCACTTCCTGCAGCTCTCGTTGGAGCGGACCCCGAGAGGAGCTGCGCCGCTCCTGAACTCAAAGTGTTTGACTGATGCCTTTATTTTTATCACTCAAGTGCGACTGCTAACACAGACTGACCTCTTCGTTTTTACTCACAGATTGTGTCGGGCGGCTGGCAGGTGTCGCTGATATGTTCAAACGGACAATGTTTTCATTAACTCGGGATGGGAGGACCTCATCCTTCGTGCTCGTTTGGGGAATGTTCGGATAGATACGGAGCGTCCAGGAGAATGGCAGCTCGTCGGGAGTTGTTTTCGCTGCACCTCGGCTCCCCGGGGCCCCGTGAAGCCAAGCCAGACGCTTGTGATTAAAGGAGCGCGAAGGCAGATGAAGGTCTTTCCATCACTCGTGATTTAGGACGTCAAAGGCCACAGCAGCATTCACCAGGTGCCTTGAAGCAGAGCAGGTTTAAACGTCACCTATATGGCATCTCAAGAAAATATAAATTTCGACTTACTGAGCAAAATTTATTTTAAAACATTCATCACTAAGGCTACGTTCACACTGCAGGCAAATCCGACCCAGGCCGTTTCAGTATGTGGTTTTAAATCGGATACATATCTGATG
>NW_013952484.1:1008609-1010793 GCF_001266775.1 Austrofundulus limnaeus | reverse complement strand
TCCCAGAGGTGTTTCTGGTCCCAAAAGACGTTTCTGGTCTCCACCTGTCGTTTTGCTCCTCAACATGGCTTCCTAAAAACGCTGCAGGATTTCTCAAACATGCATGAATGAGTCAGAGCAAGGCTTTGGGCATGTTTTTTAGGAGAGTATAACATTATAACATGATATAAAACTCAAAAACATTGATTTTACATGATATTGCCCCTTTGAAAATGGCTGAATTATAGCCTTTTTGTAAAATTAGCATTAGGGATTTGCTTAATTTGGGATTGCCATTGTTAATCAGCATGTGATCATTCTTAGCAACCCCACAACATAGTTCATCTCATTAAGTCTTAAAATGGCTGACTTTTAGTCTTTTAAAGTTAGCTATGGTGGCCATACTGAATATTTGATTAGCATTAAGAATGGGTAAAAATTGTTTTTGGTTACGAATGCAACAATCTTCAGATTTGTGTGTCTAAAAATGGCTGAATAAGAAGTTGTGACTTGTGTACAGCAGGTTTTTTTTTTTGACTCATTCTTTGCTATGGTCACACAAAACAACGAAATTAAAGCCATTTTGGCGACCAACTTAAATCTTCAAATCCAGAATGCTTTTCTTTATTTATATGTGCGCCACTAAAACACACCCTGGCCACCCCAGTGCCACCCCTTGCAAAAAAGAGGTCTAGCTTTGCCCCTGGGGTTCCGCTTGACAAAACACATGGTTCCGCCCATGTGTCGCGATAAGGTCCTCATATTCGGCATATGTCATAACATATCTCCCTACGTGATGATGCAACTCGCTTAAAACCAAACAGTGAAACAAACAGATGCTCAAGATGCCCTCAAAGAGCCATTTGTACCATATCTATGAATTTAGGACTTAAAGAAGCTCCACCCACCACTCTGAAAGCCAAGAGATCCGGCATCCATCACTTCCATAATGCTTAGCTGGACAGAAGTCATTCTCTGCTTCAAAGGATTTCAAAATTGAGGTCTGAAAAGAGGCAACCTCCACATCTGAAGCCAAAGAAACCTTAAAATATACCCCGAACAGAGATACCGAACTCGTGATGCACGGGTCTTCCCTTCCTGAGAGACTAAATCAGAACATGTCAACTATTAGCAGTGAGAGCTTCGCTCRCTGCAGAGTCTGTTCATCATTTGAAATCTTTCCCTCGTTGACCTGCTGTATTTACACTCCTCTGAACAGCAGAGATAAAGCAGCCTATAAAAAGTATAACCACCAGTGTAAACACGCACCCTCCCGGCCACACATTTATCAGCATTACTGCTCTGTGTATTAAGAAATTAATATTGAGTGGTTATCGATGCTGCGGCGGTTTTCTGGCTGCAGGGCTAGGCAGGGATATTTAGTAGGAAGAGTTAATGTTCAACTGCTTAAAATGTTTATACACTACCTTTTTATTCAGTATCCAACCACAGTATATTAGGGGGGACCTGCAGTGCATCAACACGTATGATTGTGCATTCATTTTGGATTATGTTTAGTACCAGGCACAACGTATGAATCACTTTTACCCACATTTTTAAATGGGCAGCATAACTTTGCAAAACAGCAACCCTCTAAGATATGTGGATAAATGGTCATAAACATACAAGGAAGTCCAAATCYTAATAAAATATCATTTGGCCAATCRCAAGATCAAATGACACCAACTGAAACCCCCTGAGTCAGAAGGCCATACTTTGTTTTTTATGGTGGTCTGCGGTTGCCACTGTTTGCACAGCTTTCTGTCAGTTGGGCTGAGTAATTTAAGGGGATCATAAAAGTGTACGTGGTTTGAATAACTCATTATAATATTCAGTTGATGATGATATAAATAAGGAACGAACACGCGTTAGAAAAGTGAGTGATGTTGCCGTGTTTGATCCCCTTGTAGCCCACCAAGAATAGGAGAGGCAGTGGGAGCACGACACAAACTTTAAATTTATCCACAGAGTGCACCACCCTCCTGTTCCTCCTGCAACTGTTTAAATGTTTCATCTCTGTCCAAAGAACAACACGTCTTCTATTTATGTTAAAAGCATTGGCAAGCACAGTTCTGCTAATCCACTAGACCAGGGGTTCTTAACCTTTTTGACCTCGGGGCCCAATTTGTTGAAGTGTCACGAGGCCCAGTCAGACATTAACAATGTATGGATCAAAATGATAATTATTCTAAATCTTGGTTTAAT
>NW_013952484.1:1001647-1003891 GCF_001266775.1 Austrofundulus limnaeus | reverse complement strand
TCCTGCGGCCCTCTGCGGCCCAAAGTTAAAAACTGTTGTTCTTTTGAGGCCCTCAAGGTGGCGCTCGCGGCCCAATTGGATTAAGGATCTCTGCATTAGGGGAACTAGCTTCTCGTTCAGCAGATTAGCCTTTTTGCTAACTATGGAAAGTGTTAGCAGACCGATTAGCTTCCACTAAATTAGGTTCCACTGGGTTTAAGTCCACTAAAAATTTCAAAAGAGTAAAACTGCTATTTTTATGCCATTGATCCCAAATTAAAGAGAAACTGTCCCTCTTACAAGAGTCACCCGTGTGTGTAGCATGTAGCATCTTTAGCAGCTAAACTTTCAACAAAAAGCATCACAAAATGAAATAAAATGACATTTAACAATATTTAAATATCAAATACAAAAATTACTATGTATAGAAAATAAGAATTGTGAAAAGGATAAACTGGATGTATTGTAAGTTTGACAGAGCTTTAACTCTGGTTTGGATTGGCCGATTTGCCACAGATGATCCCACCCACTTTTAAATTAAACCAATAGAAAACTGACAACAGGTTTGTGTCAGCCCCGCCTGTCTTCAGCTGCAAAGAAACGAACACTGGCAGTTGTTTTAGCAGTTAGCATTAGCTTCCACTAATTTTTTATCTGTTTAGCAATTTACCGTTAGCATAGCTAAGATTCTTSTTAGTTATATAGTGAGCCTAACCTTTTGGTCAGCTGTGCCCAATTCTAGTTAATATTGAATTTTATCATTATTGCTTTACTTAGAGTTTATTTCCAAATAATGGCAGTGCAATCATTATTATAATTTATACTGCTACTCAGGATTACTGTATTAGTTGCTAAAATTTAATAATTATAATTCTGTTTATTATTTGTGAAGTCCATTATAAAGTAATGACATGCAATATTTGGAAAATCTGTTATGTATTTCATTAAGTTTAATACAAAGATAACATATCGGATTGTTCTTTATCCCTAAAACATTAATTTTGGGTTTGATGTCAGCAGCATGCTGTGAAACCGGAGATAAAAGTGTGTTTGCTACAGTGTTGCATCACTTCTTCCTAGAACAACACTCTGCTCGGGATAAAGACTTGCTGCAGTTTGAAAAGCAAAATGTCACCCGTTCTTGTTGAACACAAGATCTAAAATTTCAGCAGCTGTACATTTTTGTAACATCCTTTTTGTCATATTTACTGCCTCCTAACGTGTCACATGTTTCTGTGTTTGACAGGTTCAGATCGCTGCTGTGCCATTTTTAGCAGCCGGACTCCGCTTGGAACGCGTGCAGGACGTAGTTCGGCGGGACCTTCTCTGAAAAACGATGACATCTGGATGGCAAAATTAGCAAGCGTGGCATGTGCACTGGAACGGCACCCCTGCCCCCCCTCCCTTTACCCCATGCCAATCAGCATTGTGGTTTTTGAATGATACAGACAAGCTCAGTGATCCATTCCTCTTCACCCCAGACAATAGAGTATACATGATTTGCAAAAAAACGAACACAAATAAATAGATTTTGATTCATGCAGAACTGAACCYGTTTGTGTTTGTTCATGCAGTGTATATACTCCTGTTAATACATAGCATTTGTGCCTGGAAGTCTGAAAATGTATTTTACCACAAAGTTATTTAAACACAAGCAGGGTGCTTTTGATTAATTTCTGTTTTACTGATTGCATGAAAACAGATCTGAAATAGTAAAAAAAGTGAATTTTATTGAACCTGAGAAAAGTTTACTTGTTTTTTGGTGCCAACTGTAAAATAAAACATTAAAACATTTGATGTTGCTGTACGGCTTCTGTTATGATGTCATCATCCTGAGACGAAAGCAAACGCTAACGTTGCTAACGCTGCTAACACTTCCCTGCAATACATCAAACTTGCAGTCAGGTGTTCAAGCTGTGCCTCAAACTGCCGGACCACAGGTACCATCCACATTGTTTTCAGTGAACGCGTTTTGAATTTAGATTCAAAATGTAGACGTCGCAGCAAAATCCATGCACCAACAGCGAAGGCTGTGTTCCATTTTGAAATTCTTGAATATRAGCATTAAAATTTAGCTTGGCACATTTAAGATTTTATTTTTACATTTAGACAAAGGATTTAACTTTTCCCCATGACCTTGAAAGGAAGAAGCGGGTATAGATAATGGACGGTTGGATGGATGGATTTAACATTTAGTAAAATGATCAAAATGTAAGAACARTAAGCTAAATAATGAAAATGTGTTAATGACATCATGGCACCACA
>NW_013952484.1:998277-1000246 GCF_001266775.1 Austrofundulus limnaeus | reverse complement strand
CAATAAGACACTCACAGCTACTTCTATACCAAATTGTAGCCCAATATCTGTAAAAACTAACAAATTATAGCTATTTTTGTATTGGGTAAGCTTGATTAGCTGAGGTGGCCATCTTGAACTGATTTGACTCCTGATTCTAATAATTTGTAAAAGTAGTCCCAAAGCTTATTTTCTGAGAGTTTTGTTAAAAACCCTCAAGCGGTTCTTGATATATTTTGCTAACGGACGTAAAGAGTTAAGTTAGACAGTTGATGCCAAGGATTCAAAATAAACATGTCTAGTGTTGTGTTGTGTTTTAAGGTGTTAAGGGTGAATCTGAGCTACTTCCACACCAAATTTTAGCTCAATATCTGTACAAAGTAATGAGTTATATCTATTTTTGTGTTAGTTAAGTTTGATTAGCTTTGGTGGTCTTCTTGAATTGGTTTGACTCCAAAATTTAATCAGTTGTACAATGAGTCCCAATGCTTATTTTCAGAGAGTTTCATTAAAAACCCTCCAGGGGTTCACGAGATATTTCGCTAACAGACACAAAGAATTGAGTCGGACAGTTAATGCCAAGGTTTTAAAACAAATATGTCACGCAGTGTTTTGTGCTTCAAGTATGTGTTAAGGGTGATCCTCGGCTACTTCCACACCAAATTTAAACTTAACATCTTTAACACTTGCTGAAATAATCTGTTGTTTTAATCAACGTATCCAAACCAAAACTTCTACAGACGYCAAACACGGAGCTGAATGCCCGAGTGAGGCCTAAAAACGTTTTCAGGACCGCTGCACTTTGCACCRGTGTGATTGTGAGCTGCTGCTGCCGGGTGAAGGATGGGGGGGTCAGGTCTCCGTAGATCAATAAGCAGAAAGCGAGAGAGAGAGAGAAAGAAAAGGAGGAGATGCAGTGATTCTCTGCAGGGCGAAACAGATTATTAATCCGCTCTGACCTCACCTGTCCCCCCGGCTCCTCTGAACGCTCAGTAAAGATGGATCAGTCCACGGMGCCTGTAAGCCCCCCCAGCTTTCTGCTCCACGACTGGGTGACAGGCTGCTGATTGCAGGGGCAGGAGATGGAAGAGTGCCCAGCTGGGGCGGGCTGCTGCGGACCTGCGAGCCAGACTGAGAGGGCCTTCTTGTATTCACAGGCTGATGGGTGAACTGGTCCTCAGAAGGGCCTGAATCATMTGCCTCGCCTGCTGAAAAGGCTCCGCTGAATTACTGTTGTTTACAGACGGGGGAGGCTTTTCATTTGAGCCTCTTCAGGCCCCTGAGTAAGCAGACATCACATCCTCTGCTTTTTTTGTTCTCCGTGTTTTGTGCTGCAACAGCTTAAAAAACAACAACAACCAAAAAAAAAACAAAAAAACAACGGAACCAGACGGTGCATTTAATTGAAAAAGCTGCAGCAGACGTAGGTGTGTTTGTTGGAAGTGGAATAGATCAACTCGGTGCTCTGTCATGATGGTGCAACAAGCRTTCGTTCTGGTGCTCAAGAACTGTTTGAACCTGATTAGAGGCTGCTGATTAAGTCGTTGTGGTTCTCTGATAGTTGRATGAGCCTGAGAAAGTAAACTCAGTCTCCACAGCAGGTTATCACTAATTCTATGTGCATTATGGCTGTGTATTGGGAAGAATTTGGCGATACGATACATATCATGACAGAGGGGTCACGATACGATATATCCCGATATATTGCGATACTGTAAGCAAGGCGATATATTGTGATTTTTTTGTCCAAAAATTCTATTAAATTAAAAACCTCTTACTGGGGGGGAATAAAAAACCAAAATTCATTGTCTCAGAAAATTCTAATATTACAGAGACATACTTTTGATTCATTTAGCTGTGTTCTGCTTTGTATGTATTTTATTTGTTTCATGTTTCTTATTTCATCCATGTTTTCAATTATTAGACTAAATTTGCCAATAAATAGTTTGAAAATATATTTTTTGCAGCTTTTAGTTTTTAATATTAATTT
>NW_013952484.1:996222-997611 GCF_001266775.1 Austrofundulus limnaeus | reverse complement strand
TTTCTGCTCAGATTCAGCTATCGGAGCATGGAGCTAATGTTTACTCACAATGCTAATGCTCTCTTACTCAAGAGGTAGAGGAGCCAAATGACTGGCTCACTGCTGCCAACTAGTGGTCAGAGGCTGAACTACAACATAAAATGAACGGCTGGCAGGAAAGTTGACATTTTAAACCTTAATAAAAAATCGATACAGGGCTTTAGAATATCGATACAGTATCGATTTTTTATTAAGGTTTAAAATGTCAACTTTCCTGCCAGCCGTTCATTTTATGTTGTAGTTCAGCCTCTGACCACTAGTTGGCAGCAGTGAGCCAGACATTTGGCTCTAAAATGCACATTAGGAGTGTAAGAAAATATCGATACACTGAAATATCGCGATATTTCTTTTCCCGATATTTTCTTACACTCCTAATGTGCATTTTAGTTCTTTTAAAGTTGGCAAAATTTGGTATTTTTTTTACAATATTAAGAGTTATCTTGTTTAAAGGGTTACTTCTGATATTTTGAAGTTGGGTTCTGTGGAAAGGAATGAACACAATATCTTACTTGCTGTAGATAGATATCAGTGTCTTGATCTCGCAACCAATTTTTGATGGCCTCGATCTCATATTAGACTCGAGCATTTATACCCAGTTCTGGATTTTMTATCAAGACCAGTCAATACCGCAACTGTGGAAATATCCTAAATCACCAGAATATTGTCCAATTTATTTGTTGACATCCTTGTTTTCATTGGATGTAAAACATACTGATTAAAATCTAAGCCTGACTCACTGCTAATTCTATGTACATGTTACTGTTRTCACCTTTTCACTCGCAAAAGAAAGGTGAGTAGTGGTTGTCTGGGAGCGGGAGAAGATGTCTGCAAAATCTTCAGTAACACACTTCGGCTACATAAATCACAAAGAATAAATTTGTAAAACAACAATCAGGGGAAACCTCTCAGCGAATTGTAAATTCTGCAGGGCTTCACTTYCAGAGACGGTGGGGATGACGTCAAACGTTTATCATCACTTAAAAAACAAAGMAATGTACCGTATTTATTCAAGTATAATACRTAAAATTTAATCCATAAAATCAGCCATRAAGTTGKGGGGYAGTGATATACTCGGATAAATATTTTTACWTRTGTATTTTAACTGAAATTTCRGCTTCATTCACAAAATACCTGAGTCCGGAAATGAGAMCACKWYGTRAAAAGCKGTWGAAACRAGCTCACCTCTGACACTCCTCTGTGCTTCAGAGCGAGATAATAACAGATCCAGGCAGGCGACATGATGTGAAAATAAAGGGGAGGGGGTGATTCCTGCACCTTTAGTAATGATAACGAACTAATGACATTAGCGTGTGACTGGGCCGCTCCTCAAACAACAACAAACACATGTTC
>NW_013952484.1:991303-995617 GCF_001266775.1 Austrofundulus limnaeus | reverse complement strand
AGTTTGAGGATTAATTTTTTATGCTTTTTTAAGCTCAAAAAAGGGGGGGGGGTCGTATTATACATGAGATCATATATACGAATAAATACGGTAAGCTATGTGTCAGTGATGTTAACAAAGCTAGCTAGCTACGTTAGCAATCTGCCAAATTTACCTGACCCTCACTCCAAGAGATTTAGTCAGTATTAGCTATACATGTTAAGTTACCTGTAAACAGTATACTACAGTATATAGTGTACTAGTTTCCTTTTTTTTCTTGGTCTTAGTCTTAACTCCTAAAATCTTGGTTTTATTTTGGTCTCAAACACTAGTCTTGGTTTTGACTTGGTCTCAATGCACTTTGGTCTTGGTCTAGACTTTGTCTCGGGTCAGGTGGTCTTGACTACAATAAGTAGACAGGTCTTTGAACGAGCTCAGTTCAGCTCAGGTCTGACCACAGCGATAAGCTGCCAGCTGGCTCGAACAGAGTGTTTCTTCACAGAACCCTACTTTAAACGATATGAGCTATTGTTTTATTAATGGCTTTAACCGGAGTCTTTGTATGTTTTATAAGCGCCTTTACTTTGCGTTTTTTCGCCGCTTTGGCTAACCATGAGTCCCTCGGCGTTTTTTTGGATTTATGTGGGATTAACCATCAGACCAAAGCTGAAACAAAGCATTGGTTTTAGAAGGGTTAAACTATCTTTAGAAGTGAAGGCTGCATTTATTTAGAGCCAGAGCTTTGGCATTGAGGCTTTGGAAAGGAATGAGCAGGTCAAGGTCCTTTACTCTCTCTTGCTTCAGTGTGTGTATATGTGTGTGTGTAAAAGCCTGTAGTTTAGAATTGGCTTCAGCTCAGTGCTTTTCTCCCCAGGAGGAATGAGAGGAGTGTGGGAGATGGAGCTGTGACCAGCTGATAGACTTAGATTAAGCAGGGCTGTGATTGGTCTGTTCATATTTCCTTGTTCGGTGCCCTTGAGACAACATGCCACCCCGAGAGCCTGAGGACGGTGACTCTCTCTCCGGGGTGAAACAATCGGATGTCAAATCTCAACGCATGGTCATCGTATGACATCGGCGAGCTCTTCAACCACCGTTCACATACTTCCTGTTTATCTGTGAGCAACCTGAGTTTGTTTCCATTTTTTTTTTCATTATCACCAAACAAAATCTGATAATACAAACTTCAGGATTCAAAAAAATCCYGTAGCATGTCCTCTGGTGGGACAAACCATTATCAGAGCATTCAGTGAAAAGGCTCTGCTGGGTGTAATAAATACCCATGATCCTTATCAAAGCCGCAGAGACAGCCATGTCTGAGAGTGAGTATTATTCCTTATGATGTAAACAAACACTTGTGCCGAGGGTTGCACATTTTTATGATCTCTCATTGGGGAACAATATAGTGAATAAGACTGTGCTGCTGGTTAGCTTCTTGTTGTGTTACACTGCAGACAGTGAATTGATGCTGTTTTTGTTGGTACAGAGATATTGCCGTAAACCGATTTAACCATCACTTCTGCCCGTCGCACTTTCCTCTGTCATATGTCAGGTGGACATTTAATGCTCCTCTTTGTTTTGGTTTTTAGAGAGACCTATATATGGTGGAATAAATCAAAACAAGGAGCAAGATTTACTCTTTTTCCTTATCCATTGGTTACATCAAAAGCAAAGACTTTCTTCTTGCAGTCAGTTTTCTTCTGACTGTAAGAAAATTTATGTAACTTTTAAAGGGATCCATGATTAGTTGTAACATTAGACTTTATTTGATAAACATATTTTTACTGTAAAATAAAGACTGTAAAAACACTGTAGGCTGTTTAGTTTTTATAATTTTTAAACTAAAAGTTTAAAAAAACAAGGAGCAAGATTTACTTGCTCCTTGTCTTCTTTTGCTTGTGGCAAATTTTGCCAGCTGCCAGTTATTTTTACACCCTGTGCACCTCCACGTAGTGGGGGGGATGCCATCATTTCTTGGGTAGAATAATCAACATGAATTATGCAGTTAATGCTGGCTTTAAAGCAGAATATTTTAAGAAATTATTTCATCTTTGAAGGTCTCATGGGCCACAAAAAATGCTGTAGCGGGCCACATTTGGCCCACAGACCTTGAGTTCGACACTTTGTTTAGAGATTATTAGTGTTTGGATAGTCTTATAAGGTAATTATAAGGTAATGAGTGCCTGTTTGCAAAATATCTCATAAACCAGTTGACAGATGAAGATAGTCTTTAAATAGATTCTGAAATGAACCTGATTCAAGATGGCTGCCAAAGCTAATCACTCTTTTAAACATAAAAAGTAGCTGTAACTCTATGAACTTTACAGACGTTGATTTGATTTATTTATTTAACAGGAAAAGATTATTAAAAATCAAGCCTGACTCAGCATAATTGCTGATTTACAGCAGGTTCCTGTTCTGCAGCACATAAAACACTCAGAATTACAGCATCACAATCACATAATTATACACCATAGACACAAAGACAAACAAGCAAACCAAATTTCAGGAAGGCAGCATTTGCAAAATAGGACGTCTAAATATGAGCACAACAAAAAGTGTCCAGCAGATGGCAGACAAGATTCTTCTTAAAGGGCTGTAGTTTTGAAATGGACTTTATGTTTTGAGGAATGTCATTCCATGCTTTAGTATAAACATAGAAGAAAGACCTCTGGCCGTAACAGTTTTTAAAAGTTGGTAATATCAGTTGTCCTTTTGCAACAGATCTAGTTGAATGACCACTTCCAGAATTTGATTTGGGCAGCAATGAGAGTTCCATAATTGGCACCTTGGAAGATCTGAAAATATAAATTAATACCACTATACAAAACATAATTCTGAAAAGTCAAGGCATCAGACAATGAAAGAACTGTACAGTGATGAGTCCAACCAGGAAGTTGTTTATGAATTTTGTAGGCCCTGTTGTGGAGCCTAACTATGTGTTCTAAGATTTCATTTGTTGTAAGAGACCAAACAGCTAAACAGTACGACATGGTTGAGAGTATAACGGCGTGAAGATAGATATTTGAAACAGAAGATGTCAGATTGGGTCTAATTTTTGAATAAACGTATAATTTCTGTTTCAACTTAGTGGTTAAGACTTGTACATGATCAAGATAAGTTAGCTCATATTTGTTATCGTACTGTTTTACCCTATGATTTTCCTGCTTCAGTGGTGTTTTTCGAATATGATTCTTTGTGTTAACAGAAACAGATCTTCAAACCTGAACCCTGTTAATAGGTGTAGCAGTATTCTGTGTGAGGATGTGTGCCCATCCTGGTGCTGTCTTGTGGATGCAGTCAGTCGTAGCGCCTCATTGTTAGCGCTGTGTGTCAGGAGGAAGCAGAAGCTAAACGGGGGTGGGGTGTGGAGGGTATTCGCTATTGTTTGCATGAAAGCTGATGGAGCCGCATGTCCTTTCACTGCTGCTCTGTTTTGCATTTCCAATTTCCGTCCATTGAAAATAAGCTCTGGAGGCAAGTGTCCAGCATTGTGCTGATGGGTGGGTGATTAAAACCTAGGTATGGTTCAGGGGAGAGAGTTTTTAAATAGATAGGGATGTTGTTTATTACGGCTGGTGGTGGGGTCTTGTTGAGTGTTTAGGTAGGGACCGCCAAGCAGTTGGTTCCTCAATGCCTTCCTCTGACCTCCGCATTCGCACCTGATCAAATATAGAAGGTGACAGCCAGGGGCTGCTTGAGCCGATTTGGAGGCTTGGGCAAGATTTCAGGTGGCACCCCTTGTGCACGTTTCGAAATCTCACTGCCAATTTACAARCATTCACGTAACAAATTAGCTTTGTTTTAGATATTGTTTTATGTTAGAAACCAGGTTGCCCAGGTAAATTAAGGAGTTTTAACATCGACAGTAGTTTTATGAGAGTGTTTTATTGCTGTTTTATTTAATCTGTTCTTACTTTTTCTTTTATTTGCTGGTATGGGCTATTGACACAGAAAAAAAAAGAACGCATACACCATATTGTCAGTCTTTGCAGTAAAATTGCTAATGTCCCATTAAATAACATCACTACTCTCCATAGAAACAGATCCTTGAAGAAAGCTCAGGCAGTTTTAGCTGAGCCTAACCACCCCCTMTTCAGAGTTTYCTCTTTTATCATAAGGACACGTTTGCTTTAAAAAGATGTCRAACCAACAGATTTAAGAATTCCTTTTTACCTGCTGTTATTGTCATTTAAAATACTTCTTGTTGATGGTTGTGTGTTTGTAGTTTTATGTCTATATCATGATGTTTTTTATGTTTTTTTTTTACTGCATTTGTGGTTGATGTCCTGATGCATCTCAGTAATCCAGGTAAAAAAAACAAAAAGAAAAAAA
>NW_013952484.1:989143-991106 GCF_001266775.1 Austrofundulus limnaeus | reverse complement strand
GTCCAGAAGACCTATACAATTTTTTTCTTTTTGTGGTTGATGATTGTTTTTCTTTCCTGCTGGCTGTGACACAAATTGCCCCATGGGGATATTAAAGATCACTTGAACTTGCCCAATTAAAATAGTTAGCCATATAATTATTAACATTAACAGACAGAAACGGGGAACACCTGTTCACGTAAACGAGCAGCTGTGGAGGGAAGCAGTTCTAGGGGTGTACTGCCCTGGAAAAAATAGTAAAAAATTGACTCAAAACTGCATTTTCCAGCCATTTGAAGAGCATTTTAATAATGGGATTAGTAAAAAAAAACATCAAATCAGTATTTTATGTAGGTAGAACACATAACTTTAACCCTGGGGTGGGCTATCCTGGTCCTCGGGGGCTGCAGCCCTGCATGTTTTACTTGTTTCTCTGCTCCAACACACCTGATTTGAATGAACGGATGATTATCAGGCTTCTGCAGGACTTGGAGGAGGTAATACAATGACTGAATCAAGGACCAGGATTGCCCACCCCTGCTTTAACCTGAAATTTATCCAAGATCATAAATTTTTATTATCTTTATTTTGTGTTGTATTTACACCAGTAGTTAGTCTTGACTGCATTATATACTTTTATCACGCAACATCGCCACTTAACATCTCATGTAGTAACAAAGCAGGCTGAGAAACCCACAGAACAAGTTCATAAACTTGAGTAACCAGTAATTATTCTACAGACTAAATCAAAAAAGTTATGAAATAGGTTTTTTCGCCCCCCATTTGTGGCGTCCCCTAACTAGATAGTGCCCTTAGCATTTGCCTAAACTGCCTATGCCCTGGGCCTGATTGTAAAGTAAAATGCAACTAGATGTGTCCCTCAGGAGGGGGTCGCAAAAAAAACAAGACAGTTCCATGCGATTGTGKTCCYTTTTAGCACAAAGGAGGAAGTTCACCACCTTACATGACGAGCCCCTCTTGTCTTTAACATCCCCACGCTGTCGCTCAGCAGGAAATTAGGGTTGAGTTTACAATGAACTTCTRTTGGCCGGTTGTGGTTGTTGGAGTCCCTCAAGCTACGCTGGACAGCTGCCAAGACTTGGAGACAAATAATTTTTAGCRACTCGAAGCTATTTCTGCAGCAAGGATAGCGAAGCATGTAGGCCAACTGTCATCCTCGGGAGCAAAACCAGAATGTTGACTCTCGTTCTTCCTGCCACTACATACACACATTACCTCTGATAAACTCAGTGTTCTGGGAGTCATTATTTGAATTTATTGAGGTTTTTTTTTATAAAGTGAAAAGGCCTTTTTTGGTTTTCATCGTTTAGTGAAACCCTGCCTGTGTTTTTYTTTGGGAAAACGTCTTTATTATCCGCGTTCGTTCCTAAAGGGCTGGCATTCAGCCACGAGGACGGAGAAAGCCTCTTCACGAGCGCCTCCGACTTTTCCATTTGTTCTGCTGAGAGCACTGTTTGCTTAGTTTTTATTAAAGGGTCCTTAAAGGCACAATCAGCTGAGGACTCATAAAGGGGAAGTCATAAAGAAGTCAAGGACCCGCTCTATTGTCATGAGAGGACAGAGAAAGTCAATTAGCGTAGCGAGCTGCTGTTTACATTATGGAAAAAATGGGGTTATTTGGAATGCTGAACAGGGGGGTGGATCGCATTTCCGTCATGTTAAAGTCAATTGTACGCTCACATAATGGTCCGTTTTTTGAAAGCGAGCCCACTTTAACTGGCTTTTGAAGCATCTTAAACTGCAAGTATTAGTTTCCTGATGCATCTCAGTAATCCAGGTAAAAAATCAAAAAGAAAAAAATCGTATAGGTCTTCTGGACGGGTTCTTCTCTAATGAAACGTTTTGTGTCTCCTCCAAGAGACTTCTTCAGTCTGAGAGTGTCCCTACAAACCCAGGAGCCAGGGAGGAAAAGAAATCACACACACGACAGGCCCTGGAGCAGTGTGGTTATCCTGACTGGGCT
>NW_013952484.1:987450-988728 GCF_001266775.1 Austrofundulus limnaeus | reverse complement strand
AGCCCAGTCAGGATAACCACACTGCTCCAGGGCCTGTCGTGTGTGTGATTTCTTTTTCTCCCTGGCTCCTGGGTTTGTAGGGACACTCTCAGACTGAAGAAGTCTCTTGGAGGAGACACAAAACGTTTCATTAGAGAAGAACTCGTCCAGAAGACTTATACAATTTTTTTCTTTTTGCAAGTATTAGTATTTAGCTGGAAAGCAGCCGAGGACGGATGAACGATCTTGTTCTCTGTAAGTGCTGGATCTCGCAATGTCACATCTGTCCTACAGTTGACTTTTGTCTCGGGTTCACATGATCACTTTACCGTTTGCAGTRTGGAACAATCCACGAAACATTTAGCACGTCTTAGCTCCTAAACATGACCCCAWAAATGGTGTCTCTGCAAAAAGCACGTGGTCTGTGTACTTTTTGGGCCTTCATTTTTTTTTTTCATTTTAAAAACTAATTTAAAAAGCGGATGCTTATTCTGTTTTCATTTTATACTCCAAAAATGTAATAATTTTTGGTAAACAGGAAGTTTATCGTTGTTGCTACAGGATCCACAGGACAGTATTGAGACAACTCAATACTGTCCTGTGGATCCTGTAGCTTCCAGTTCCTCACCATGGATGGCTGCATGTTCTAAGATCAGCAGAATCTCCAGGAAATAGTTTGGATCATCACTGATAAACAAGCTGACACCTGGTAAATAACGTAAAACTAGTTAGCTTTGTTTATTTATTGTGGCTGCCTGAAGTTAGAACATGTTCATCAGACCATTTAAGGTGGCTATAGATAAATAGTCTTTTAAAAAGAAATTAGCTAGACTAGCTATATTAGACAGTCTGCAAAAAAGTTAAAGAAATGCAAAAGTAGTTAGCTAGCAGTTTTTATTTATTTAAAGGGGCAATTTTATGTGTTTCTCAGGCATACATTTATAAAAACTATACCATAACAAAGTACAGTATCTATGTCACCTTTAGTTGTTATAAAAAATAGAAAATAAACTTCTCATCACTTCCTCTTCTAAATGCCATGAAATTGGCCTCTGTCTCTTTAAGAACCACCTTCCGCTTCTGTCTCGCCCATTTCGGTGCGGGGGGTGCTGCTATGATGCAGATTACTTGGCATCTGAAAATACATTTCCTCAAAAGGTATTTTGAATCTGAAAAGAGCTTCACTGAGTGAGAAGTAGTGGAGCTCAGCAGACAGTTTAAGTTTCACTTTCACTTTCACCCAAGAGCCTGCAGGAGTCATGGGCACGGTGTGTGTTGTGTGTGTGTGTGTGTGTGTGT
>NW_013952484.1:984191-986795 GCF_001266775.1 Austrofundulus limnaeus | reverse complement strand
TTGGGCATGTTTTTTATGACAGTATAACATTATAACATGATATAAAACTCAAAAAGTTGATTTTGCATGATATTGCCCCTTTAAAGGCAGCTGTCTTATTAAAAAGTTATTAAACTAGCCCCACCTTAAATGGGCTGATAATGACTGTGTTCAACTTCCAGTTTGAGGGGAAAAAAAGATGAACCGTTTTCCTGTTTTTTGGAGTATAAAATGAAAAATGAATAACCAAAAAGTACACRAACCTCCAATCTATAGACTTTTATTTTTTCTTACACTGAGTCAGAGTTTCTCTTGCTTTTTCATWAAAAAAAAGAAGTCTGAACCGCCCATCTCTTGGGAGCAAGTGCAAATGTGGGAAAGTARCATTATTCTGTAAATGCAGCTGGCCTTCTCGTTTCAGCAGCGAGCTGCTTTTGTTTCTCACATGATCTCCTGACTTTGATTCCCTGAAAGCCCGAGCTTAAAGCGCACTACAACTGTACCGAGTGTGTCSCTCCGATGTTTGACAGTGTGTTTGTATCACTCGAAGATGTGTGTGTGTGTGTGACGGTTATGGCTTTAAATAAAGCGTGCCGTCAAGCCATCGAGGCGATTCGGTTTTCCACAGCGAGTTGAGGAGCAGGTCCCGATGACACGTTCATGACAGATGCATTATCGGAGCTATTCTGGTCCAAGGTTTAGAGCTTTCAGACAGCCTGTCTACGTTACACACATACTGTAGTTTTACACAACATAGCGCACCRAAATGATCAACCAGATAGGTTTTTTTTAATGTTTGCTATCATATTTTTACACTGTTGCTCATTATATCATCGCAAAAATCAAAAGAAGAGCAAGAATGCTTTTACTTTTTTGTATTTGTTCATCAGTCTGTCTGTTAGCAAAATATCTCATGAATCACTGCATGGATTTTAATAAAACTTTCAGTGGTTAAGCACTGCATTCACAGCTACAACTTATTAACTGTTGGACTCAGCCAAATTCAACATGGCTGCCACAACCAAATGACTTATGAAAACACAAAAATGGCTATAAGTAGGGCAAATTTACAGACTTTGAGCTAAAATTTGGTGTAGTAGTAGAAGTACATTGTCCCAAACACATAATTTCACTTTAACAAATTGTGCAATATGTTTTTTTAAACCTTGACATTAACTGTTAGAATTAACACAATTTATCTGTTAGCAAAATATCTCATAAACCACTGCATATATTTTAATAAAAGCTTAATTTTGGCATGGTAGTACCCAAAAATCCTTTCACAACAGGTACTCCAAGTTCTAACAGGTCATGCAAGGTTACATTAGATATTGCAACATTGTATGATGTTTAAGAAATGTAGTTTAGTCAATATCTTTAATTTTCAGACGCAGCTACAGCAAGTCTTTAAACTCATAATTGCTTTTTTTTTGTTTCTGGATCTCCATCGTTATGAGTTTTATGATAAAAGCAAATTGTATTAAAGTTGTTTTTCACAAATGAAAAACAATCCTCTTAGTCTTTTTGAAGTCAAACTTTTAGACAAAAAGCTATTTTTTTATGGTTCACTGAAGATTTCAGATCTTTTGCAAACAGAGCTGCTTGAAGCTTAGTCAAAGCAGTAAACTTGTTTTTCTTTTTTCTTTTTTTTTTTTTTTCTCTTACACTTCACTGCCCCTTCCACACGGTTGGCAATCACAAAGTGCACACACAGCATCTTGTTTTAGTCCAGAAGATGTGTAAAGAAACCCTTTAGGAACACCAGTATATCCACTGTGTTGACACTGTTGTCTTAAAATATGAAGATGAGTGCCCCAACAGGACGACTACATGATCCTGTCTGTGTCAGGATCCAGCAAAGCTTTGCATCCTCTTATGTTTTCTCTCTCCGTCTCACTCCAAATCTGWTTTTCATATGCTTTTTACTGCACTTAAAGAATTGGCTTTGCAGTGGATCATTGCATTTCCTCACGAAAAGGGACACATTTAGCTAGAAGTGTACTGAATGATGCTCTTAGCTAGCGTTCGGCTGCTCTGCAAACGTGTGCCTATCTTGGAGATTAATTTCGATGCATTGTATAAGGTGTGTGACCTACATAGTCTAAGAAGTCTAATTACTTCTGACTCCAGTGAAACGTTAGCCAGGAGGTCACACGCTGAAAGAGCTTTGTTGAAATTTACTGTGGTGACAAGATAAACAATATTTAAAAATCAAACCGTGCTCTCCCCCCCCCCCTTTTCCAGCAAACTCAACCTATAAAGGGGCAAAAAAATGCCTGGCGTTGTAGATAGGATTACTTCATTAGGCAAAAGTTTTGTAGATTAAGATATCTAGCTTTCGCGGAGTCACGTGGACAGGCGAACAAGTGGCCGCTGGCTAACGGCTCTCCGTTCCTGACATGTAATTAGATGACGATTCTGTAGTAAGGGACTCTTATTTGATACCGTTCTCAGCAAGTGAGGAAGTAGTGTAGGCTCGTAGACTTCTTTTTCGGCGGAAAAAGTACTTTAATCCTGCAATGGCCGCAACGAAACGCTCAAAGAGTACAGGCCGCATGTCGACCCGTAACAGCCCTCCACATGAGGAAGAACGGGAGGAAACACCTCCTCCTAAAGGGCTATCGC